>NW_020175527.1:60628-222506 GCF_003031525.2 Neophocaena asiaeorientalis asiaeorientalis
ACCCATGTCCCCTGCATCGGCAGGCAGACTCTCAACCACTGCGCCACCAGGGAAGCCCTAGAGGTTATTCTTGTAGAGACTAAACTATAGTGATGGAGAAAAGCTCAGTGGTTGCCGGGAGTTAGGGGTGGAGGGACACGTGACCATAAAGGAGTAGCAGGTGGGAGCTGTTTTGGGTGATGAGTGACTCCTATATCCTGATTACATGACTCTATACATATGTTAAAATTAATAGAACAGTACCTAAAAAGTCAGTTTTATTGTATAATAATTTTTAAAATAGATTATTTGAAAAGTCCTCCTCCATCGCACAAGTATTTTGAGTGCTTACGACTTGCCAGGCACTGTTCAAAAGGCAGTATGTAGGGGAAACCAATCAGAGCATCTGTGAGGGAGCCACACCTGACCCAGCCAGGATAAAAAGCAGAACATGACCAGGGCCGCGGAGCATGGAGGAGAGAGCCATTCCTTTCAGGTGAGGTACAAGGGAAAGCTGCTGAGGGGGGGAGGAATCTGAGATTGAAGGAGGAATAGGAGCCATGTCTTCATTCAACAAACATTTATTGAGCACCTACTATGGGCCGAGCTCTGTCCTAGGCCCTGAGGATACCACAGCAAACACGAAGGGCCAGGTCCCTGCTCTCACGGAGCTCACACTCTAGCGGATGAGAGTCTCGGGTACCGAGGGCTGCTGGAGGAAGGTGTCAGGGTAATGTGGCTGTGGGGAAAATGCTTTGGGATGAGTGACTGGGGAAGGCCCCTGGGGTAGGTGACATTGGACAAATGATGGATCGGAGCAGAGCCCTGAATGATGCGGCCGTGGGAAGAGCTTACGAGACATCTGGGGAAGAAGGTTTGGGTAGAATGTACAGCAAATGCAGAGGCTCTAAGCTGGGAAGATCTTGAAGCACGTGAGGGACTAAAAGAAGGCCAGTGAACCTAGTGGACAAGGAGGAGTGCAGGGAGATGGAGTGAGAGGTAAGCCGGCATGCAGATCAGATGCCTGGCACACCGTGGGTGCCACTGCTACACGCATCTTTATCCCCAGTGCCTGCTGCAGGGAAGGAAGCCAAGCCGGAATTAAGGTGTCCAAAGACCCTCCTGTAGCGGGTTTCCTGGGGTTCCTCCAAGGCCTTCAGAGAGGACGGTCCAGGCCCCCCCATCCTTGCCCCTCCCATGACCATGGCTGTTTGATGGGGCTGATGGCTGACAGACTCATTTATTTAGGGCCTCATCAGCCGTGACCCAGAAGGAAGCAGCAGACTGTCCGTCTGGCCACTCACATCATCTCACCCCACATCCTGGGGGCCTCAGACATGCAGGGCAGCCTAGGGCCCTTCAGAAGGTGTGTGGGTCTGGAAGAGGGGAGGTAGGAAGAGCCCCACAGTGCCGAGCACACACACAACCACGAACACCCACAGGAACAGCCGGTCCACCACCATGGCCACGTACTTCCAGTCCTCAATGACCTGTGGGCAGACAGAGGGGCCGGTTACAGGCACCGAGTGCGGAGGTCCTCCCTGCTTTCCCTCCTTCCCCAAGCTGGGGCCTCACTATCTGGCCAGGGACCCCGTAGGCCACTTAGAACATGGAGTGGTAAGTTCTGAGTCTGAGGCTGGTCTTTCAGCTGGGTACCTGGGTGCTTCTCGGGTCCTCAATCCACCCGTACCCACGCTGCATGGCATCAGGGAGCCACTGGGAACCAGTCTGTATGGGAAGGTTAGGAATGGAAGGGGTTATTAACGCCACATATGTGATTCGAAACCAAACTGGATTATAAATAAGGGGAATGAAACCTGAGGATCACAGGGCCTCTGCTCTCATTTTCACCCCAAGCCCCCTGCCTGAGCTGGCTTTGCCCAAAGGAAGACTTGAGGTGCACCTAGCTGAGAGGGGGTTGGGCAATGGGACCCGCAGGACACCTGGAAATCCTATTTAATTTGCTCAGTTCCATTAACGGCAGTGTCTGCTAGTTCCTGTAATTAAGAGCCAGCCTCCTTCCACATCATCTGGGCTTCTCTCCACCTCCTTCCCCGCCCCCCATCTTCTCAGGCCCAGGTGTGGGGTATAGGATTGGCAGAAACACGGCTAGCCTCCTGAGGTGCCACCACAGATGTGCCTGCCTCCTTGGCCTGGGGGAGATGCCCCCAGAGAGACCCAGCATTCTGGTCTCCCTTCCCCTCACCCTCTTGCACACCCCAGCCTGTCTGGATCCTTCTGCATGTGTACTTGTCCTGGTGGAAAATGGCTGCATCAGCAGGACTCAGCAGGGACTCTGGAGCTGGAAATTCGGGCAGCAATGGGCAAGCGATGTCAGTGACCCAATTTGTCAGAGCCCTGGTCAGTGGTGTGCATCTCCCCTCCAGGATGATCCCTGCTCAACCAGCCCCACCAAACACACCCCCAGCCAAACACAGCTGCTGTCTGTTTCCTAGATGCAGCAGGCACCGCCCACTTTCCACACGGCACTCTTGGGTTTCTTTATGACAGCCCTAATTGCAAACAACCGTGTGTGTGTGCACGCGCGTGTGTGCGTGAGTGTGTGTACGCTCCTTTTCCCCTCTTTTTATATTTTTGTGCTATTTATAGTGACCAGTTAATCACCAGGGAGGGTGAAAGTGCTGAAGATGAGAAACAGCCCAGGCTGGCTTAGGGGTGGGCATGCTCTGGAAGGGAAGAAAGCCTCTTCTCTCCAGCTAGACATGAGAAAGTCGATCAACCAGTAAGGCCCCCATGTGTGTCAGTTCAGGGCAAGGCACTGCGAAGTGCAAGGAATGTTAATGACATCAGAAAGATCTGAGTATAGAGCTTGGCTCTGCTCTGTGCCAGCTGTGTGACCTTGGGCAAGTTAATGAGCCTCTCTGGGCCTAGCTTTTTTTTCTATTGTAGAATCGGGATTCAAGTAAATGACACTTCACAGGTTCCTGGCAGAATTAGCAGTAACGTATGTCACTTCCTGGTAGAGTGCCTGATGTGTGGTTGGAGCTCAATGAACACTGGCAAATATAATAACTGTGGGCCCTGCCTGGCTCCTTCCCACAAAATGCTTTTAATTAATTGAGTTAGAAAGAGGCAGAGGCCTGTGAGTATCTAGGGGGTGGTGAGACCTTTAGAAGAGAGAGCTCAGGATGCGGGTGGCTCAGCCAGGGCTGCAGGAGACCAGTTTCTCAACCTGCATATGCACAGGAACCAGCGGGAATCTGGTGAAAAATGCAGCTGCTGGACCACCTCCCACAGAGATCCCAGCTCAGTCAGAACAGGTGGCCCCAAAGCTGTATTTTGAAAAGTTGCCCAAGTGGTTCCTAATTAGCCAGGAGGGCCCCAGTCTGTATATTAATATTTGGGAATCAATGAATTAGGTGATACTGAGTTACTGAATGGTTCTGAACTAAAGCAAGCATAATTAAATTAATTTTTTAGAAAGTGAAATCTGATAATCCTATAGAGCTGTGCTTCTCAAACTGGACCAAGCCTAGGAATCCCCTGGGGATCTGGTGAAAGCGTAGCTGCTGAGCCAGCAGGTCTGGGGTGGGGCCTGAGATGCAGCATTTCTAAACAGCTCCCAGGTGAGACCGGTGCTGCTGGTCCAAGGACCACACCCTGAGGACAAGGGTGTAGAAGAACTTGTGTGCTATATTCCGCTTGTTAGCAATTCTTTCTTTTTTTCACAGTGTAATTTTGGAGCTTTTCCACCCTGCTCTTTTCTCTTGGCACTAAATAATGGAATCCCCGTGCTTTCCCTTGAGAATGTAGCTAGTGAAAAGGAATCACAGAAAGGTAAGAACAAGGCGATGCCCTCTTTTTCACATGCAGCTGCTTGTTGTGGCGTAAAAACCTGTTCAAAGAATCTGATTTGATAAGGTGTTAAAATGCGAACATTCCCAAGAGTCTGAAACTTGTTCTCTAACCCAGTCTGGAAATGTGTGTGAAAATTTCTAACCGTACCATCACGTTCTGTGTTTAGTTATAAAATCGTCCTTTGAAGCATTAACTTCAAAGGAGTCAGTCAAGACACCTAAACTCTAGAGCTCACGGCTTTGTCCTGGGGAAGTAAACTTAACCTCTTTTTAGAAATCTGTAATTGTACTTGATAATTTATTATCCTGGTAGCAATAATATTTAAATGGATGGTTCTATACTCCTAAGAGTTATAAATGTTTGTATGGCTTCTTGGCAAGCCTGACAAGGATGGGAGCATATGCCCTTGGTGCCCTGGCCCACCTGTGTCCCTAAAGGCTGCAGAATCATTTTCCAGCCCACGACGGCCTTCCACTTTCTGCCTGCTTCTCCTCTCTTCTCTGCCCCAGGGCTTTCTCTAGCACCCAAACTGCTTGCTTCACAACCAGCTGGCAAAACCAGGAAGTGCAGGGGAGTTAATGCCCCCAAGGTTACTAGAGCCTTGGGGATGGGAGCTAATGGGCAAATACCCTCCTCCCTCCTGGGGGATGATTCTGAGAGTTGCTTCCATGCTTCCGGCTTCCGCAGAGGTTCTCTGACTGGACTAGCCTCCAGAGCCCGTGGCAGTATCCTGCTCACTGATACCGACATTGGCTTTCCACCTTTCCCTGTCTCACTTTCTCCACTTCCTCACTGTGCTTCCTGGGGATCACTTCTCAAAAAAACTCCCTCTGCCCAGGTGTTTATATCAGGTTGTGGGGAACCCACAACAAACCAAAAAGGATCACTAGTACTTCCTTCCTATCCCTTCATGCACGAAACTAGAATAAAACTCATTTCAGTTTTGGATTCCTTATTCAAACAAAGAGTTTGAGAACCCTTGTCTCATGAATTAACTTCAGGAAATGGGAAACTGACTATATTATCCCAGCCTCTTCCAATGGGCGGGTGTTGGGGGCTGGGCTAGCAACTTACACTCTGGTCCTGATCGTCACTCTTCATGTGCTGGGCAATGAAGCTGACACCCTCTAAAGCCTCCTGCACATCCTGCTTGAACCTCCCAGAAGACCTCAGCCGGAAATCCCTGGGGATACCCGCTGAGTCAGAGCCGGCTGGAGATTTGGGAGCTGCAGAGGCAGGGTTCACAAAGTACATGGAGTTCCCGTAGAGGTTGGAGGAGCTGGTGGGGCCCATGGCCGAGGCGGTGGTGGTGGCCTTGGACTTGGTCAGGTGAGCCTGACTGGGCTGGGGGGCCCTGGAGGGGCTGCTGTCAGGGCGCTTCATGAAAAGGAAAGTGGGCAGCTTGTGTAGGAAGCAGCGCTTGACCCAGGGCGCCATGGTGTGCGTGCTGGGTGAGCGGTGGTGCACGTTGAGCACACAGACGCTGGTGACGATGGAGAAGGTAACCAGCACCATGGTGAACATGAGGTATTTGCCGATGAGCGGCACGTCGAGGGAGGTGGGCGGCACGATCTTGGAGATGAGCAGCAGGAAGACGGTGAGCGCCAGCAGCACAGAGATGCACAGCGTCATCTTCTCGCCGCAGTCGGAGGGCAGGTAGAAGACGAGGATGGCCAGGGAGGTGATGAGCACGCAGGGGATGATGAGGTTGATGGTGTAGAAGAGTGGCTTGCGCTTGATGATGAAGTCGTAAGTCACGTCCACGTAGCTGGGGTCCTGCGGGTTCACCGTCCTTCGCCCAGGGAGGGCAACTATGTCCCATTCACCACTGGGGGTGAAGTCATCCATGCTGGCCGTGGGTGACTTGAGGACCATGTCGATCTCTGTGTGGTCGTAGGTCCAAGAGCGGAACTTGAGGGTGCAGTTCTGCTGGTCAAAGGGGAAGTGCTTCACCTCGATCTTGCAGGCACTCTTGTAGATGGCAGGGGGCAGCCACATTATGCTTCCATTGGAGCGGACCACCACATTGGTGTAGAGGGACACCTCGTAGGTACCGTCGGCACTGGGGGTGGGGACAGGGCGTGGAGGAGAATATCATGAAATCCATAGATGATGCCTGGCTGTTCTTAGAACTCACCAAAGAGCCCTGCGGGATTATTTCTCACTAATCACTCTTCCAAACCCCCATGCCCTCACCGGAAAGGCCTGCTTTACTTGGCAACTGCCAGGTGGCGAGAGCCCTGCCATGAAACAGCGTGAAGGCTTTACATAGATTTGCTCATTTAAGCCTCACAACAGTCCAATGAAGTAGATATTATTATCATCCCCATTTTACAGATGGGGAAAAACAAGGCTCAGAGAAGTTAGTTGTCCTCTTCAAGGTCAGAAAACTAGTAAGCAGTACAATTAAGATTTGAAGTCAGGTCTTTCTGTCCTTAGATCACCTACTCCTAATCATTTCTCGCTTCTGCTGGTAGGACTGCGACCTGGGAAGTCTCTTTATCCCCCTCCACCTACCTGAGATATTTATGCATATCACGTCAGTGCTACCAACACCCAACACTGACAGAGCAACCGAAGGTCAGAAAGAGGACAGTATGGGGCTTCCCTGGTGGCGCAGTGGTTGAGAATCTGCCTGCTAATGCAGGGGACACGGGTTCGAGCCCTGGTCTGGGAAGATCCCATATGCCGCGGAGCAACTAGGCCCGTGAGCCACAACTACTGAGCCCGCGTGTCTGGAGCCTGTGCTCCGCAACAAGAGAGGCCGCGATAGTGAGAGGCCTGCGCACCGCGATGAAGAGTGGCCCCCGCTTGCCGCAACTAGAGAAAGCCCTTGCACAGAAACCAAGAGCCCAAAATAAATAAATAAATTAATTAATTAAAAAGCTAGTTTAGAAAGAAAGAGGACAGTATGGAGGACAGAAAGAGCACTGGACTTGGGGTCAGGATGGTGGCCCGGGTCCCAGCTGTGCCTGAGTGAGTCGCAAGGCCCTCCCCATCTCTGGCCTCCAATTCCCCATCTGTAACTGAGGGTGCTGGCCCTACTCATCTCTAATTCCTCTTGCAGCCTGACAGCTTGGAAGTCTGGGTGAAGCGCAGGACTGGAGGCCTGGCCCTCACCACCTTGGCCAGCCCTGCCACTTAACTTGTTGTAAAGCACGATGTCAGGCAGCCAGACGCGCTTTGCAGGGATCCTCAGGATGTTCACACCCTCATAGCGGGAGCTGTTCCAGGCCAGGCGGTAGTCTGTCCATTCCTGAGCAGACAGGCAAGGCCCCGTCACTTGTAGGTCCCTCGCCGCCAAGGGGCAGCCCTGGAGAAAACGCCTCCTTGGGCTGGGGACCCTGCAGGGCACTTACCTGTTTCAGCCAGACATTGGTGGTCATGATCTGTTCTCGCTCATTCTGGGGAGGGAAATGAGGTTATCAGTTCACCTGTTAGGAGGTGATAGACCACACTTTATCAAGCAAAAGTCTCTGAGCTCCGGGGCCATATGACCAACCACCAACTTAACCTCCTCGGAGGGCTCAGACGTATTTCCCACCTAACATGCCTGCGACAAACCTCATGATCTCCACCCAGACCTGGGCCTCCGCTGGCATTGCCATCTCAGTGAATGGCATCCCCCAGCCATACAATTCCGCAAGCCAGAAACCTGGCAGTCGGCCCTGATCCCTTGCCCTCTGATCCATCAGTAAGTCCTGTAGGTTGTACCGCCTACATGAGTCTCAAATTTGTCTGATTCTCCCCATCTCCTCTGCCACCATCATCTGTTACCTGGACTGTTGCAGTAGCCTCCCAACTGGCCTTCCTGCTCTGCCTTGGCCTGCCTTTAGTCTATTCTCTATAGAGCAACGTGGGTAATCCTTTTAAAATCTCAGCTCCTCAGACTACATCTCTCTGCTGAAACCCTCCACTCCCCTCCCATCTCATCTAAAGTGAAAGCCAAAGTTCTGCCCAGGACCTGCAAGGACATCCATGATCTGCCCCCCTCCCCCACCTCCATCCCTATTAGCTCTAGTACCTCTTACCTCAACACTTTCCTGTTTGCTCATCCCACTTCAGCTATACGTGTCTCTTTGCTTCTGCCTTTGCACATGTTATTCTCTCTTCCTGGAAATCCACACAGCTGACTTCCTCACTTTCTTCAGGTCTTCCCTGACCTTTCTATATAAAATAGCACCCCATTCCCCTCTCTCCCTGCTTCATTTTTCTTCTTTTTTTAAAATAAAATTAATTAATTAATTAATTTTTTGGCTGCGTTGGGTCTTCGTTGCTGTGCACAGGCTTTCTCTAGTTGTGGCGAGCGGGGCCTACTCTTTGTTGCAGTGTGCGGCCTTCTCATTGTGGTGGCTTCTCTTTGTTGCAGAGCACAGGCTCTAGGCATGCGGGCTGCAGTAGTTGTGGCTCACGGGCTCTAGAGCGCAGGCTCAGTAGTTGTGGCACACGGGCTTAGTCGCTCCGCGGCATGTGGGATCTTCCCGGACCAGGGCTCGAACCCATGTCCTCTGCATTGGCAGGTGGATTCTTAACCACTGTGTCACCCCTGCTTCATTTTTCTTTATAGCTCTTATCACCACTGGCCACCTCTATTTGTGTATTATATGCCACCTCCTACTAGCATCTAAGTTCCTTGAGGGCAGACAGCACCTAGAAGGGTATCTGGGATGTATCAGATGTGAAATAAATATTTTCTGAAGAATATAAGAATCCTACCACAATAATCCAGGCCACCATAATCCATCTCTCACCTGAACCACTGCAAGACCCTCCCAACTGGTCTATGACCACTCTGCACACATACCCCATACAGACACACATCTATTCTTCCTGTGCAGCCAGAAGAAACTTCCAAAGTTCCTGCCATTTCCCCCTTAATCCTATTTTTACTTAGGTCACTTCTGTGGCTTCCTTCACATATAAAATAAAAATCCAACTCCTTCACAGGGTCTGCAAGGTCTTGCCAACTTTCCCGGCTTCATTTCACCTTTATTCTATGCCCTTCCCCCGACATCCGCCCTGGCCTTCTTTAGTTCTCCAAATGTGTCTTGTGCTCTCAGTCTGTACCAATTTCCCTGCCTCCTCTTCACCAAGATAACTTCCAGCATCTTGATATCAGCTTGGAAATCACTTCCTTTAACTAGGCAAGCATATCAGTAGAAAAAGGTTCAGTTGCCAGTCACAGAGAGCCAGAGTGACACTGCCTTAAATAAGTTTATTTCTCTCTTGTAACGGTTTGGACGTACAGGCACACCTTGTTTTATTGTGCTTCACAGATACTGCATTTTTTCAAAATCAGAGTTTTGTGGCAACTCTGTGTGGAGCATCTATTGGCCCCATTTTTCCAACAGCACTTGCTTACTTTGTGCCTCTGTCACATTTTGGTAATTTTTGCAATATTTTAAGCTTTTTCATCATTACTGTATTTGTTACAGTGATCTGTGATCAGTATCTTTGATGTTACTACTGCAAAATATTACAACTCACTGAAGGCTCAGATGATGGTTAGTATTTTTTAGCAATAAAGTATTTTAAACTTAAGTTATGTACGTTGTTTTTTAGACATAATGCTATTGCACACTGAATAGACGACAGCATAGTGTAAACATAAGTTTTATATGCACTGGGAAACCAAAAAAAAATCATGTGACTTGCTTTATGGTGATATTCACTGTGTTGCGGTGGTCTGAAACCAAACCTGCAGTATCTCTGAGGTATACCTATAATACGGTGGCTTTGCTCTACAAAGTCCTTAGGGACCCAGGTTCCTTCCAGATTTCTTCTCTACCACACCTAGAGTGTGGCTCTCATCTGCATGGTCCACAATGACTGCTGCAGCTCCAGTCATTACACCCACATTCCAGACTGTTGAGGGGTAGATGGGAAGAGGAGAGAGAGGATGCATGCCAATGTCTCCCCCCAACCCCAAATGTCTTGTTTTAATTAGAGTATTTAGGCCATTTACATTCAGTGTAGTTACTGATAAATTTGGGTTTAAACCTACCATCTATCTGTTTTCTGTTTATTCCCTTTCTCTCTTTTCTTGCCTTATTTTGGATTAACGATTTTATTATCCATTTCTCCCTATATTAATGTGACTCTTCTTTAGGTAGTTACTCTGGAGTCTGCAATATGCATATACTTGACTTTTTAGCATCTAATATAAATTACTTGACTTTTTAGCATCTGCATCTAATATAAATTAGTTCTTTCATCACTTCCAGAACAAGGCAAGAACTTTAGAACATTTCAATTTCATCTACCCCCTCCTTACTTTTGGGTTATTGTCATGTATCTAATTCTACATATAATTAAAACCTTGCAAGATACTTTTTTCTGTTTTTTTATACTGTCAATATCAATTCAAATTCACCCATATATTTACCCTTTCTGTTGTGCTTCATTCTTTCCTACATTTCTGTATTTCCATCTGGGATCATTTTCCGTATTGAGTCTTCTTGTATTAAATTCTTTCTCTCTCTCTCCTGAAAACATCTTTATTTCAACTTCCTATTTTTTTTTAAAATAAATTTATTTATTTATTTATGGCTGTGTTGGGTCTTCGTTGCTGTGCGCAGGCTTTCTCTAGTTGCAGTGAGTGGGGGCTACTCTTCCTTGTGGTGTGAAGGCTTCTCCTTGTCGTGGCTTCTCTTGTTGTAGAGCACAGGCTCTAGGCGCACAGGCTTCAGTAGTTGTGGCACGTGGGCTCAGTAGTTGTGGCTTGCGGGCTCTAGTGCTCAGGCTCAGTAGTTGTGGCCCACAGGCTTAGCTGCTCCGTGGCATGTGGGATCTTCCCAGACCAGAGCTCGAACCCGTGTCCCTTGCATTGGTAGGCAGATTCTTAACCATTGTGCCACCAGGGAAGCCCTCACCTTCATTTTTAATTATATTTTTACTGGTGGTATATTTCTAGGTTTGCAGTTTTTTCTTGCAGCACTTAAAAAATGTCATTCAATTTTCTGGCTTCCATTTTCAGCTGTTAGTTTTATTGTTGCTTCTGACTTTTGTTTCCCCCCGACTGCTTTTAAGATTTGCTTTGTCTTTGGTTGTCAGGAGTTTGAGTATGATGTACCTGGGTATGATTTTCTTTGTATTTACCCTTATAGGGTTCACAGAGCCTCTTGCATGTGTAGATTAATGTCTTCAGTCAGTTTTGGAAAAATCTCAGTCAGTATCACTTCAACCTTTGTTTCTTATTTTTATTCCCATTCTTTCTGGAACTCCAAATACATGTTAGACCTGACATTTTTATCCTGTATCATATTATCTTCTTTTCTGTATTTTCCTTTCTTTTTTCTATAATTTGTCTAGATATTTTCGATTGACCTCTCTTCCTGTTCACTAACTTTCTCTTCTGCTATGACCAATCTGCTATTAAACCCATCTAATAAATTTTAAATTCTCCATCATTATAAGTTTCTTGAACATATTAATGCATCACATTTTCTTTTCAAGAATGTTTATTTATTTTGTTTATTTTTAATAGTGGTAAAATACACATAAGTTTTACCATCTTAACGGCAGTTATTTAAAAGTCTATGTCTGATGACTCCAGTATTTGAATCATCTGTGTGTCTGTTTCTCTTCTTTTCTCTCTTCATTTTTTCTTATTTAGTCTTGTCTTATTGCCTGCCTAGTAAGTTTTTATCTGACTTTATCTGCCTCCAGGGACGACTTACTTTGGCTTTATGGCAGGCAGTTAGAGGAGGGACAGATCACCTTCATCTAGTCTGTGACTGAGCTGGTTCAAAGCAGGTTTTAGTTTTTGTGAGGGCTGGTCTGTTCTTGATTCATTTTGACTCTTAGCAATGCTCCTTGCAAGGTCCTCACCAAGGCCCCATCTCCTTAGTGGGGCTCCAATTCCAATTTGTGTCATCCTAGCCCTGTAAGAGTGCCAAGCATTCAGCTAGGCTTCCCAGCCTCTTAGCCACCACTCTGTACTCAGCTCCCTAGCCCCTTGGCTCTATACTGTTTACCAATCATCAAACGACAGGAAAAGCACCAGAAGCTATCAGGGTCACCTCCTGGATCCTGGTCCTTCAAGTCCTGGCTAAGCTCTCTAAGACCTTCAAACAGATTTGGCGGAGGACAGGCATTTTTGTCCCCCTTTTCTAATTGTTCTTGTGGAAAAGTTAATCTGCAACAAGATACTCTGTCATTACAGAAAGTTGAAAACCTTCATCTGTCGTAAAAAATACTTTTTTTAAAGTTGAGGTACAATTTACATACAGTGAAGTTGAGGTACAATTCACATACAGTGAAATGCATAGATCTTAAGGGTACAGTTTGATCAGTTTTAACAATGCATTATTCAGGTAACCCACCTCCTTTCAAGGTATAGAACATTTCTGCCACCCAGAAAGTTCTCTCCTTCTTTAGTCCGGTGCCTTAGTCCCCTTTACTCCCCCACAGCTGCCTTCCCAAAGGCAGTCCTGGCCTTCCCAAAGAGCTGCTTCTGAAGGCTTGCTGGCCTTACACAGCACAAACTCCCTGCCTGCTCCCTAGAAACTTCCATCTTTAAACTGGTTATGCCCATAACCCTCCCTCCTTGAAAACCAAACCCTGAAATACAAAAGGAAAAATAACCCCCCAAACCTCATATTTGTTCTGTACACAGCTTTCAGGAATATGACAGCTCACAGTGCTACACTCATAGGCATGGGGCTGGAGGCTGTGTGCCCTCCTCCTTCTGGTAACTTCTATTATCCCACAGGGACCACAGAGCAGATCTGGCAGGGGCAGCCTTAGCCTGGAAGTGTGGCTAGAGCTGCCTTCCTGGTCCCCCTCACCAGGGCAGCAGCTGCAAGGCAGCAGCTGCAAGGCTGCAGCTGGGCTCACTCCATTAAGCAAAAAGCCATTGGCTGGACAATAACACTCAGACACCAGCCTGGGAGCGGCCTGGCTGGAAGCACTTATTCCTTCCAGTTGGCCTTCGGAGGGGAGAGGGACAGAGAGCACAGGCTTTTCACCCCTCCCCCATTCTTGGGCTGTGCTTCCTCCCAGGGGAGGAAGCCAGCCATTAATCTGGCCAAAGCCTTGGTGAGGGCTGTAGGTTGGAGGGGCTGGGTTTGTGAGGGCTGAGTGTGCTAGAGAGAGAGGGTGGCAGTAAGAAGGCAGCCACCAGACCAGAGGAGGCTCAGCCGCATTGGTTGGCTTCCCAAGGCTCAGGAGGAGAGGCACGGTGGATTTCCAGTGCGCTGGCAAGGTCTTGGGAAAAGGAGCGGCCAGTCAGTGTGCGGGGCTGGGTGTCAGGCAATTTGGGATCTACTTCTGGCATCGCCAGAACTCCTGGACAAGGTCCTGGGTTGTTCATCTGATCTTTTTCCATATGCATAAATTAAGGAATTTGCCTAAACCTTGAGACCCCTGACTTGGCCTCTAAGTCATGATTCTTTCATTCCAGACATGCCGTCTGTGCCTTTGCACGTGCTCTTCTCTTTGCTAGGGATATCCTGCCCACTTTGTGCACTCTAGTTTCCCAGTTTGGAGTCACCTGCCAATCCATATCCCAGAACCAGTTAAAATGCTTTGGCTTCAAGCATAGCTGGATGTTCAACAAAACATCCAACTACGAGTGGCTAAAACAATAAGGACATCTGTTATATCACATAAGAGAGCAGGCCAGTCATTTCAGCGTTGGTTAATGCAGTAATTCAATGATGTCAGGATTCTAGGTTGTTGACAGTGATGTTAGGACTCTGTGATTCTCTTGTTTTTCCCCCACAATCATGAGATGGAGGCCATAGTTCCAAATATAAAACCTTCACATGACAATGTCTATGGCAGGAAATGGCAAATCTTTTCTTGGGTCCCTTTTTGAGTATGAGGAAAACTTTCCCAGAGACCCCCGCCCTTTTAGGCAGCCCCTACATCCCAATGCCAGGGCTACAGCTCTTGCCTAAGCCCTGACTGATCGTTGGCTGGAGGAATAGAATTACCATGGTTAGCTACGACTTAACAATACGTGGCAAGGAGGCCGGAGAAGGGCCCATGAAGTTCGTGAGTATCCAATATCAAGTCATAGTTTTATTAACAAAGAAGTTGTGAGGCAGGAATGTCCACTGGGTAGCCCGCCAATGGGCCTGCCATAGACAAGGTGGGCCTCCAACATGGCCATAAGCTTCTCCTCCTTCTACCCTATCATCTCCCCGAGTCTGCTCAACAGATGACCTCACATACCCCCTACCTACTGGGGGGAGATAGGAGCTAGGTACAGAAACCGATGGGTACAGAGGCCCAGGTGTAGGGACAGGACCAGAGGCAGCTGCTGCATCGGTCTAGCCAACTGAGGGTCTGGGTAAGTGAGGGCGGTCACTGCAGGTATGGAAATGAAGAATGGACTACAGAGTGCCAAAGTAGGGTTGTCAGGTCTTGATGTGTGGATGTGGGGCCTCGTAGGGAGTGCTGAGGAAGGTGCCTGAGGGAACCATGGCTCATTGTTAATCTTCCCTGTGGCCCTTTCCACATCCCCACGCAGGTTTGGAGCCCTGCCCCTGGAAGCAGCTCTGAGGGGAGCATGCATATGAGGAGCATGTAGCATACTGTGTCCAGCCGTGGGGAAGGCACAGCTGCCCCCTGTACCTACCACACTGATGAGCTGCGCCAGGGAGAGCTGCAGCTGGATGGAGATGAGCTCTGAGGAGCTGGTGGCTGGGCGGATCAGGTTGTTGTAGCGGGTTTTGTTCAGGAGGTCATCCATGAGCTTCTCCTCCGCGTTGGCCACGCGGCAGTTCCCTGGGAAAACACATAGTCAGATCTGCTGGGTCCTCATCTAGCTGATGGCAGTGAAAGGGAGAGCTGCGAGGGCCAGAGAGCACAGGTGCCCTCGGGGCCAGCTGGAGCAGCTAAGGGGCTGGCAGGCCTGCCTCTCCTTGGAGACTTCAAATTAAATCTACCCAAGACAGAGCTCAGCTCTCTCCTCCCACGCCCTACATCTTCCTCCTCCTGCTCCGTCTAGCAATGAATGGCACCCCACACTCTAGACATCTAGTCCAAAACCTGGGCATCTATTTTGACCCTTTCCTTGGTTCATCCAAGGGGCCACCCAGTTCTATCTATTCTACTTTCCAAATCTCTCAGTCTGTCCTCCCCTCTCCATCCCTCCTGGTCTTGGCTCACCACCCTGCCCCAGGCTCTTCCAGTAGCCTCCTTGCTGGTCTCCCCACCCCCACTCTGCCTCTGCCATCATGTCCCATTCAGTGCCAGAGTGGTCTTCCTACAGCTACTGAACCACAGCCCATCCCTGCCCATAACCTCTCAGAGCTGTCGGCAGAATTCAAATGCAAACGTTTCGGCTTGCCATCCAAAGCCCCTTGGCAGCAGCATTTCTTCCTCAACCTGATCTCTTCTTACCTCTCCACCTCTACGCCCAGGTACTGTATATTTTGGCCATATATACTGCTTTCCTTTCCCCATGTGGCCTTCATTGTCTCACTTCTAAATCTTCAAGCACACTCTTTCTTCTGCCAGGACAGCCCCCCGGCGACCAGCCGTCAAATATCTGAGAGTCTTTCTTGTGCCAGGCATTGTGTTATGCGCTGGGGGTAACAGCCAGCATAAACCCTGGCTCCTGCCCTCAGGGAGCCTCCTGTGTAGTGGAGGAGAGATATTATTCAAACGTGGGTTTGTGTGCAGAGCTGGGGAGATGGTGGCGCTTTCACTGAAAGAGCAAAGGCCTGGGCCAGCGGGAGTTTGCTGGGATCAGACTTGGCCCTACAGCGTTCAGGGTGTACCTTGAGACACCAAATGGAGGGGTCCAGATGGCAGTTGGCTCCTGGTCTGGAGCTTAAAGGAGAGGTCTGGGCTCAGAACCATACCTGCGAGCCAGCAAACGCAGCCTCCTGCAAGGAGCCCCACTGAGCTCCCACAGCCCCAGATCTGCCCCTTTTCACAGCCCAGATCTCTTGCCATGTGGCGTTTGGGTCTTTGTCCCATCTCCCTCACACATCTGGGGAGTGAAGGGGAGGTTCAGGAACTCGATCGTTCACTCTCGTGACGTCAGGTAAGGGCAGTTTGGGGAGGGGCCTGGGAAAGAGGGAGCCTCAGAGGAAGTCAAGGACACCTGAGCAGGAGACCCCAGGAACAGGGGAAGATATGCAGGTGTGCAGAGGAAACAGTGTCGGGGGGCAGGCAAGAAAGTGGGAAAAGGATAAGGGAATAAGGGAGGCTGAGGAGGTGGGGTTGGGTCTGCCGGCTCACCAGGCCCAGGACTGGGATTACATCCTCCGCTGAGGGGCCAGTTCACTCTGTTTTACCAAATCCCACCCTCTGGATGCAGCCAGAGGGCCCAGAGTGTGAACTGCCTGACAGAGCAAGTCTGAGGTGGACTCCTGGGTGGGTGCTGGGCTGGACACGAGACCACGGGGAGCAGCCACCACCCTGCCTGCTCCATGCACTTTCCAACTCATTGCCTATCTGGAGCAAATGCAGCATTTAATGCCTGTGAAAGATGCTCCCAGGGCACCTGCTGCCCACTGTCCCTCCCCCAACCTGCCCCAGGCTGTCCAGAGGGGGTCCTGTGGATGCTTGGCCTACATACTGAGCCCTGTCTCTCATACCCTGGACCCTCTCCCAGAGGCCAGCTGCTTAAATACCCTGGAAGCCAGTCTGTAGCCCCAGGTTATAGCTGGGTCTCTCCCATAGCCCCTCTTTATTATATATATTTGAGTTGACCCATCATTTCAGCAGGGTATGACTTGCCCAAGTCCATCAAGCATGTCTGGGACAGCTCGGGTCAGAATCTGAGGCTTCTGGTCCCCAGCCCTGCAGTGCTGGGGGAGGCTGCGTCCCACATTTCTGCAGCCCCAGGAGGCTGGTGTACCTAGGTACCTGAGAGGCATGGGCTGCTCTGCAGGCTGCGGGGGCTTGTGTTCCTGCTCCAAGCCCACCTGGGATGCTCAGGTTGCTCACCTTTGGGCCTGTCCTGCCTCTCAGTCGTTCAGCTGGCCCCCAGGGACCCTCACCCATCTTGAGGACCAGTTGTGGGATCCAGAGAAAGAGGTTCCGAAAACCTTAGACAATTTAGCCCACTCTCTATTTCTTATCTGGGGAAACTGAGACCAAAGAGGGCGAGGAACTTACTAAAGGAGTCCCAGCAAGTCAGAGGCAGAGCCAGTTAGAGGCCCTCCCCTAACCCCTGTGTCTTCTTTCGCGCCCTTGCTAACTTCCTGGTAAGGAGCCTGTCCCTGCAGAAGCCATGTTGGTGTCCACAGCCAAGTGTGTACTCATGCCTGTGCCTGTGTTTGTACTTGTATACATGCATGGGGGGCAGAGGGGTTTCCAGACTATATTTGTTTAGGCTTTTCAGTCTACTGCTTTATGCCTGTGTGGCCTGCCGGGTTCAAAAGACAAGGAACAGGCCTCTCACCCCCAGATGACAGGGGTGGCCCAGAAGAGGTGGAAGCTTCTGGGGCACAGTTGGGGGTCACCTCCCAGCCCTGGGGCCGGCACAGTTACACAAAGAGGCCACCACTAGGGGTCAGTCGTGACCCAGTGATTCTGAGAAGGAGTGGGCCCACCCTGCCTCTGTCCAGGGCCTTGCCTTCCTTGGCCTTCTCTGGAAAAACTGCTCCCCACCAGTAAGGGGTTAACAGTCTGAGAGGAAGCCATGGCTGGAATTCTAAAACGTGTGAGTGTGTGTACGGATTGAAAAAGCAGAGCAAATGGTAAAAATCTATATTGGTAAAACGGAAAGGCAATACCTATTGGTTTGGAATACAAACCATAGAAAGTAAAGGGTCAGTGGAATCTTGGCAAGTGGGCATCTGAAAGGCAGAGTGATTTTCAGTTGGGGATGTTTGTCCTTACCTGAGGAAGGGAACAAGAGATTTGTATTTATTAAAAGGCAGCTATGGATTCTTTTCAAAAAGTTGAGGTTTTTACGTTTTACAAAAAGCTCACAATATATTATCAGTAGCTTCTCCAATCATGTGCAAGAATCACCTGGATGCTTGTATAAATGCAGATACCCAGGCTCCATTTCCGGAGATTCTGATCCTGTGAGCCTAGGATGGGGCCCCGGGAATGTATAGTGGGTGTTTCTGATGCAAGTGGCCCCAGGACCGTACTTAAGAAACACTGCAACTGACTCACATCTGAGTCCCTAAGTATGTAGTCAAGGCATATCATCCCCATAGAACAGATAGGGAAACTGAGGCCCAGAGAGGGTCACTGAGCAAGTGGTGACAGATCCAGGGTGCACACATGGAGTGCAGACACCATCTTTGGTGAGATCTCCGCTTCCTTATAGGAACTTCATATGTCCCCCTACCCCTTACCTCCAACACCCCTGGTGGTGTGTCTCTGTCCAAGGAAGATATAGCCCTGGTCCTCTAGGCTGACTAGGGCTTGGAGGACAAGCTTGGGCTGGAGGGTAGGAGCTGAAAGAGTCCTTGGAACTCAGGTGGGGAGACTGAGGCCGGGAGCAGACAATCCTCACCATATCTGGACTCTGCCTGGGAAGGGCTAACTGGATTTCCCTTCCGGGTGTCTGCAGGTTCCTGAGGGCCAGGCTCCACTTCACCAGCCCCGCACTCAGCCAAGCTGGCTGTCCCGGCCGGCCAACCCCTAGGAGTGGGTGACCAGAGGCAGAGGTGCCATAAAAGTGTGTTTTCTAGGAGATCCATCCCCAAACACACTTGGGCTGGCGAGTTGGGTAGCCCCACCCCCCACCCTCAGGCTAAGTTTTCCCTATCTACAGTAGCGCTGGGATTAAGCAGAGCTGCCTGTCAAGCGGGTACCACTCAGCCCCTCTGCCCAGCCCAAAGGCGCTCCATATGGAGGGTGGCCCTGGCGGCCGCGCAGAGGACAGGCGGTCCCCACCCCAAACGTCGCAGACCCACTCATCCTGACCCGCCCCTGCTGCCGCGAGTGGGCTTAGCCCCGCCCACGCCCCCATTCGTCCAGGACAATCTCGGGCCACTCCCCTGGGTGCTCGACACCCTCCCTTCCCTCCCACCTGTGGCCAGTCCAGCCGGGCTCTGGCCGACCCAGGCGTCCCTCCCTCCTTCCCCGAAGAGAACTCACCTCGCCCACAAAGGGCAACCAGGGAGAAAAGGAGCAAGGGGAGCAGGCTTCTCATGACGGGCGGGGGCTGGAGAGGCAGCCGAGGCGAGTTCAGCGGTCGGACCACCCGGGCACCGGCGGCCGCGGGCAGGCGAGTGAGAGCCGGTGCCCACGGCCTCGGAGGTTTGAAGTCGTGGTGACGGCGGGCACTAGGACCCCGGGGAGAGCCCAGCCAAGCCCGCTTGGGGGTAGCAGCTGTGAGCTACGCCCACAAGGGGATGGGGCGGGGCAGAAGAGACCCCAGGGGCGGGGCCGGCAACAACCCGGCGGGACTGGCTCTTTTCGGCCAACTGCCTAGGGTCGTCTCCCAGCGGCTGGCCTCTGCGCTTCCCGACCTACTCCGGCCTCTAACTTTCCTTGAAGGGAGGTCGGCGGGACCGTGCATGCACCCTTTGTACAGTTAGGGAGACTGAGGCAGACGCTGGCTCGGGATCCCTCTACTGTTGGGGAAAGTGGTTGTACTCCAGCCGGGAGGTCCCTGGGCTTTGTCTGCCGTCAGGACTCAAGAGGTCTTTCAGAAAAAGATCTCAAGTCTATGCTCCTGCGGTTTGCTGAAAAAAAAGGAGTACTGCAGGGAGTGGGGAGTAAGCCAGCTGGAGTGGGGTGCAGCTATCTGCAGACATTGGGGAAAGGGAGCTTAGGAAAAGTGTGTGGAATTCGGGAGGGTGAAATAGCTCAGGGTCCCCTTACCTAGATTGGGTGACTGGGGAAGGGACAGGATGGAGCCAGAGTGGGCTGGCTGTGTCCTCCCCCTTGAGCCTTACAACCTGTGCTGACCCCAGGCAGCTCTGGTGACTCAAGGGAGCAAGCACCCCCTCCTCCAGCCAGGTGGTCCTGGGTAAGTGTCGGAATCAGTATCATTCCCTTGAGAGCTGGGGGACCTCACAGGATAGGCATCATCGCCAGCGCAGCCCTACTTTTGGACCTGGCCAGAAGTGGTGCCTCAATCCAGGATCCAAAAGAGCCTTTGGCGTATTCCTGTAGACCATGGCACTCCTCGCTCGCACTCCAGCTCCCCGCCCACCCCCTCCCCTGTCTGGGTCCCAACAGGCAAACCTAACAACTGGGACTCCCCTCGTGGCGCAGTGGTTAGGAATCCGCCTGCCAATGCAGGGGACATGGGTTCGAGCCCTGGCCTGGGAAGATCCCACATGCTGCGGAGTAACAAACCCATGCGCCACAACTGCTGAGCCTGTGCTGTAGAGCCCATGAGCCACAATTACTGAAGCCTATGTACCCTAGAGCCCACACGCTGCAACTACTGATGCCCGCGGGCCTAGAGCCCGTGCTCCGCAACGAGAAGCCACCACAATAAGAAGCCCGCGCACCGCAGCGAAGAGTAGCCCCTACTTGCGGCAACTAGAGAAAAGCCAGGCACAGCAATGAAGACCCAACACAGCCAAAAAAAAGAAAAACTAACAACTGGAGGGAAGGTGGGAAGAGCAGGGTCTGGGAGAGTGATCGCCTACAAACGGCAGCTTTGCCACCTTCTCTCCAGGACTCTCAGTCTTGCTATCATATTGCTTCCCCCAATGTCTTTTTTGCTATAATCTGACATGTTGACATATTCTTTTAAAATGAACACTGTTGAAATGGAGCTGACTTTCCCTTTAAGATGGCTTGGAGAATTAAGGTTTGAGTGCATCCTCTCTTCTCCAAACTGCAGCAATAAATAGGTGAAAAATATAAAGCAAACCAAAAAGACATAGCCATCCTGAAAAAATAAGATCTCCATGAACTAAAATCAGAAAAGAAATGCAAAGTGATGGGGGTGCTGAAGCCTGGAGCCTGCTGGGCTCTAGAAGCCAAAGGCAGTGGCAGGTCCTTAGGGATAAAAAGGGACTAACAGACTCCTGGCTAGAAGCTGGGCGCTTGGATGTATCCCAGTCCCTGAAAGGATGCTAGGGTAGGGGTGCTGCTGCTGATCTATTGTCTGAGGCCCTAACTTCATAGGATGTGTATTATCCCTCATGTACCACAGTATGGGAGCTTGAAAATGCCATAAAACTTGGAGGCATCTGCAAAACCTTAAGTTAGGTAAGCAAAGGTGGGAGGGTAGGAAGGGAGAGAGAGAGGGAGAGGGTATGATGTCCATTGAAAACAGCCTAACTTGTGCTGGAACATAAGTGAAGTGCTCAGAGAATGGTCCAGAAAGCATTCCACTGACCAGATCTGGGACAATTTTAGCATTAAAATAAATAATAATGATGAATACTCATTGAATAAAATTAGAAACTTTAAGACTATATTGAAGTAAATAAATGATGAAAGTTTGATGAGAAATGAGGAACTTACATAGTTTCAAAGTACCTCCTCACAAAATACTTATTAATTATAAGGGGGAAAAGAGTTGACAGAGGAGAAACTTTGCAGATACCACCTGTGGTAGGTTGAATAATGATCCCCAAAGATGTCCACATCCTAATCTTGGAACCTGTGGATGTCACTTTATATGGTGAAAGGAACTTTGCAAATGAGATTAAATTAAAAGGTCTTGGGATGGGGAGATTTTCCTGGTGGGACCGATGTAGTCACAGAGATCCTTATAAAGGGAGACAGGGGATCAGAGTGAGAGAATGTATGTGAAGATGGAAGCAGAGATTGGAGTGATGTATATATGAGCTAAGGAATGCCAAGGCAGCCTCCAGAACTGAAGAGGCAAGGAACAGATTCACCTTTGGAAACTTCAGAAGGACCCAGTCATGCCAGTTCGTTGATTTTAGCCCCATAAGACTGATTTTGGACTTCTCACCTTCAGACCTGTAAGAGAAAAAAATTTATGTTTTTTCAAGCACTACATTTGTGGTAATTTCTTACAGCATCCTTAGGAAACCAATATACTACCTTAACCAAGTGATCAAAATTAGTATCATGAATAATGGGGCAAATCAAAATTATACATTACCTGATAGGATGCAGTACACAGAGTTCCTTCTGTGATATTCCTGCCAAAGATGTATGACTTGAATCTAATCACGAGGATACACCAGACAAACCCAGATTATGGGACATTCTATAAAATAACTGATCTGTTATCATCAAAAGTGTCAAGGTTGTGAAAGTCAAGGAGAGACTGAAGAACTGTTTCAGATAGAAGGAGACTCAAGTGACACCACCACTAAATACAACGCTTGATTCTGAAACAGATCCTTTTGCTATATAGGACTTTGTGGGGACAACTGGCAAAATTTGAATGGGGTCTGGGGATCAGATGGTAGTACTATGTCAATGTTAACTTCATGATATTGATGGCTATATTTTGGCTATGTAGGAGATATCTTTGTAGATAATGCACACGAAAGTGTTCAGAAGCTTGTGTGGTAAATGTATTCAAAATGATGCAAGGGGGAAAAGTTCTGTGTATGGTACTTGCAACTTTTCTGTAAATTTGAGATTGTTTTTAAAAAAGCAAAGTGAGCCTACAAACCAAGATTTGAAAACGTAAGCAATCAAAGGCTAAGAAAGGTAGCAAACGAAATAAAGAAATCGGCGAATTCACTCCAGATGAAATACATTTTTATAGAAGTATGACAAATAATTTTTAGAAAGAAAAGAAAAAGAGGAAGTGCTACCCAGACTTATTTGTTGAGGATAGTATAATTATGGTACTAAACCAGACAAGGACATACAAGAGAATTGTAGACCAATATGATTTATGGGTATTTGTCACAGGGAGATGGCATGGCTTAGTGGTTAGTACGTGGCCCCTGGAGCAAGGCAGTCTGGATTTGTATTCTGGTGTCACTGCTAATATTCTCTGTGACCTTGGGGAGGTGACTTGACTTCTCTGTGCCTCAGTTCTCTCATATTTCAGAGGAGGAAATAACCTTCAAAACAATAGACCTTCTAGGATGAAATGAAATAATTCATGGAAAATGCCTTAATGGTGCCTGAAACATAGAAAGCACCTAATAAATGTTAGCTATTATTAGTTTTTATGAATGTAGATTCAAAAATTCTAAATAAAATAATACCAAAGTTGAAAACAGCAGTGTACACACAAAAATAATGCATCATGGCAAAGTAGGGTTTATTCCAAGAATACAAGAGTGAGTCAACATTAGATAAATCACTAATGTACCTTAACAGATTACTCATGCAATGCAGACTGTTAGCAAACTGGCTTCCTTAACCTAATAAACATGTAGCAATGATCAGACTTAATGGTAAAATTTTCAAAGCAATTTCCATCAAAGTCAGGAATTAGACAAGGATGCCTTCTATCATGGTTTCTATTCAGCACTACACTGGAGGTCCTAGGCCTTCATGTGCTAGCTTAAGTTATATGAAATTGCCATTTTTTTAGGCAGCAGCAATTTATATGATTCAACCTATAAAAGAAAGAAAGAAATTTAAGAATTGGAAAGGAAGACTACCTGTATGTGAAGACAATATGATTGTCTATGTAGAAAATCCAAGAGAATATACAGATAAATAATTAAGACTAGTAAGAGAGTAGGTTGATGAATTCAAGATCAACTTTTAAAAACTTATTAGTATTTTATACCTGAGTAATACCAAATTATAACATGTAATAGAAAAAGAGATTCTATTCACAACAGCAACAAAAATCTGAGAATGCATCAAGCAAAAGATACACAAGAACTTTCATGCAGAGTATTATAAAAATTACTCCAGGACTTAAAGGAAGAACTGACTGAATGGAAATATATAACGTATTTATGAATGTAAGGACTCAAATTATAAAATGGAAGTACTTATATTTATGAACAGGAGGACCTATATTGCAATTATATCACTTATTACCAAATTAATCTATAAATTTGATGTGATTCCCACACAAATCCCAATAGAATTTTTCATGGAACTTAATGCGTGGGTTGCAAAGTCCCTATAGAAATCAAGGGACCAAGAATAGTGTAGCAGACACCAGTGGTGCCCTGCCTCTGTCCCTCAGCATCACCAACCCCATACATGCCAGGGAGTTGATGCCTCCAAGAGCAGCCTTAGTGTATTAATCATGCCTTTTTATTTTCTGATGTTTTGACATCTGAAGATCTGCTGATCCTTGAGAGACTCCCCCTCCCAGGGGTTAGCCAATTTCTAGAGTTAATAAAGGACTCACCTGCAAGTGCAACTTTCATATGCAAACCAACTGTCCAAAGCCCATAGCCCTCAACCACCTCCTTATCAGGCTCTTATACTCCAGACCACTATCTATCTTCCCTAATCATCCTAGGGCCAAGTACTAGACAACTACAGATAGCTGATATGCCCCAGAGGCCACTGAAATTATTCAAACTAGTCAATACTAAGCCTGCTTACCTTGCCTTGCCTCTCCTGCGGAAATCACAATAAAGACTCATGCTATGTTTCCTCTCACTCCCTCTGCCTCCTGACTGAACTTGGTGCTTCCCACTGTGGCCCTACATGACATGCCATGCCATGCCTCCTGTTTCTAAAGATCTGTGGGTATGGAAAACTTCTTCCTTTATGACAGTCATTTCTATGTCTGTATGTCTTACCTTACCAGATTGAAACAAGTCCTGGGTACATTTTAAAGATAGCCAATGAGGAATGAGAGTTAGTAGATAAATACTCCAGTTTCTTTGCCTCTCAGTTGGAGTAACTCTGAAGTGCCCAGTGAGACTGCGCTCAGGTGACCTTCCATCTTGCTCATTAATGCACCTCCATTGACTTTCTTCCTTTCCCTATCTCACTTCCCCACTGTCTTACCTGTTCTTCCTGGGACTGCTTTCTAAAGAAAATTCTTACACCCAAATCCTTGTCTCAGGCTCTGCTTCTAGGGCAACCCAAATGAATACATTTTTAATGAATAAGAATGGTGTATGGGGTGGTGGTAATGGAACTTATTAAGATATTTAGACATATGATAGTGCCGTAGAAATTAAGACAGTGAAGCGTTGTCGAGGGGATGGACAAATAGACCACTGGAAGAGAACAAGAACCCATCAAGAGACCCGTGACACATGGAAATGTGAAATGAGACAGATGTTTCCATGTAGATCAATGAGGAAAGGATGGAATGTTCTATAAATGGCGCTGGGACAATGGATTATCCACATGGAAAGTAAATACAGTTAGATCCCTAACTCCCATCATACCAAAAAAAAAAAAAAAATACCAGGTTGATTAATGATCTAGTTGTGAAATGAAAAACTTTAAAAACTTTTAGAGGGAAATATAGGAAGATATGATGACTGGGGTAAATGTCTTAGTCAGTTTGGACTGCTATAACAGAAAAGTATCGACTGGGTGGCTTTAATAAACATTTATTTCTCACAGATCTGGAAGCTGGAAGTCTGAGATCAGATGTGCCACATGGTTGAGTTCTTGGTGAGGGTCCTTTTCCTGGTTCACAGACAGCCACCTTCTCCTTGTATCCTCACATGGAAGGGAGC
Organism: Neophocaena asiaeorientalis asiaeorientalis; assembly: GCF_003031525.2. NCBI lineage: Eukaryota > Metazoa > Chordata > Mammalia > Artiodactyla > Phocoenidae > Neophocaena > Neophocaena asiaeorientalis. Next base: position 85,873 of record NW_020175527.1, read on the forward strand.
AGAAAAAGAGAGGAAGCAAGCTCTCTCATGTATCTTCTTATAAAGGTACTAATCCCATTCACGAGGGCTCAACCCTCATGACCTAATCACCTCCCAAAGGCCCCACCTCCTAACCATCACATTAGGGGTTAGGATCTCAACGCATGAATTTGGGGGTTGGCACAAACATTCAGTGCATACCAGGTAGAAAGTAACTTCTTAAACAAAATATTTAAAACATAATTCCCAAAGAAAAATGTTGTTAGGTCTGACTTCACTAAACTATTTGAACTTCTCTCCAACCAAACATACCTCAAATTAGGTTTCAAGAGAAACCACAGAGTGAGTGAAGATCCTTGCAATTCATATAATCAACAAAGGATACATTCCAGAATATTTAAGGAATTCCTATAAACATTAATGTGTTAAAAAGTTAAACAACCAAAGAGAAAAATAGGCAAATGCCACAAACACATAATTCACAGGAGAGGAAACTTAAATGGCCCACAGACATAGGAAAAGATGTGGGGGTTTTTTTGTTGTTGTTTTTTAAAAGAATTTTGTCTTTTTTTAAAAATTATTTATTTATTTATTTATGGCTGTGTATGGCTCTTCGTTTCTGTGAGAGGGTTTTCTCTAGTTGCGGCAAGTGGGGGCCACTCCCCATCGCGGTGCGCGGGCCTCTCACTATCGCGGCCTTGTTGCGGAGCACAGGCTCCAGACGCGCAGGCTCAGTAATTGTAGCTCATGGGGCTAGTTTCTCTGCGGCATGTGGGATCTTCCCAGACCAGGGCTCAAACACGTGTACCCTGCATTGGCAGGCAGATTCTCAACCACTGTGCCACCCGGGAAGTCCTGTTGTTGTTTTTTAATTGAAGTATAGTTGATGTACAAATGTACAATGTTGTGTTACTTTCTGGTGTACGGAAAAGTGATTCAGCTCTACATATATAAATACATATGTATATATTTTTAGATTCTTTCCCATTATAGTTTATTACAAGATATTGAGTATAGTTCTCTGTGTCCTTGTTATCTGTTTTATACATAGTAGTGTATAAATGTTAATTGCAAACTCTTAATTTATCCCTCCTCACCCTTTCCCCTTTGGTAACCATAAGTTTGTTTTCTATGTCTGTGAGTCTGCTTCTGTTTTTTAGGTTTTTTTAAACATCTTTATTGGAGTATAATTGCTCTACAATGGTGTGTTAGTTTCTGCTTTACAACAAAGTGAATCAGCTATACATATATCCCCATATCTCTTCCCTCTTGCATCTCCCTCCCACCCTCCCTATCCCACCCCTCTAGGTGGTCAGAAAGCACCGAGCTGATCTCCCTGTGCTATGCGGTTGCTTCCCACTAGCTATCTGCTTTACATTTGGTAGTATATGTAAGTCCATGCCACTCTCTCACTTCGTCCCAGCTTACCCTTCCTCCTCCCTGTATCCTTAGGTCCATTCTCTACGTCTGTGTCTTTATTCCTCTGCTGCCTCTAGGTTTTTCAGAACCTTTTTTTTTTTTTTTTTAGATTCCATATATATGTGTTAGCATATGGTATTTGTTTTTCTCTTTCTGACTTACTTCACTCTGTATGACAGACTCTAGGTCCATCCACCTCACTAAAAATAACTCAATTTCATTTCTTTTTATGGCTAATATTCCATTGTATACATGTGCCACATCTTCTTTATCCATTCATCTGTCAATGGACACTTAGGTTGCTTGCATGTCCTGGCTCTTGCAAAGAGTGCTGCAGTGAACATTGTGGTACATGTCTCTTTTTGAATTATGGTTTTCTCAGGGTATATGCCCAGTAGTGGGATTGCTGGGTCATATGGTAATTCTATTTTTAGCTTTTTAAGGAACATCCATACTGTTCTCCATAGTGGCTGCACCAATTTACATTACCACCAACAGTGCAAGAGGATTCCCTTTTCTCCAGCATTTATTGTTTGTAGATTTTTTTGATGATGGCCATTCTGACTGGTGTGAGGCGATACCTCATTGTAGTTTTGATTTGCATTTCTCTAATAATTAGAGACGTTGAGCATCTTTTCATGTGCCTATTGGCCATCTGTATGTCTTCTTTGGAGAAATGTCTGTTTAGGTCTTCTGCCCATTTATGGATTGGGTTGTGTGTTTTTTGATACTGAGCTATATGACCTGCTTGTAAATTCTGGAGATTAATCCTTTGTCCATTGCTTCAGTTGCAAATATTTTATCCCATTCTGAGGGTTTTCTTTATGTCGTGTTTATGGTTTCCTTTGCTGTGCAACAGCTTTTAAGTTTCATTAGGTCCATTTGTTTATTTTTGTTTTTATTTCCATTTCTCTAGGAGGTGGGTCAAAAAGGATCTTGCTGTGATTTATGTCTTAGAGTGTTCTGCTTATGTTTTCCTCAAAGAGTTTTATAGTGTCTAGCCTTACATTTAGGTCTTTAATCCATTTGAGCTTATTTTTGTGTATGGTGTTAGGGAGTGTTCTAATTTCATTCTTTTACATGTAGCTGTCCAGTTTTCCTACCACCACTTATTGAAGAGGCTGTCTTTTCTCCATTGTATATTCTTGCCTCCTTTATCAAAAATAAGGTGACCATATGTGTGTGGGTTTATCTCTGGGCTTTCTATCCTGTTCCATTGATCTAAATTTCTGTTTTTGTGCCAGTACCATACTGTCTTGATTACTGTAGCTTTGTACTATAGTCTGAAGTCAGGGCGCCTGATTCCTCCAACTCCATTTTTCTTTCTCAAGATTGCTTTGGCTATTCGGGGTCTTTTGTGTTTCCATACAAATTGTGAAATCTTTTGTTCTAGTTCTGTGAAAAATGTCATTGGTAGTTTGATAGGGATTTCATTGAATTGGTAGATTGCTTTGGGTAGTATAGATATTTTCACAGTGTTGATTCTTCCAATCAAAGAACACGATATATTTCTCCATCTGTTTGTATCATCTTTAATTTCTTTCATCAATGTCTTATAATTTTCTGCCTACAGGTCTTTTGTCTCCCTAGATAGGTTTATTCCTAGGTATTTTATTCTTTTTGTTGCAGTGGTAAATGGGTTTGTGTCCTTAATTTCTCTTTCAGATTTTTCAGCATTAGTGTATAGGAATGCAAGAGATTTCTGTGCATTAATTTTGTATCCTGCTACTTTACCAAATTCATTGATTAGCTCTAGTAGTTTGCTGGTAGCATCTTTAGGATTCTCTATGTATAGCATCATGTCATCTGCAAACAGTGACAGCTTTACTTCTTCTTTTCCAATTTGGATTCCTTTTATTTCTTTTTCTTCTCTGATTGCTGTGGCTAAAACTTCCAAAACTATGTTGAATAAGAGTGGTGAGAGTGGGCAACCTTGTCTTGTTCCTGATCTTAGTGAAAATGGTTTCAGTTTTTCATCCTTGAGAACGATGTTGGCTGTGGGTTTGTCATATATGGCCTTCATTATGTTGAGATAAGTTCCCTCTATGCCTACTTTCTGGAGTGTTTTTATCATAAATAGGTGTTGATTTTGTCAAAAGCTTTTCTGCATCTATTGAGATGATCATATGGTTTTATTCTTCAATTTGTTAATATGTTGTACCACATTGTTTGATTTGCATATATTGAAGAATCCTTGCATTCCTGGAATAAACCCCACTTGATCATGGTGTATGATCCTTTTAATGTGCTGTTGGATTCTGTTTGCTAGTATTTTGTTGAGGATTTTTGCATCTAATTTTTGCTGGAAGATTTTTAATCACAGTCTCAATTTCAGTGCTTGTGATTGGTCTGTTTATATTTTCTGTTTCTTCCTGGTTCAGTCTTGGAAGCTTGTGCTTTTCTAAGAATTTTTCCACTTCTTCCAGGTTGTCCATTTTATTGCATATAGTTGCTTGTAGTAATCTCTCATGATTCTTTGTATTTCTGCAGTGTCAGTTGTTACTTCTCCTTTTTTGTTTCTAATTCTATGGATTTGAGTCTTCTCCCGTTTTTTTCTGGATGAGTCTGGGTAATGGTTTACCAATTTTGTTTATCTTCTCAAAGAACTGGATTTTAGTTTTTTTGATCTTTGCTATTGTTTCCTTCATGTCTTTTTCATTTATTTCTGCTCTGACATTTTTGATTTCTTTCCTTCTGCTAACATTGGGGCTTTTTTTTCTTCTTTCTCTAGTTGCTTTAGGTGTAAGGTTAGGTTGTTTATTTGGGATGTTTCTTGTTTCTTGAGGTAGGATTGTATTGCTATAAACTTCCCTCTTAGAACTGCTTTTGCTGCATCCCCTAGGTTTTGGGTCATCGTTTCTTCATTGTTTCTAGGTAGTTTTTGATTTCCTCTTTGATTTCTACAGTGATCTCTTGGTTATTGAGTAGTGTATTGTTTAGCCTCCATGTGTTTATACTTTTTACAGATTTTTTTCCTGTAATATATCTAGCCTCATAGCGATGTGGTTGGAAAAGATACGTGATATGATTTCAATTTTCTTTAATTTATCAAGGATTGATTTGTGACCCAAGATATGATCTATCCTGGAGAGTGTTCCATGAGCACTTGAGAAGAAAGTGTATTCTGTTGTTTTTGGATGCAATGTCCTATAAATATCAATGAAGTCCATCTTGTTTAATGTATCATTTAAAGCTTGTGTTTCCTTATTTATTTTCATTTTGGATGATCTGTCCATTGATGAAAGTGGGGTGTTAAAGTCCCCTACTATGACTGTGTTACTGTTGATTTCCCCTTTTATGGCTGTTAACATTTGCCATATGTATTGTGGTGCTCTATGTTGGGTGCATAAATATTTACAATTGTTATATCTTCTTAGCTTAATCCCTTGATCATTATGTAGTGCCCTTCTTTGTCTCTTGTAATAGTCTTTAAAGTCTATTTTGTCTGATATGAGAATTGCTACTCCAGCTCTCTTTTGATTTCCATTTGCATGGAGTATCTTTGTCCATCCCCTCACTTTCAGTCTGTATGTGTCCCTAGGTCTGAAGTGGGTTTGTTGTAGACAGCATATATATGGGTTTTGTTTTTGTATCCATTCAGCCAGTCTATGTCTTTTGGTTGGAGCATTTCATCCACTTACATTTAAGGTAATTATCGATATGTATGTTCCTATTACCATTTTCTGAATTGTGGGTTTGTTATTGTAGGTCTTTTTCTTCTCTTGTGTTTACTGCCTAGAGAAGTTCCTTTAGCATTTGTTGTAAAGCTGGTTTGGTGGTGCTGAACTCTCTTAGCTTTTGCTTGTCTGTAAAGGTTTTAATTCCTCCATCAAATCTGAATGAGATCCTTGCTGGGTAGGGTAATCTTGGTTGTAGGTTTTTCCCTTTCATCACTTTAAATGTGTCCTGCCACTCCCTTCTGGCTTGCAGAGTTTCTGCTGATCTGTTAACCTTATGGGGATTCCCTTATATGTTATTTGTTGTTTTTCCCTTGCTGCTTTTAATAATTTTTCTTTGTATTTAATTTTTGATAGTTTGATTAATATGTTTCTTGGCATGTTTCTCCTTGGATTTATCCTGTATGGGACTCTCTGTGCTTCCTGGACTTGATTAACTATTTCCTTTCCCATATTAGGGAAGTTTTCAACTATAATCTCTTCAAATATTTTCTCAGTCCCTTTCTTTTTCCCTTCTTCTTCTGGGACCCCTATAATTCGAATGTTAGTAATGTTAATTGTTGTCCCAGAGGTCTCTGAGACTGTCCTCAATTCTTTTCATTCTTTTTTCTTTATTCTGCTCTGCAGTAGTTATTTCCACTAGTTTATCTTCCAGGTCACTTATCTGTTCTTCTGCCTCAGTTATTCTGTCTGCTATTGATTCCTTCCAGAGAATTTTAATTTCATTTGTTGTGTTGTTCATCATTGTTTGTTTGCTCTTTAATTCTTTTAGGTCCTTGTTAAACGTTTCTTGTATTTTCTCCATTCTAGTTCCAGGATTTTGGATCATCTTTACTATCATTACTTTCAATTCTTTTTCAGGTAGATTGCCTATTTCCTCTTCATTTGTTAGGTCTGGTGGGCTTTTACCTTGCTCCTTCATCTGCTGTGTGTTTCTCTGTCTTCTCATTTTGCTTAATTTACTGTGTTTGGGGTCTCCTTTTCTCAGGCTGCAGGTTCATAGTTCCTGCTGTTTTTGGTGTCTGACCCCAGGGGCTAAGTTTGGTTCAGTGGGTTGTGTGGCCTTTCTGGTGGAGGGGGACTAGTGCCTGTGATCTGGTGGATGAGGCTGGATCTTTTCTTTCTGGTGGGCGGGACTGCGTCCGGTAGTGTGTTTTGGGGTGTCTGTGACCTTATTATGATTTTAGGCAGCCTCTCTGCTAATGGGTGGGGTTGCGTTCCTGTCTTGTTAATTATTTGGCATAGGTTGGCCAGCACTGTAGCTTGCTGGTCGTTGAGTGGAGCTGGGTCTTAGCCTTGAGATGGAGATCTCTGGGAGAGTTTTTGCCATTTGTTATTACATGGAACCTGGAGGTCTCTGGTGGACCAATGTCCTGAACTCGGCTCTCCCACGTCAGAAGCACAGGCCTGACACTTGGCTGGAGCCCCAAGACCCTGTCAGCCACACGGCTCAGAAGAAAATGGAGAAAAAAAGAAAGAAAGAAAGAGAATAAAATAAAATAGTTATTAAAGTAAAAAATAATTATTAAAAATTAAAAAGTAATAAAAGAAGAAAAAAAAGGAAAGAAAGAAGAGAGCAACAAACCAAAAAACAAATCCACCAATGATAACAAGCGCTAAAAACTATACTAAAAAAAATATCCAGACAGACAGAACCCTTGGAGAAATGGTAAAAGCAAAGCTATACAGACAAAATCACACACAGAAGCATACACATACACACTCACAGAAAGAGAAAATGGAAAAAAATATATATATATATCGTTGCTCCCAAGGTCCACTGCCTCAATTTTGGGATGGTTCGTTGTCTATTCAGATATTCCACAGATGCAGGGTACATCAAGTTGGTTGTAGAGATTTAATCCTTTTCTCCTGAGACTGCAGGGAGAGTTTCCGTTTGTCTTCTTGTTCGCACAGCTCCCGGGGTTCAGCTTTGGATTTGGCCCCGCCTCTGTGTGTAGGTCAACTGAGGGTGTCTGTTCTTTGCTCAGACAGGACGGGGTTAGAGTAGCTGCTGGTTAGGGGGCTCTGGCTCACTCAGCCCCGGGGGAGGGAGGGGCACGAAATGCGAGGTGTGCCTATGGTGGCAGAGGCCGGCGTGACGTTGCAATAGCCTGAGGCACGCCATGAGTTCTCCCAGGGAAGTTGTCCCTGGATCACGGGACCCTGGCAGTGGCGGGCTGCATAGGCTCTGGGGAGGGGAGGTGTGGATAGTGCTCTGTGCTCGCACACAGGCTTCTTGGTGGCTGCAGCAGCAGACTTAGCACTTCATGTCTGTTTCTGGGGTCTGCGCTGATAGACGCGGCTCGCGCCCGTCTCTGGAGCTCGTTTAGGCGGTGCTCTGAATCCCTTCTCGCGCACCCCGAAACAATGGTCTCTTGCCTCTTAGGCAGGTCCAGACTTTCTCCTGGACTCCCTCCTGACTAGCTGTGGCGCACTAGCCCCCTTCAGACTGTGTTCACGCAGGCAACCCCAGTCCTCTCCCTGGGATCTGACCTACGAAGCTGGAGCCTCAGCTCCCAGCCCCCACCCGCCCCGGCAGGTGAGCAGACAAGCCTCTTGGGCTGGTGAGTGCTGGTCGGCACCGATCCTCTGTGCAGGAATCTCTCCGCTTTTCCCTCTGCACCCCTCTTGCTGTGCTCTCCTCCGTGGCTCCGAAGCTTCCCCCGTGCCCACCCCCCGTCTCCCCCAGGGAAGGGGCTTCGTAGTGTGTGGAAACTTTTCCTCCTTCACAGCTCCCTCCCAGAGGTGCAGGTCCTGTTCCTATTCTTTTGTCTCGGTTTTTTCTTTTCCCTACCCAGGTACATGGGTAGTTTCTTGCCTTTTGGGAGGTCTGAGGTCTTCTGCCAGCGTTCAGCAGGTGTTCTGTAGGAGTTCTTTGACCTGTAGATGTATTTCTGATGTATTTGTGGGGAGGAAGGTGATCTCTATGTCTTACTCTTCCACCATCTTGAAGGTCTCCTGTTTCTGTTTTGTAAGTAAGTTCATTTGTTTCATTTTTTAGATTTCACATAGAAGTGATATCATATGATATTTGTCCTTCTCTGTCTGACATACTTCACTTAGTATGTTAATCTCTAGGTCCATCCAGGTTGCTGCAAGCGTCATTATTTCATTCTTTTCTATGGCTGAATAACATTCCACTGTATGTATATACACCACATCTTCTTTATCTATTCATCTAATGATCCATTCCAGGTCTTGACTATTGTAAATAATGCAGCTATGAACATTGGAGTACATGTATCTTTTTGAATTAGTTTTCTCTGGATATATGCCCAGGAGTGGGATTGCAAGATCATATAGTAACTCTAATTTTAGTTTTTGAAGGAACCTCCATACTGTTCTCCACAGTGGCTGCATCAATTTACATTCCCACCAACAGTGTAGGAGGGTTCCCTTTTTTCCAAACCCTCTCCAGCATTTATTATTTGAAGACTTTTTGAGGATGGCCATTATGACTGGTGTGAGGTGATACTGCATTGTAGTTTTGATTTGCATTTCTCTAATAATTAGAGATGTTGAGCATCTTTTCATGTGGCTATTGGCCATCTGTACGTCTTCTTTGGAGAAATGTCTATTTAGGTCTTCTGCTCAATTTTGGATTGGGTTGTTCATTTTTTGTATTGAGTTATATGAGCTGTTTGTATATTTTGGAAATTAAGCCCTTGTCAGTTGCATCACTTACAAATATTTTCTACCAATCTGTTGGCTGTGCTTTCGTTTTGTGTACGGTTTCCTTTGCTGCGCAAAAGCTTATACATTTGATTTGTTTATTTTTGCTTTTATTTCTATTGCCTTGGGAGACTGAACTCAAAAAACGTTGATGTCACAGAATGTTTTGCCTATGCTCTCTTCTAGGAGTTTTATGGTGTCTTATCTTGTATTTAAGTCTTTAAGCCATTCTGAGTTTATTTTGTGTATGGTGTGAGGGAGTCTTCTAACTTCATTGATTTACCTGCAGCTGTCCAGCTTTCCCAACACCACTTGCTGAAGAGACTGTGTTTTCTCCACTGTATATTCTTGCCTCCTTTGTTGAAGATTAATTGACTGTAGGTGTGTGGGTTTATTCCTGGGCTCTCTATTCTGTCCCATTCATCCATATGTCTGCTTTTGTGCCAATACCATGCTGTTTTGATTATGTAGCTTTGTAGCATTGTCTGAAGTCTGGGATGGTTATGCCTTCAGCTTTGTTCTTTTTTCTCAGAATTGCTTTAGCAGTTCTGGGTCTTTTCTGGTTCCATATAAATTTTAGGATTATTTGTTCTAGTTCTGTGGGGAAAAAAATAGGAAAAATGTTTATCCTCAATAGGAGTGGGAGGATGCAAATAGAAACAACAATGAGATACTATTTCATATGATTTTGAAAGCCCTATAATAGCAAGTGATAGTAAGGATACAGAACAACAGGAATACTCATATGCTGCTGCTGGGAATGAAAACTGGCACTGATTACAGAGAGAAATTGGTGCTGTGTCATGAAGTGAAAGATGCTTATGTCTGAAGCCCAGCCCTTCCACGTCTTGGTGCGTACTCACACATTTACACAATGATGTTCATAGTTGCCCTGTGTGTAACAGTGAAAATTTGGAAACCACTGAAATGTCCAGTAATAGGAACATGGAGAAATGAACTGTGGGATAGTCATACTATAGAATATGACCTAGAACCAAATCTGGCCCATGGCCTGTTTGTGTATAGCCAGGGAGCTAAGAAGAATGTTTTTTACATTTTTAAAGGGCTGTAAGAAACAAAACAACAGCAACGCAAGCAGAACAAAGAATGTGCAACAGAGACCACATGTGGCCTGCAAAGCTAAAATATTTACTATCTGGCTTTTTACAAAATAAGTTTGCTGACCCCTGACCTAGAGTCATGTTAATTAACATTAAATAAGTCTTTAAAAAGTAGGTTTAGGGCTTCTCTGGTGTTGCAGTGGTTAAGAATCCACCTGACAATGCAGGGGGCATGGATTCAAGCCCTGGTCCGGGAAGATCCCACATGCCGCGGAGCAACTAAGCCAATGTGCCACAACTACTGAAGCCCACATGCCTAGAGCCCGTGTTCCACAACAAAAGAAGCCACCACAGTGAGAAGCCCGTGCACCCCAATGAAGAGTAACCCCTGCTCGCCGCAACTGGAGAAAGCCCGCGTGCAGCAACAAAGACCCAATGCAGTCAAAAATAAAGTTTTTTTAAAAAGTAGTGTTAAGCAAAAAAGTAAAATTTGAACCATCTTTACAAATCACATATATTATATGTGGCTATGTACATATTCACTAACATTTAAAAATATGTTTAAAGGGCTTCCCTGGCGGCACAGTGGTTGAGAGTCCGCCTGCCGATGCAGGGAACACGGGTTCGTGCCCCGGTCCGGGAAGATCCCACATGCCGCAGAGCGGCTAGGCCCGTGAGCCAGGGCTGCTGAGCCTGCGTGTCCGGAGCCTGTGCTCCGCAATGGGAGAGGCCACAACAGTGAGAGGCCCGCGTACGGCAACAACAACAAAAAAACAAAAAACAAAACAAAACAAACAAACAAAAAAATATATGTTTAAAGATACCCACATAAGTAACAGAAGTATAAACATTACAGGAGTGATAAACTCTAAGTTCAGAGAAGTGGTTACATCTGAGGACAGGAAGAGGATTAAGCTTAGGGAGAGGTTCTGGGGGTTTCACTTGTATCAAAAATGCTTTTATTTCTTAAAACAAGAAAAGGAGATCTGAAACAAATATGACTAAGTGTTATTAAGTCTGAGAAAGCTGGTTAGGGGTACACAGTTGTTCATAATATGATTTCCTATAGATTTATGTATGTTTGAGATATTTCCTAATTTAAAAAAATTTTTTTATAAAAAAGAGTGCCTTTGGTGAGTAGGCCCAGGAGGACGATGACTACGAAATGAGTAACACCCTCCCTTCTGTGTGCCAGGTCCCTTGGCTGGCCTGGCCCCAGCTGCAGGCTGAGCAGTTCTCCAAAGGCCAGAGAGTTAGGCTGATGTCCTGGCTTGGGGCTCTGCCCATGACTGGTATGTGCTCTTTTTGTAGTTGCCCTGGCAGTGGGTCGGTCCAGCTGGCTCACCAACTGAGGCTGCAGTGGTTCTGGCCAGAGAGAAAGAGTAGCAGCCTGGGATCTGCCACAAATCTACAGCAGACTCAGAGCCTGGTTTCTCCATCTGTGGTGAGATTGTGTGGTCTCCAAGGATTCACCCAGCTCTATTTTCTTGTGTCCAGGGTTGGTCCTGAGGCCTGTGGCTGATGCCCTGGGCTCCAGCCTCTCTAACCAAGGTAATAGGGGCTGAGCATAGGTCCGCCTCCAATTCCTGGCATTTCATCCCCATCCTGGACTTGCCTTTTCCTGTTAGTGCTTCCCTCTTAAGAAGAGATAAATACTGGACACACACACACACACACACACACACACACACACACATTCTTAGGCATCACCCAGCCACAAGACACGTAACTCTCCCCTTATTCCCGCTTCCAAGGAGCCCAGAACTCTGTGAGATTGCAGGCCAGCATTGCGTCTGAGGCCTTTGGGCTCAGGGTGAACATAGTCCACATGAGCAGAAGTGTACTGAAGTCTGCCACTGACTTTGAAATGTACAAAAAATAAGATGGAGCAATGGATGGATGGAGGGGTGGATTGATAGGTGAGGAAGCAAGTATAGTAAAAGGTTAATTAAAGAATCTAGGTGACGGGTATTTTAGAGATTACTGTTAACTTCTCTTAACTTTTCTTTTTTTCATTTGTTTCAAGCATGTTTGCAATTGCCTGTTGAAACATTTTTATGATGGCTGCTTTTAAATCCTTGTGAGATAATTCCTACATCTGTATCAGCTTGGTATTGGTGTCTGTTGATTGTCTTTTGTCATTCAAGTTGAATGTTTCCTGGTTCTTGGTATGACATGTGATTTTAGGTTGTGTCCTAGACATTTTAGATATGATGTTTTGAGACTCCAGATCTTATTTCAACCTTGTGTTTTAGTGCTCAGTGTGGGTGAAAGTGTAGGCTCCCTCTGGTGTCCTTGGTTGACACCAGTCTGGCTGGGAAGGGGAGGGGCATCCTATTACCATTCCCCAGTGACCCCCGCTGACACCCTCTTCGGGAGTTAGGGGCCCCTTGCTACATCAGGGTAACAATGGATATCTTTGCTCACGGATGTGGCTGGGGCCACAGTCTTTTCAAGGATGTTTGGCTGGAGGAGAACAGTTATTGTCTAGAGCTTTCTATCTTGCTGGGCTGCTCCTTGCCCTGTCCTTTGGTTAGAGAGTAGCCTAAGTTAAGGTGTTTTTTTGTCTGTGCCTCTTGGTGTTTTTAGTTTGCTGGCTTCTCTAGCTTCAAGTTGGGCATATATTAGGCAAAAAAGAAAACCCAGGAACTACCTGCCCTGTCATTCCTCAGGCCCTGAGGTTCCTGGCCAATCTACCTTCTTCCCTCCACCTTTCAGAGTCCTCTTATCTTTCATTTGTATAAAATATACAGGGGTTTTTGGTGCATCAGTGAAAGGGTCAGGAGAAGTGCTTCGATTCCATTTTCTTTTGAAACTGGAAGTTGTTTCAACTTTTGTTTAAAATTGTTCATAATAAAATGTCGGGGAAAAAGTTTTTAAGTACCCGGGACAGATTCAAGAAAGGAAAAACGAACAAACAAAAACACTCCCCAAATCAAACCATATCGTCCTCTGCTGGGAATGTGAAAAGGAAGTGGGCAAGAGCTGTAAAGGATCAGGTCAGAAGTCGACACACTTTCGGAAGACCAAGTAGAGCCTTAAAGCCTTTCCGTGTCTTTATGACTTCCACACAGCGCCCTGAGCTGGGGGAAGGGGGAAAGTGGGAGTCTAGAGCTGGTCCAGTCTTAGGGGAGGGATGAGGGTGCTGTTTTTAGGGCACGGGAACACCCCCAATGGCCGCCTTGGTACAAACTGCCTCCCCGTAAACACCAGTACTTCCAAATACTGTCCTTCCTGGCATCTCCTGCAATTCTCTGAACAACTCCCAAGTAAGGTTGCCAAATTAAATGAAATACATCCCAAATATTTCATGGGACATAGTTAAACTAAAAAGTTATTCATTGTTCATTTGAAATTCAGATTTCACCAGTGTTCTGTGTTTTATCTGACAACCCTATCTCAAGGCAGGTACCCCTGATGCTTCTCTAACTGTTTGACAAGTAATCAGATAAGTAAGTGAACTCCCTCTCCATCCCACTCTCCTTGCATTCAAAGGGAAAGACTGGGCTGAAAATTTAAGTAAGTACTTTTAAGAAGGCCGTTTTCAAGTTCCTCTTCGGAAGTACAGAGAAATAGAGGTTCGAGGGTAATGGACCCTTTTAAAAAATTAAAATATTATAAGTACATTTACTGCTAGCTGCATTTATCTCTATTTAAAAATATTATATGATTGCTTATAATAATCTCTGCTTAACGGGTGTGCAGTTTTCTTCTGGAGTGATGAAGGTGGTTTGGAATTAGACAGAGGTGGTGGCTGCACAGCGTTGTGACTGTGCTAAATACCACTGAACTGTACACTTTAAATGGTTAATTTTGTTATGTGAATTTCACCTCAAAAAACGGAAAAAAGTTTTATTATTTTAAATAATTGTGGTTCCTGGCTCTGAGGACCTCACTGTTCGAGGTCAGTGATGTGAGTGCTACAATGTGCAATCGATGAAAGCATGGAGGACCTGGGAGAACAGAGGAGAGAGAGACTGATTCTGCAGGAGTCAAGGAAGGCTTCCTGGAAGAGGTGATCCTCACGCTGAGTCTTGAGAGAAAAGGTTGCAGTTGTCAAGCTTGGTGAGGGGATGGGCAGGGAGGGGGGCTCCAGATAGTGGAAGCAAAGTTGACAACAGGGGGGTTGACTTGGAGAAAATGACACAGTGAGGGAACCCCAAGGAGTTCACTATGATTTGATATGGAGCATGAGGGGCAATGGTGAGAACTGGAGGCCAAAGAGAGGTAGTTGCAGAGGCATAGTCTGCCGGGATAGGGTAGCTGGCCCTGAAGAAATGGGGAGCCACAGAAGGTCGGGGGGTGATGTAATTATGCTCAGGTTTGCACTTTGCACTTTTGAAATACAACTCTGGAGACTGCATGGGCTGGAGGTGGAGAGGCCAGCCTGGGCTGTGGGTGGGGGCTGTGGCAATGATCCAGGGGAGCAGGAAGAAGACTGAGCAGGAGAGGGCTATGAGGATGGGTAGAGCCCCTTTTCCCAGATGCCTCCCTGAGCTTCTGCATCCAGGCTGCTCCCACCCAAACACTCCAGAGGCCAGGAGCTGGGTCCAGGTGAAGAGTTCTGTTTTCTTCCCAAAAATTCAACCCATTTTGGTAAATGTCACCCTTTCACTTTGACACTGGAGCCAGGACTGAGCTCCTGCAGCAGCAGTTCTCCTACCTGCTCCTGGCACTCTGAGTTCTGGAGGGTCCCAGGGCTTAACAGGCTAGGTTCTGGCTCTTGGGAAGATCTCAGATTTTCAGGCTCCAGACCGTGGTGTCGTGGTTCTAGCCCCTCTAGCTCAGCACTGACTCCTTCCAAGGTTCAAGGTCTGCCTTCCTTAGCAGGCTTAGCCCCCCTACCACCTCCTCACTCTAAACACTACCCAGACATACCATGAATCTATTCCCTTCTTCATTCATACCACAAACATTTATTGACCATTATAACAGTTCAGTTTGGGTTGATTGTAAAGAGTAAAAACCAAAAGTAACAGTGATGTAAGCACTGCATAGAAATCTACTGCTCTCTTACATAGAAACCTGGGGGTTGGCAATACAGGACTAATATGATCACTTTATTTCTCAAATTTCCTGGGGACACATGGTCCTTCTAACTTTCTGCTGTATGATCCTAAGGCAATATTTCTTGTTTGTATGTTGCAAGATGGCTGCCAGAGCTCCAGCCATCACATGTGCACTCTAGGTAGCCAAAGGAGTAAGGAGTCAAGAAGAAAAAGCTAAGAGCATAGGCCAGCTGTCTTTTAAGGAAACTTCTTGGAAAACTGCCACTTAACACTTCTGTTTACATCCCACTAAGCAAATCTTAGTCACGCTAGGCTCCAAAGGAGCTTGGGAAATGTAGTCTTTGTTCTGGGTGGCTGTAGTCCAGCAAATAATCAGGGATCTACCATGGTGGAAGCAGGGGAAATAGGGCCTAGTAGACTATGCCCCAAGCACCTACTTTGTACCAGGATCTGTTCTTGGTGCTGGAAATAAATTGATGGCTAAGCAGAGTCTCTGCCCTCATGGAATTAACAGTCTAGTGGAAGAGACACATTAAACAAACACATAAAGAAGAGAAGATTGACAAATTATGATGAGGAAAACTACTGAATATTCCAGGAGAGAACAACAGGGTGTGTATATGAATGTGGGTGGAGCTAAGGTGGGAACAGCTTGGAGTGTTCATGCCTCTGAACCTTTGCAAGTGCAGTTCCCTCTGCCTGGATGCCCTTCCTTGTCTTTGCTTCCCACTCATCCTTTGTGGTGGTTTAAACTGTGTTAACTTGGTTAAGCTGGAACTACATTTTCCAGAATCCCCTTCTGTGTTTGGCTTTGGGTTGAGTCAGCCAAAAGACGAATTTGTATGAGTTTTGGAAGGCAGATGTGAAAAGGCAGCCATTACTGTCTGAAGGCTGCTGTGGTTATATGTGGTGATAGATGTAGCAGTACCTGTGGGGTCCAGCTCTCTGCCTTGCATCCAGCTCTTCTTCCCGGCTTTTGACCCTGCTGCCCAACACTGGCCCCAGGCCCACCTCTCAACACTGAGCGGCAGACCCGCAGATGTGGGAGCTCTGGGTTGGCACAGCTGCCCAGAGTCCTCTCCAGGAGCGTCCCCTTGGCAGTCCCACTTAGGTGGCCGGACATGACTTCTCAGACTGAACGATTGGTGACCCCTTGTCTGGTCCTCCAGCACCTCTACTTCCCCAGCTCCTCCCACAATCAAGTAGGGCCTAATTCCTGTAATAAATCCCTCAGCCCATAACTCATGGTGGTTCTGCTTCTTCCCTGATTGACCCCTGACACTTCCTTCAAGGCAGGCTTGAAGTGGCAAGTGCTCTACCAGGATGCTCCCTCCTCCTCCAGGAAGCCTACCCTTCTCTCCCTTGGCAGCTCCAGTGAGACTTGCTTCATTCAACCTCTTAGCAGAATCATTTGTAAAAAGGCTCTACCCCATACTAGTCTGAAAGGGCTTCAGGGACAGGGTGGGGTCTTTGATCCTCATTTCCTGGGGCAGGTGGGAGGAAGACACAATGTGCCAGGCCTCTACACGGTGTCAGATGCGAGGAGCAGCTGGTCCCCTCCCCTCTGGCTGGCCCCACCCCAGGCGTTTCTGACGGCTCACCATCTGGGCTGCTGCCATCTCAGTGCCTGCGGCGGCCAGCCTAACTATTTTCCTGGTCTCAAAGAATCCTCCTCCGTTACACGGCAGGTCGGAGTGAATTTTCTCCATCATCCTTCCAAACCCTAGACTCCATGGCTTTCAGACCTTAGGGCCGTGAAGTCCATAGACAGGGCCCGTACCCTGCTCTGCCACTTGGGAGCTACATGACCTTGGAAAACTTACTTTCTCCTTTTCCTCTGCTACTGGGCTGTCCTGATGATTAAATGACATAATGTGGGCAAAGCATGCAGCCCAGCCACGGAGTACTGGGAAGTAATGGCCACACCAGGAGAAGCTGTGGCACTGGGAGAGATGCAAGACACAGTATTACCAGCCCCCCAGTGCCCCTTTCCAGTCACTACCCTCCCTAAATGGAGCCACTATTCTGGCTTCTAATGGTGTAGTTTCACATGTTTAAAAAAAATTCCACGTTTATGGAGGTTTAATTGAAGAACAATGACCTGCAAATATTTAAAATGTGCGATTTGGTCACTTTTGATATTCATATATACATACTCATGAAAGCAACATTCAGAGGGCAAACATTTCCATGACCCCCTAAAGTTTCTTATGCCCCTTGGTAATCCATCCCTCCCTCCACTCCTGCCCCAGGCAACCACTGATCTGCTTTCTGTTCCATAGATTTGTTTGTACTTTCTAGAACTTTATGTAAATGGAATTACACAGTATGTATGCTTTGGGCAGGTGGAGAGAGGAGTCTGGTTTCTTTGCCTCTGCCTAGTGATTTTGAGGAGCTTCCATTTCGTCCAATGTGTCAGCAGTTTGTTTCCTTTTATTGCTTTTATTCCGTTGCATGGCTATATCACAGTTCAGCTATTTGCTTGTTGTTGGAGATTTGAATTATTTCTATTCTTTTACTATTACATATAAAGCTGTGAACTTCCTTGAACAAGTGTCTGTGTGGAAACTTGTTTCCACACAGTAAGTATCTGTGAGTGGAATGGATGGGTCATGTGGTGGGTGTAAGTTTCATTTTTTAAGCGACTATCAAATGGTTTTCTAAAGCGATTGTACAATTTTATATTCCCACCAATAGTGTTTGAGAGTTTCAATTGCTCCACGTCCTCACCAACACTTGGTATAGTCAACTTTTTAAAGTTGAGCCATTCTACTGGATGTGAGGTAGTATCTCGTGTTATAATTTGTATTTTCCTGATGACTAATGTTGTTGGGATATTTAAAATGTGCTCATTAGCCATCTGTACATCTTCTCCTGCAAAATGTCTCTTTGAATCCTTTGCCCATTTTCTTATTGAGTTGTGTGTCTTATTATTGAGTTGTAAGAGTTCTTTATACATTCTGGATGTAAGTCTTGTCTGATATATGTTATAAATATTTTTTCCCAGAATATGACTTGCCTTTTTATTTTCTTATAGAGCAACAGTTGTTTTTTTTTTTTTTTTTGGTGTATGCGGGCCTCTCACTGCTGTGACCTCTCCCACTGCAGAGCACAGCCTCTGGACGTGCAGGCTCAGCGGCCATGGCCCATGGGCCCAGCCACTCCGCGGCATGTGGGATCCTACCAGACCAGGGTACGAACCCGTGTCCCCTCATCAGCAGGCGGAGTCTCAACCACTGCACCACCAGGGAAGCCCTAGAAGTTTATATTTTTAGGTTTTACATTTTAGTCTTTGATTGTACTTGGAGTAAAGCTTTGGATATGGTATGTGGTATTGTTATTCATTTTTTTCCACTGGATGTTCAGTAATTTCAGCACAGTTGTTGGAAAAAACTTTCCTTTGTCCATTGTGTTGCTTAGTATTTCTGTCAAAAATCAATTTGCTGTGTATGTTTGGGTCTGTTTCTGGGCTCTATTCTGTTCCATTTATCTATGTTTCTATCTTTTTACCAGTACCAAATGGTCTTGATTACTGTAGCCTTTAAGGAAGTCTTGAAATCAGGTAGGGTAATTTTGTCTTCTTTTTAAAAGTTGCTTTTGCAGAGCCTTCCCTGGTGGCGCAGTGGTTGAGAGTCCGCCTGCCGATGCAGGGGACACGCGTTCGTGCCCCAGTCCACGAATATCCCACATGCTGAGCCTGCATGTCCGGAGCCTGTGCTCCGCAGTGGGAGAGGCCACAACAGTGAGAGGCCTGCGTACCGCAAAAAAAAAAAAAAAAGTTGCTTTTGCTGTTCTAGGTCCTATGAACGTCCATGTACATTTTAAAATCAGACTTTTGAATTCTAAAAAAAAAGTGACTGCTGGAATTTTGATTGGGATTTCATTGAATTTATAGATCAGTTGGGGGGAAGCTATACTAGGCATTTTGTATCTGTCAATGCAAAAATTGGCATATTTCTCCATGTATTTATATCTTTAATTTCAGCAATGTTTTGTAGTTTTCAGTGTAGAGGTTTGATAAATTTATTCCTACGTATTTGATAAATTTTGATGCTATTTTAAATGGGATTTCTAAAATTTCACTTTCAAATTGCTTGCTGCTAAAAACTTTCATGGTGAATTCTCCTTCCTTTCCCAACAGAGATGTTGGGAACATCCGGATATAGGGCGCATTCTTGCAGTGCTCACTGTCAAGTGCAGTAGATAAGATGTCGAAAGTCTGAAAGAAGGAGAGCGGAATGACTGATGGGGGCCCAAAGAAAAGCATAAAAAGCTCCCTCCTCCTGCTTCCCTTGATTATGCTTCTAATTTTTTATTACGAGTGTGCATTGTTACGGTGATGAGAGCAGGGGAGATCCTGCGGTGGGATCCTGCAGCCCTGGCCCAGGCGCTGATCCTGAGGTCAGGCTTGGCTGAGGAGAGAGGATGCTGCGGTGGATCCTCGTCTCAGGGGTTACTGAGAGCTCCCTCCAGCTCAGGTGAGTCTCAGGATCCCGGCAGCACATCTCCCTTGGTCTTTTAGAGCGGCTCTCAAACTTTAACATGCATGTGAATCACGTGGGGATTCCACTAAACTGAAGTTTCTGACTCAGCAGGACCCTAGTGGGTCCAAGATTCTAATTTCTAACAAGCTCCCAGGTGAAGCGGATGCTGTTGGTCCACCTGCTACACTTTATAGAGGGCGGTGGAGGTGGGAGTGGGATGGGTGGGTGGAGAGGAGAGAAATGGAGGGGCTGAGGTCTGGATAGCTGTGGTGTGGCGTCTTTGCAGGGAAAGAAGCTCATCCTCCTTCCTGTCTTTCTGTTCTACTCTTGTAAATTGTGGTTAGAAACCTCTCTTCATCTCTCTTTCTCCCCCATCAATAGTATAGAGGTAGCTGAGCATCAGGACATCTGCATTCTTGTCCTGCCCAGGGGAGTCCACCCCCCAATTAGGACCCCAGGGTGCTGGCAAGTAAGCTCCCTCCCTCTCCCTGCAGCCCTGTGGCTCTAACTCCAGGTGCCTGTGCTGGGGTGGGGACCAGGGTGCGGTGACTCTGCAGCTGCTCCCCAACGAGTCCATCACTTAGAGGGAGCGGACAGGCTGTGGGGTAGCTGAGGAGAGGCCCTTACTACTCCCTAGAACTTCTACCCGGCCCGCAGGGCACAGGAGTTAATGAAGACAGAGGATGGCCTCCTCCTAATGGACCTTTCAAGTCCTGCAGGCAGAGGGTAGGGAGAAGCTGGGCTTCCCAGCAAGACCGGGAGCCTGCTGGATGCACCACCTTTGACCTTGTTCATTGTCAACATGTTCTAATGTGAGGCATCAGAGTCGGACACAGAACAGTATCTGTGAATGGGAAGTTACCTTCAGGTTAATAATTTCCAAGCAGGATCCTAAAGGAATTACTTTGTGGGGAGGAGAATGGTAGTGAACTTAATAAATCCATTCTAAATATCACTGGTAAATGGGAGAAAATAGTCAAATACTGAAAGAAAGAATATTGTATGGGGCTATGATACTTATAAAAGATATACAAATGTAATATAATAGAAAGCCCAGAAGTCCCGAATATACTTTCTTTTTAAAATTAATTTTTATTGGAGTATAGTTGCTTTTATTGGAGTATAGTTGTTAGTTTTTACTGTACACCAAAGTGAATCAGCTATATGTATACATATATCCCCTCTTTTTTGGATTTCCTTCCCATTTAGGTCACCACAGAGCATTGAGTAGAGTTCCCTGTGTATACTGTAGGTTCTCATTAGTTATCTGTCTTATACATAGTATCAGTAGTATATATATGTCAATCCCCATCTCCCAATTCATCCCACCCCCTCTTTCCCCCTTGGTATCCATACATTTGTTCTCTACGTCTGTTTTGTAAATAAGATCGTCTATACAAATTTTTTCAGATTCCACATATATGTGTTAATATATGATATTTGTTTTTCTCTTTCTGACTTACTTCACTCTGTATGACAGTCTCTAGGTCCATCCATTTCTCTACAAATGACCCAGTTTCATTCCCTTTTATGGCTGAGTAATACTCCATTGTATATATGTACCACATCTTCTTTATCCATTCATCTGTCGATGGACACTTAGGTTGCTTCCATGTCCTGGCTATTGTAAATAGTGCTGCAATGAACATTGAGGTGCATGTGTCTTTTTTTTTTTAACCTTTTTTTGGGAGTATAATTGCTTTACAATGTTGTGTTAGTTTCTGCTGTATAACAAAGTGAATCAGTTATATGTATACATATATTCCCCATATACCCTCCCTCTTGCGCCTCCCTCCCACCCTCTGTATCCTACCCCTCTAGGTGGTCACAAAGCACTGAGCTCTCCCTGTGCTATGCATCTGCTTCTCACTAGCTATCTATTCTACATTTGGTAGTGTATATATGTTAATGCTACTCTCTCACTTCGTCCCAGCTTACCCTTCCCCCTCCCCGTGTCCTCAAGTCCATTCTCTACATCTGCGTCTTTATTCCTGTCCTGTCCCTAGGTTCATCAGAACCATTTTTTTTTTTAAGATTCCATATATATGTGTTAGCATACGGTATTGTTTTTCTCTTTCTGACTTCCTTCACTCTGTATGACAGACTCTATCCACCTCACTACAAATAACTCAATTTCATTTCTCTTTATGGCTGAGTAATATTCCATTGTATATATGTACCACATCTTCTTTATCCATTCATCTGTTGATGGACACTTAGGTTGCTTCCATGTCCTGGCTAATGTAAATAGTGCTGCAATAAACATTGTGGTACATGACTCTTTTTGAATTATGGTTTCCTCAGGGTATATGCCCACTAGTGGGATTGCTGGGTCATGTGGTAGTTCTATGTTTAGTTTTTAAAGGAACCTCCATACGAGTCCCCCAATATACTTTAAATATTTAGAATATGACAAATGTGGCATTTCAAAATGCATTGGCAATGAATAAATATGGCTGAGAAAATTAAGGATTTGATTTTTCCTCAAACCACATACTGACATAAATTCCAAATGAGATAAAGAGTTAAATGTAAAGAGGGAAGAGATATGGGAACATATGTATATGTATAACTGATTCACTTTGTCATAAAGCAGAAACTAACACACCATTGTAAAGCAATAAAAAAAAGAGTTAAATGTAACAATGATACCAAAAAGATAATAGAATAGAGGAAAATATTTATATAATGTTAGTGTAGAGGAGGCCACCCTAAGCTTAACACTGAAAGCAGAAACCATAAAGGAAAGTTGGAAAAATGTGACTGTGAAAAGGTCTCACACATCAAAAATATCATAAACAAAATTAATAAGCAAATGATAAACTGGGAGGATTCAATATTTATTTGACAAAGCATTAATATCACTACAAGTTAATAGGAAAAAGACATCAGCCGAACAGGAATGGGCACTGAGCCTATCAGACATGTGATTTAGAGAGAAGTACAAATGACCAGTAAACATGTGAACCCATCTGCAACATTAATAGTAATAAAAGAAATGCTACTAAAACCATGAGTTACCTCTTTCTACCTCAGCTGAATGGGCACAGATCAGAAGTTTTTTTTTTTTTGCTGTACGTGGACCTCTCACTGTTGTGGCCTCTCCCGTTGCGGAGCACAGGCTCCGGACGCGCAGGCTCAGCGGCCATGGCTCACGGGCCCAGCCGCTCCGCGGCATGTGGGATCCTCCCGGACCGGGGTACGAACCCGTGTTCCCTGCATTGGCAGGCGGACTCTCAACCACTGCACCACCAGGGAAGCCCCAGAAGATATTTTTTAAATGACACCCAGACAGGGGAGAGTTTGAACAAACAGACGCCCACATACTGCTGCTGGGGCTGTGCATTGGTACAACTGTTCTATAGGGTGAAAGCCCTTAAAGCTTTCCATCTGTTTGCACCAGAAATTCCATTTCCAGAAATTGATCCTAAGGAAATAATCAGATGCACGAAATGAATGCATTAATGTTCATGCATCTCAGTGGCACTCACGCATGGAAAATAGAAAGTGCCTACATATGCATCCACGAGTCCAAACCCCGCTCCTCCAGCTAACTCCAGCAGTCACCCAAGTCCTCCTCCAAGCTTTTAGGGCAAGAGTGCCTGTGATTTCCCTTAAAGAGCAAACGAGTCCCCAGCCTTTCTCTGGGTTGAGCCTCACAGCGCCCCCTCGTGGCACGCAGGGCAGGGCTGGAGTTTGCTCCTTCCGGTGGAGCTGGATGTACCACCAAGGACCAGAGAGGGCCAGATGGTTGCTGAAGATTTAACTTGTGCTTTGCTTCTCGGTCCTGGTGTCCAGAAGGAATAGAAAGCATTTCCTGTCTCCCTAGAGACCTGCTTTTGTTTCCAAGGCCTGGCTTCTTACTACTCTTGGGCCCTCGAAGACCCACGTGGTCAGCTCCACCCCTCCCCTCCCACCACCTGTGCCCCAAATGCTCCTCCTTCCCTTTCCTGCCTGATTATATCTGAGCTCAGATGTCCCTCTCTCAGAAGCTCTTCCCCATTTCCATAGCTCTTTTATGACGTGTATTCCAGTTGCAGTTTTACATTAATTTATGTAGCTGCTTGGTTTCTGTCTCTCTCTCCCAAGACTCTCAGTGCCACGTGGCAGGACTGTGTCAATTGTAGCCCCAGGATCCACATGGTATGTGACAAATAATAGGGCCTCAACATGGCCAACCATGGCTCTGGGAAATTCTTGTTTATTATTTCTTTGATAACCCCTTCCCCCAGCCTTTTTTTTTCTGTCTTCTTCCCATAATGGCAATCAGTTGGACGTTGAACTTCTTGAATTTATTTCACTAAGGATTATCTTTCCTCTTGTGTATTTTTCTTTTTGACATTTTGTTCCATGTTCTGGAGAGTTCACCAATATGTTTTTCAAACCACCTATTAAAAGTTTTATTATGGGGCTTCCCTGGTAGTGCAGTGGTTGAGAGTCCGCCTGCCGATGCAGGGGACACGGGTTTGTGCCCCGGTCCGGGAAGATCCCACATGCCGCGGAGCGGCTAGGCCCGTGAGCCATGGCCACTGAGCCTGTGCGTCCAGAGCGTGTGCTCTGCAACAGGAGAGGCCACAACAGTGAGGGGCCCACGTACCGAAAAAAAAAAAAAGTTTTATTATGGCAAGCATTTTTTAAATTTTCAAAAGTAATTTTTTATATTTGTACACCCATGTTCATAACAGCATTATCACTATAGCCCAAAGGTAGAGACAAACCAAGTGTCCATCAATGGATGTGCTATACACACACAAAATGGAATATTTTTCAGCCTTAAAAGAGAAGGCAATGCTGACACAGGCTGTCACATGGATAAACTTTGAGGACATTATGTTAAGTGAAATAAGCCATTCACAAAAGGACAAATACTGTATGATTCCGCTTATACGCGGTACCTAGAGTAGTCAAATTTATACAGACAGGTAGTAGAATGGTGGGTGCCAGGGGCTGGTAGGAAGGGAGGCGTGGGGACTTAGTGTTTGATAGGTGCAGAGTTGCATTTTGCAAGATAAAGAAAATTCTAGAGATGGATGGTGGTGATGGTGGTGCAACAATGTGAAAGTATTGAATGGCACTAGACACTTAGAAATGGTTAAAATGGTAAATTTTATATTATGTGTATTTTACCACAATTTTTAAAAAGTTATTTCTTTTTCTATAGTTGTTCTTTTTTGGTAACATCTTGTCTTTTTCTTTGAAGATGCAGCATATTCTTGAGTATTCCTTAGGATACTAATTTTCTTTCTTTTTCAGTTGTCTTTTGTTCTCTGAATTTTCTCGGAGGACTTCCTTTGTTTTTTCACCTTCACTTTGGAAGCTTTTGTCAAAATGTGTGGAGCTACCTGGCATCTTTTAGTATTTAAGCAGGCTGACCTGAGGATATACGCACATGGGCAGAGCTTAGAGTGAACAAATGGGGAACCAGCTGTTAACAAGGGGACCCTAAATGCTGGAATAAGGGGGACTTAGGAGTACTACTGACCACGCTAGCAACACCCACTCTCACCAGGCAGCTCATTCAATTGTCTTTAGAGAAGAAACTGATTTTCTTCCCTGGGGTAGGTAGGTGCCTGGCTGCATTCGTGACTTGGTGGAAAGAGCTTGAAGTATTCGCACTTGGAGCTTCACTGGCTCTGCCTGTTCCAGCCCCGCTTCTCACTCTTCCCTCTGTGATACCTGCCCTCACACCCGCAGGTGCTCTGAGTTCCGCTGGCAGATGGGTGAGCCCCCCTGGTTCCAGCCCCTTTGTATATTTTCTGGGCTTCTGCTCCCTCTTCCAAAGGTCTCTTCCTCCTTTCCATCTTCCAGAGCCCCCTTCCGTCCTCTTTGCTGCGGTAGGTCTAGACTTTTCGCTCACTGACCCATCACTTGAATGAAGCAGCGGATATAAAGGTACCTTCCCAGTTCCCATCTTGAACTGATCTCTGCTTGTCCTGAGACCTTAAGAACCACTTTTCCAGTCATCAGGGGGTGGGGAAATCAATGCCAGCCTCGGCTTTGAGCCCCTGAATACCCAATCACCAGGCTACTCCATGAAGACGCTCTGCACACCCTGTCACTGTGCTGCCACATCTGTTGTCAGCTTCTCCAGGGTTCTTTACACCTGTGGAGCTCCTGGCCTCTCTCCCCTGCACACCCAGAGCCACTGCCCTAACTCAGCCTCACTGTCCTGTGGGGCTCATCACGGCACTGCCGCCTCCAGCCTCTCCTCCCCCATCACGTACTGCCACAGCCAGAGCCACCTTCCAAATGCACAGGTCTGAGCGTGGCACCTCGCTGCTTGAACTCTTCAGTTGACCTTTAGAGCCAGCAGGATCAAAACCACAATCCTTAGCATGACATTCAAGGCCTTTTTTGAGCTGGACTCTGCCTGTGTCTCCAGCCTCATCTCTGTAATTTCTTGGGGAGCCACGCTCTCCTGGATGTGTCCCAGCCTTGGTCCATGCTGGCCCCCTTCCTCAAACGCCCTTTCACCCCTTCTATTCCTAGATGGTTCAAATTCATCTGTTGGGGGAGGGACACTCATGCCCCCTCTTGGGGCGTCCTTCCATGTGGAGGGACATCTGTTAGTGTAACAGCCCCAGACTCCCATCTCCTCACTATCTACCTCTCCTTGGGAACTCCAGGGTCACCTCGTCCAGAAAGCCTTGGTGACTGCCAGGCTGGGTTGGGTCCCTCCTCTGTCCTCTACAACGCCCTGTACACTGAGCTCCCTCCCAGCTAAAGAGCTCATCCCGTGCCATTCACCACGGAGGCAGCAATGTGTGTCCCCAGGCGTCTGGCAAGTCCTATATCCTCTTGTCTTTCTCCCTTCCTGCCCCACCCACTCAGGGTCAAGGAAGGCTGGTTAGCAGTGTTCCCACACACCAGCCTCCTCTCTCAGATGGAACTTTGTCCCTAAGGCTCCAGATTCCTGGAGTCATCACCAGAGGAAGGGTCTCCCTGATCTCCTGTGCCCTAGAAGCCATATGAATTGTTCCGCATGAACCCTGAACCTGCATTTGGGTTCCTCTTCCAAGTCCATGTCTTTTTCAGAGAATGGTCTTTATGATCTCTGGAAGTGCACACATACCTTGTAGAGAGCTGCAGAGCACTCATCTGTGTGGAAACATAAAAAGAAAACTTCCCAAAAAACACACCAAGCCGCATATGGAACAGATCTGCCTGCATCGTGGTGATCCGTGTCTGAAATAGGTCTGCCACAGACTGAGAAATTAAAAACAAGTGAAACTCCACATGCCAAGGGTGGTGCCATGCTGCCCTTCAGTTGCAGTGGGTGGGCCTACTGCGTGCCCCTGGGAAATGGGTGAGGCATGTGGCCTGAGCGGAGCTGGCCCGGGAGGGAGAGAGAGGAGGAAGAGAGGCTTGGGGCCGCCCCCACCCAGACCCCTGGGAGTGATGCACGAACAAGCTGCTTCAGAAGCATTTCGGAAAGCATGCTTTGAAGGACACAGTGAGTAAGGGCCCCACTGAAAAATGTTCCCACAGCCAAGTAGGTTTGAAACCCCGCACACCATCCCTCTCTTGGATATTTCCAACATACACTGGCTTATTAAGTGTTCTAACAAGTCCTATGGCAAAGAAACCTGTTTATTTTGAATAACCTAGTGTTTCCCAGATGTCTTTGGCCACAGAATGCTTTTGCGGGGTGTGGGGGGGATTATTTGCTAACATCCTCTGAAAATATTTACTGTTGTCCTCTTGGGTTTTTCTCCTCCAAGTTTGCTTTGTGGGTTTGCAGCATCAGCATCACCTGGGAGCTCGTTAGAAATGCAGAAGCATAGGCCACACCCCAGACCTACAGATTCAGAATTTGGAGGAGAAGGCCTAGGAATCTGCATATTAATAAGCTCTCTGGGTGATTCTTATGCGCGCTGAAGTTTGATAAACAGCACTATAGGGCAGTGGTTATGAAAGTGGGGTCAATGAACCTCCGGTCCCCAAAATCTTCTTAGGAGATGTACAAGGTCCAAATCATTTTCATAATATGCAATGATGTTTGCCTTTTGCACTGATAATACAAAAGCAATGGGGGTTGGGATATTGTGCTATAATAAGAAACAGACATGTTGGTCTTCATTCATGGTTCCTGACAAACAGCTCCTAAAACCCTTATAATTTCTAAGCGATAAGAGGGATAGAGGCTAAAAGGAGCATCTTTTGTTATTCATAACAAACCCCTTTCAATCACAGCCGAGTTTATATCAATATTAATGCGGTGACATTTGGAAAGTTCTTAAAGATGGTGGGCTGGTTGCCAGGAGAATCAATCATGTGATTAAAGGGTTGGCACTTTCATCCCTACCTCCTAACCTCCTGGGAGGGGCGTAGAATTAATTGCCAATGGCCAATGATTTAATCAATCGTGCCTATATAATGAAGCCTCCATAAAAATCCCTAAATTATGGGGTTCGGAGAGCTTTGGCTTGGTGAACCCATGGAGGTGCTGGGAGGGTGGCACACCTGGAGAGGTTATGGAAGCTCCATGCCCTTTCCCCATAGCTTGCTCTATGCACCTCTTCCATCTGGCTGTTCCTAAATTGTACCCTTTTATAATAAACTGGTGATCTAGTAAGTAAAGTGTTTTCCTGAGTTCTGTGGGCTGCTCTAGCAAATTATTGAACCTGCGGAGAGGGTCAACAGAAGCACAGACGACAACCTGGATTTGTGATGGGTGTCTGAAGTGGGGGCAATCGTGTGGGACTCAGCCCTTAGCCTGTGGGATCTGACACTACCCCTAGGTAGAAGATGTCAGAACTGAGTTGAAGTAGGACACCGAGTCTGAGAACTGCTTGGTGTGAGAAAACTCCCCGCATATTTTGGTGGCCAGAAGTAGTAAGTGTAGAGAAGGAAAATGGAGAGTTTTTCCTTCCTACCAGCACGGTGGCACCGAACTGTCCTGGTGGACATTATATTCTTCATCGTCATGCACTCAAAGCAAATGAAATCCAGTTTCACTTACAATTGTCCTTGCTGAAGAAAAAAAAGAGTAATTTTGTTAAGTCCCATCTATCTCCTGAGTCCACATCTTTTTAATAATCCATGTGAAGAAATGGGAAATACAGACAAAGCACTTTGGCTTCATTCCAAAATATGATGAATGTCTCGAGAAAAAAGATTTGCGCAATCATCTGAGTTGCGAGCTGAGCTAGCTGCATTGTTCGTGAAACACCATTTTTGCTTGAAAGAACTGCTGACTGACAGATTCTAGATTCAGGCTTGGGTCTGTGGCTGGTAGTTTTTTCAAAAACGAAGAAAGTAAGCTTGTCGTTTTTTTTTTTGTTTGACCGCGCCACCTGGCATGCAGGATCCGAATTCCCCGACCAGGGATCGACCCTGCACCCCCTGCACTGGAAGCACAGAGTCCTAACCACTCGACCGCCAGGGAAGTCCCTTGTCATTTCAAGGAAAATGATAGTGTTTGTTGGTAATGATACAATTTGGGCGTTTCAAGTAGAAATGGGAATTTTAGAAAACCTGTATCCATGGCCATAAGCTTAACATCTTTCCAACGCTTGAAGACTTTTCTCATGAGCTCTGTACTAATATTAACAAATGTGTTTTTTTTTTAATATTGTATAATAAAATGTTTCAACATTTGAAAGACCCCCCATAACTCAGGGAACCAATGTTTTCCAAATGACCAATGCACAATGTTACAAAATCATGCCCGGTAAAAGATTCATTCAAAGTCCAGATAAACCAATGGATTTTAATGTAACAGAGTACCAAATTTTAAGTGATATGGTTTCAGATTCCATGTTGCAACTAACCTTTAAAAAGCTACAACTTGTTGATTTTTAGTGTAGTGTTTAAGAAGGATATCCATAGCTATCTGAGAAGAATCTTAAGACATTCCTCTCTTCTCCTACTACACATCTGTGAGGTCATCTTTTCTTCATACACTTTAGCTGAAACACCACACTGCAATAGATTGAATGCAGAAGCAGCTATGAGAACCCAGGTGTCTTCTATTAAAGCCAGACATCAAAGAGACTTGCAAAGTGGAAACAGTGCCACTCTTCTTACTAAACTTTTTTTATTTTGGAAAATATGCTTATTTTACATAAAAATATGTTTTCTGTTAATATGTAATGGCTTATTGTTATTTTAAAATAAGTTAAGAAATATTTTAAAACATTTCTCACATTTAATTTCTAACATGGTAAATATCAATAGGTATAACTCATAGAGACAAAGGCTCCTGGAATCCTTGGTAATTTTTAAAAATGCAAAGGGGCCCCAAGACCAAAGAGTTTGTGAAGTGCTGATCTCGGGGAACCTCTGGGGTTCTGAGGCCCAGTATGAAGCCCCCTGACCTACAGAAGTGCAGTAGAGGACTGAGGCAGTGGGGTGGGGTGGATCCAAGTGGCACTTTTGCCACAGAGGTGCCACAGATAGGGTGCTTGGCTTTGGGTCTGTTGTGCCAGGGTCCACACCCTGGGAGGTGAGATGAGAGACCAGGGGCTCACAGCTACCCGGGCCTGCCTTCCTTCCTGTGGGCGGGACAGGTAGCCCTGGGACCTCTCAGAGGAGGCTGTCAGGAGACCAGCTATATGGGTGGGGAGGATGCTCCAACCAGGCCCACCTGACGCTGATGATCTGAGGCTTCCTGGCCCCTTGTCAAGACCAAGGGCAGCCAGATACAGTTCTGGCAGGTTCAAAACAGGACAGATTTCATTACAATCCTTCAGCCTCTCACCAGTGCTCACAATGGGAAGAAATCCACTGATGGCTATGGTAAAAAGAGTCAGCCATCTCCTTCTTCTGTCCTGAGGCCATTTTCAGGTCCCTACCCAGATCCTGACAGAGCCCCTCTTCCCTCAGGCTGCTTCCCTGAGCCTCCGAGGCCTCCCCACCCCCAGGATGCAGGGCCCGGGACAGTCATCTGCCTCACTCCCAGCAGGGCAGCTCTGGGGGCTGGAAGCAGGCAGGGGAGCTCTGAGGACCCCCCGGAGGATCCAGATGACCCTGGAACTTGGGCCCTTGTGCTGCAGCCCTAAGGGTATCTCCCTCTCTCCCTGCAGCTTGAGGTCAAGCAGCACTTTGGGAACTCTCTCTCCAACTCCTGATTCAGGTTCCTCGTGTTTGCCATTGTCCCAAGAGCAGCGTGGGCGGTCCTGGTGGGCGGTCCTGGCAGACAGCGAGCACCTGTGTGGAAGTTGCAGCTCTACAGCTGCGTGTGGAAGTTCCTTTTAGCTTGTGGATTCATGAATCCAGCCAAGTGCCTGGATATGTGGACTCAGTCTGACACAGTAGCTGTCCCTGCTTGGAGCCCGCCTCCCAGAGATTGGTGAGTGAGTGTGCTCAGTCGGGGGCGGGGGCAGGGGTGGGGGGACCCAGCCAGGAGTGTCCATTTCCCAAGTCAGATGGAGAACAGGCCCCCGGACTGAGGTTTATACGCCTGTAATCCTGCTCCAGCCTCGGCACTGACTGGCGTGTGAACTTGAACAAGAATCCTCCCATCTCTGGGTCTCAGTGTTGGACTTAATCATCCCTAAGGACTGATGCTGGTGTCTTTTTGAGTCTGGACAGGGTGCAGCTCTAGACACAGTCTGCACCTAGCATCTCCAGGTGTAAGAAAGGTGACTGCCTCCTACTGAGCTAGCCCTCTGCAGGAGGCCACAGCTATCAGGCCACCATCTCGGTAGAGGTGACTGTTCTAGCTGAGCTTCCAGGAGGATAGGGGGTGGGCAGTGCGGAGCCAGAGGGGTGATTCTCATCAGAGTCATAAAACCTTGTTGGAGCCCAGTCTTTGATTCCACCAGAAGTAGACAGGAGCCAGGGACCGGGACTGTGAGAGACCCAGGTCTATGGCAGCTTGGCTTTGATGGCATCTCTGAGCGTCTTCTCCAGACTCTGTAAAATGGGACTAAGTGCTGGGGGGCACTGTCTGCTCCCTGAACAGTCAGCAGATAAATGCAAGGTGTCTGGGGCACCCCAAGTGCTCCAAATACTTAATACTTATCAGCGTCCACCGCAGCTGACACAAAGCTGCACTTAGCGGGGAGTGTGTGCTGCTCCAGGGAGAAAATGAGGGTAATTGAGATGAACTTGGCTCCTGCCATTTTTTCCTCCTTCTCCTAATCACCAGGAAATCTGCTGCTGGCTGGGCAGGAGGGCCTGAGGGCCAATGCCCCGGGGAGTCCAGGGCTCAATTAAGCTGTGGCAAATTGGATTTCTGGCCGTGAGGCCGTGGGGCTGGGGTTGGCATTGAAACATGAGCTGCCAGGCGGTATTAGGGTAAGGGCTGGCCAGATGGGCCCACAGCTAATTCAATCTGGCTTTGCAGAAACAAGACTTGCAAGGCCTGAATTGTGGGCCTGGAGAGCCATGACTCCGGATGGGAGGGCAGGGCCCTGTGTGGGGTGGGCCCTGTGCCTCACACCTGACCTCTGCCAGCAACTGGGTACCACCAATCCTGACAGCCAGTGATAGGCGGTGGTTTAGTGTCAGGGAAAAAGCCCAGCTTGGGCATCCAGAGGTCCAGGCCTCTGGTCTCCACATAGGTATCAGCTGCTATAAGAGTGGATTTGAGTGTCTGTGTGTGTGCGTGCGTGCGTGTGTGTGTGTCTCCAGAACTAACTCATGACTCTATGGCTGTTATTATCTGTTAGGAAGAACAGAAAGAGTCAGGAAACTCGGAATGGGAGAGGGACTGAAACAGAGAAGGAGAGACAATAGGAGATTAAAATACGGTGAGATAGAGAGTGAGGCCAAGAGAGAGAAACAGAGAAAGAGAAAAAGGGATAAAAAGAAACAGCAGAGGGAGAACAGACAGAGACATTTAGACAGTGAGAAAGAGATACAGGCAGACAGACTTAGAGAGGGAAACTGAAAGAGATAGGAAGAGAAATTGAGAGAAGAGACTGAAGCAAAAATTTCATTACAAAATAGTGTCTGCCCCAAATGAGCATTAGGGGGAGAGGGGAAACTGAGACACATACACACAGGAGAGCGACAGAGCCAGAGAAAGAGAAAGACGGAGAGAGAGAGGGCCCATGAGAGTTAGACACATAGAGACAGAAGGAGGCAGACAGACAGACCCTCAGAAAGGTGGAGGACTGTCAGAGAGACTAGGGGAGGGCTGACATAAAGGGAGAGGACTCTCTGGGGGAGGTGAGATTTCGGTCCAGAAGAATGGGAAGTGGAAAGGTCTAGTATGTTCTTGAGGGGACAAATGGAGGAAAGGCCCTAAGGCAGGAAGACAAGCAGTACCTTTCTTTTTATGTTGGAATTTTATTACCTGTTAGTGACAAGCAACATAAGAGCTTTTTTTTTTTTTTTTTAAAATCAAGAAGAGTTCCTAACGTGGGCTTAAACCCAGTTCTTAAACCGTCAGAGAGGGCCCCCATCTCCTAATTGTTAGGAAAGAGGGAACTGTGGATTTTTTTTTTAACATCTTTATTGGGGTATAATTGCTTTACAATGGTGTGTTAGTTTCTGCTTTATAACAAAGTGAATCAGTTATACATATACATGTCCCCATATCTCTTCCCTCTTGCGTCTCTTTTGTCCTTGCTTCTTCTCGGTTGCTTTCTCCAATGCCAGACATGGAATTCCAGCCTTTGGCTAATCAACCTTCTCTGCAGTCCTGACCCAGTTTCCCCTCAGCAGCCTCTTCCTGGGTGTTGACGCACCACTCAGCTGCCAGAGCTGTGGTAGACAGGACGGGGCAAGGCCCCCACGGGTGCCCCTGTGGTCCTGATTGATCAGGTCTCCCCAGAGCTGGTCCTGTTTGGCATTAATCCTCCATCTGTTTCCTGCCAGCCCTTCGTCCCAGAGGTCACACAGTGGTGTCCCTGGATGCTGCCCTGCTCTCTGATACTTCAAACTTGCCAGGCACAAGCCCTTTAGGCCAGCGGTCCCCAATCTTTTTTGGCACCAGGGACCAGTTTCGTGGAAGACACGTTTTCCACGGAGCAGGGGGTGGGGGAAAGTGGGGAGGGATGGGGAGGGATGGGGAGCAGTGGGGAGGGATGGGGAGCAGCAGATGAAGCTTCGCTTGCTTGCCTGCTGCTCCCCTCCTGCTGTGCCTCCTAAGAGGCCCCCCAGTCCGCGGCCCAGGTACTGGGGCCCTTGCTTCAGGCCACTCCTTCCTGATGCTAGGCCCAGAAGGCCTGCAGAGACTGCTCACATCAGGGGTCTGGCAGTGTCCATCCCCATCCTGAAGGACCCATTTGCTGTTCTCCCCACACCCCCCTCCCTACTGTTTCCCCCAGGTTTCCCTCATCTGTACCCAATCAGGTGAGTCAGCTGGGGAACAGGGGGACTCAGCTTCCCTACTGCACATGATGAACCAGGGAGAGAAAGGACAGACTGCGGCAGTGGTTCTCAGCCTGGGCTGCACAGTGGAATCACCTGGGGAACTTTGAAAGCTACCCAGGCCTGGATCCCACCCCCAGAGGCTCTGCTTTAGTTGGCTGGAGCGTGGCCTGGCCATCAGGATTTTTAAAAGCTCCCAGGGCACCTTATTGTGCATCCAGGGTTAAGACCAGTGTCCTCGAGCCATGGCTGGTTGAGTCAGGAAGAGTCCACCCCACACCTCACTCGACAGAAGCTCAGAGATGGCCAGGGCCCTGCCTCCCGTAACACGGCTGGAAGGGCAGAGCAGCGCCCACCAGAGCCCCTCCATCACCTCCCTGGGGTTCTCACGCTCTCCAGCCCTGGGGGAAAACTACTCTGTCTCTCATGCATTTCTAAGTCTGCTCTGGCCTCAGGGGGTCTGGGGGTTGAGTTCCGTATCAACCTGTTACCAGCAATATACTCCTTTCTGACCTCATCTGTAACCTGGAGATCACAGGATCCACCTCAACGCATTGAGTGACAATTAAATGAGTTAATACATGTTTAGGGCTTATTGTGGTGGCTGGCACTTAGTAAGTGCCTCAGATGAATGTTATCTATTAGTATTACTGTTGCTTTCATTACCCCCAATGATAAACCACAGGGTCTGATTGGCAATGTGGGGGAGTGGGGCAACCCAGTGACATATGAAGTGGGTTGAATGGTGACTCCCAAAAAGATATGTCCAATTCCTACCTGCCAGAACCTGAGAATGTGACCTTATTTGGAAAAGGGGGGTGGAGTATCTTTGTATATGTAATTAAGGATCTCTGGATGAGATCATCCTAGATTATCTGGGTGGGCCCTAAATCCAATGTTGAATGTCCTCATAAGAAACAGAAGAGGAGGGACTTCCCTGGTGGTGCAGTGAATAAGACTCTGCGCTCCCAATGCAGGGGTCCCGGATTCTATCCCTGGCAAGGGAACTAGATCCTACATGCATGCTGCAACTAAGAGTTCGCATGCCACAACTAAGGAGCCCTGGAGCCATAACTAAGGAGCCCTGGAGCCACAACTAAGGAGCCCGCCTGCCACAACTAAGACCCAGCGCAACCAAATAAAAATAAATATATTAAAAACAAAACAAAGCAGAAGAAGAACAGACACAGAGAAGATGGTGTGAGGAAGAGGCTGAGTTTGGAGAGATGCAGCCATGAGCCAAGGAAGGCCTCGAGCCACCAGAAGCCGGAGCCCCTTCGGAGATGTATTAGGAAAGAATTCAGTCTTTCTTCCACATGTGTCTTTCTTTCCTGCATGTCTCCTTTACTTTCATGCAGAACCCAGGAGAGAGGGAACCAACCTTGTCTGATAGATAAGAAGGCATATTTATTTTCATGCTACAGTATTTAAAAAGAGAATTAAAAAAGCTAAGTGGCCAAAAAAAAAAAATGAAGAAGAACATTCCTGGTCACCAAATGTGTGGCAGTTTTTCCCACACCAAGCAATTCTTTGCGACACCAGCTGGGTGTCCTACAGTTTAACTCAGTTCCCATGGGTTAAGGCCTCGGTCCCATGAGATTCCTCCCACCCCACTTCAGATGCCAATCGAGAACAGTAGGTCCCCAGGTTACCCACAACTACTGTCCAACTTGGCTACAAATCAGAGGTCTTTGTGACCTCCTCCCCACTGGATTTGATGATTTGCTAGAGTGGCTCCCAGAACTCAGGAAACACTTGAGTACCTTTACCAGTTTATTAAAAGATACGGTAAAGGATAGAGATGAACAGCCATGTGAAGAGATTCACAGCATGATGTCTGGGTCCTGAGCACAGGAACTTCTGTCCCCGTGCAGTTGTGGGCATCCCCCTCCTGGTACATGGATGCACAGGGCAAGGTATGTGAGAAGGAGCGCAGAGCATCCATGCCCTCTCTGGGTGCCACTCTCCCAGCACCTCCGTGTGTTCACCAAGCCAGAAGGTCTCCAAACCCCACACATTGGCGGATGTGTATGGAGGCTTCATCACATGGGCGTGATGAGTCACGAACTCCATTCCCAGCCCTTCTCCTTTCTCAAGAGAATGGGGGGCGGGGGCTGGAATTTCCAAGCTTCTGACTGAGGCTTGTTCTTTCTGGTGATCAGCCCCCATCAGGGAGCCATCCAGGAGCCCACCTAGAGCTGCCTCATTAGAACGAAGAGGCTCCTATCACCCAGGAAATTACAAGGGTTTCAGGAGCTGTGTGTCAGGAACCAGAGACCAAATACTGGAACGAAAGGTGCTACTAGTGCTCTTATCACTTGAGAAATTACAACAGTTTCAGGAACTGGAAACAGAGACCGATACATATTTTTTCTATTATCTCATAGGAGGGAGCGCGGCCCTGCTGACACCTTGATTTTAGACTCCAGAACTGTGAGTAAATTTCTGTTGTTTTGAGCCACGCGGTGGTAATGTGTTACAGCAGCCACAGGAAACTAATACACCTCCAGAGCTAAGTGTCGCTGGCTGCAGAATCCCTTGACCATGACAGGTGACCCGCTAGCTACACTTAGGGAAGTGGAGGGGCGGTGGCTCAGCCCTGTGCTGAGGGCCTTCTGGGGCCGGGCACTGGAGGAGATGAGGTGCCCTCTTCACTGTGGAGGACTTGGCCCATTCCTTCCCCTCTCTGGGCCTCAGACCCCCACTGGTCCCACCTCCCTGCTTGGCACTGTATGTATCTCTGAGTCTCTGGCAGAAGTATCTGCCTCCCAGAGGCGGGTGGGTGGCCAATTCCTCTGAGTCCAGGCCTTGGCAAGGCACATAGCAGCCTCTGGGGTGAAGTGGACCCCTGCCTCCCTGTCCCTGCACTGCCCAGGACTTCAGGGCTCAGACCTCCAGAGCTGGTGACTAATGTAACTGGAAGAGTTAAACCTCTCGCCGTACGTCCTCGTCTCCCCAAATGGAGTTGGGGAAAATGAGCTCTAATGGAGTCCTTTCGATGGGGTGTTTGCAGAGCTTCCCTGAGGTCAACTCTGGAGGTGACCAGAGGCCTCTGTCTGCCCTGGGGCCCCCTCCCACCCCCAGGGAGCACCACCAGCCCCCAGCACCATGGGGCAGAGGGACAGAGCCCCACACCAGGCTGAGTACCAGCCTCCTGCCAGGTGATTGATTGTGCGCAGGACATGGTCTGGGCACCGTGGGGGGTTCAGGGAAGGGATTAAAATGGAAATGCCCCCCCACCCCTTACACACGCGCGTGCACACACACACACACAGATTTATCATTTAAATGAGAATGTAAACCTGTGGGGAATTCTCTGCTATGTAAACCTTTACAAAAGCAGGTAAATGTGTACAAATCTTCATGGCCCTGGTGTTTTCCTAATAAGAGAAGTAAGAAGAATATAGGCAGTGGGCTGGGGGAGGAAGGGGGAGTTGGCTGGAAGCAGTGCTTTCCTGGAGGGCAGGGTGGGGGCTGGTGATGAGGAAGGGGTGTGGCTGGGAAGTACAGTGGTGAGCGGCAGAGTCAGGGGATGGTGGCCTGGGGCCCCCAGACTGCTCCACGGCTGCCACTGCCCTCAGAGCTGGAGAAAGC
Source organism: Neophocaena asiaeorientalis asiaeorientalis (assembly GCF_003031525.2). NCBI lineage: Eukaryota > Metazoa > Chordata > Mammalia > Artiodactyla > Phocoenidae > Neophocaena > Neophocaena asiaeorientalis. Next base: position 123,036 of record NW_020175527.1, read on the forward strand.
TTCTGCGCTGAGCCGGGAGTGCCCAAGTGAGTAATGGGCCATCACGGGCTCACAGGCCCCTCCCCTGGTTTCACCTGTGCTCTCTCTTCCTGGATGCTTTGTCAGGAACAGCTTCTTCTATCATTTTATTATGTTTTATTTTGTTTCTTAGCATTATCCTTGAATAGATTCTTGGTCTTTCTGTACACGGTGTGGAGGGCTCCCTTAGCTTGGGAAGGCTCGCAGCACACGTCTGGTGAGGGAGGGAAGGAGGAGAGATGAGACGAAGCAAAACAAACTCCTGGCATTTCCTCATGACAGGTTTTACTTATAGAGTCAAGCAGATTTTTAAAAATTGTACAGTCGTCCCTTGGCATCCATGGGGGATTGGTTCTAGTACCCCCTGCAGATACCAAAATCCTCGGATGCTCAAGTCCCTTATATAAAGTGGTGCAGTATTTGCACATAACCTTCACACATCCTCCCGTATACTTGAAATCATCTCTAGATTCCTTAAAATACCTAATACAGTATAAATGCCATGTAATAATTGTCAATACAATGTGAAATGTATGTAAATAGTTGCTGGTGTAAATTCAAGTTTTGCTTTTGGGAACTTCCTGGAATTTGTTTTTCAAATATTTTCGACCTGTGGTTGGTCGAATCTGTGGATTTGGACGGAACCCATGCATACAGAAGGCTGATGTAGTAAAATACACATAATATGAAATCCACCACTTCAGCCATTTTAAAGTGTACAATTCAGTGGCATTAAGTACATTCACAGGGTCTTGCAGCCATCACCACTATCTAGTTCTCGGACTTTTGGAAACCACACGCCACTGAAGGCGTCCCTCCTCATTCCCCACCCTCAGGCACTGGCCACCACTGTCTGCTTTCTGTCTGCGTAGATTTGCTTTAAGTCAAGAAGATGTTTTGATCTTTGTATTCCACTTAAAATGCAAATAACCGCGAGAGGACCCACAATTTGCATTTTTAATTTCATTCACTTCTACAACACTCGCCCTCCACCCCGCTCCATAGTTTAGAAATTGTGTTGTGCGGGAAGCACTAGTGGGGAAGCCAAGAGACCTCGGTTCTAGCTCCTTCTGTCAGAGCTCTGTGACCTTGAGAGGGTCCCTGACTCTCTCTGGGCCTCAACATCCCCATCTCGAGTCACCAGATTTGGACTCAGCTAATGTTCTCCAGGGCCCTCTGCAGCTCCGAGCTTCTGGTACAGCAGTGGAAGTCCACTGCTCTAGTTGCGTGAGAGAAAATCTGGGAGCTGGATGCTAAGAGGAAGCCAGGAGGGGGGAAGAGGCACTGCTGAGGGCTCCAGACCAGGCCCGCCTGGCCCACTACTCAGCCTGAGCCTGCCCTGTCCACATCCGCTTCCTGGCTGGCCCCAAATCCCAACCACACTCTGAAGGTTGGACTTACTGGGCCCCATCTGAAGGGATGAGTCTCCTGGGGGCCTCAAGCACTGGCCTTCCTGGGCAGGCTGAGGCAGGACAAGACAGGACAGGGCAGGGTGGCGGGGAGGCTTGAGGAGGCTGGGGGAGCGCCCGACGTCAGGGTGGGAGTGGCTAAGGACTGGGATGTGAGGGTCCTCATCAAAGGCTCCTGGGCCCTGCTTGCTCCAGCGCTCATGGGAGCTGGTCCTGGGATCTTTCCAGTGGGCTGGAAAGATCTTTCCAGTTCCCATGTAAACAGGTATGTCAGGGAAGAAAATGATAGCAAAGGACTTGTAGTCACCTCTCCCGCCCTTTCTCTAAAGGAAGGATTCCTTGTTTGTGGGCTCTTGGCTTCCCAGAAGTTATTGTGTCTCTTATGTTGTGAAGGGAGAAAGGTTGAGGTGCAGAGTGGGACAAGGTAAGAGAGGCCAGATCGATCCATCTGAGGAAAGATGGAGAAGCCCCTGGAGGGGAGGGTGGGGTAAAGGAAGACAGGGCATAGCTGCAGTTTGGGGTGAGCAGGAGAAAAGAGGGACAGAGGTTTGGGGAACGACTGGAAGGACCAGGCTCGTGGTGAGAAGTGTTTAGAGGAGATTTTGGGTTCTTTTGTCTTGTGATGTGTCGCATAAACCCCTCCTCCGTGTCCCCATGAAACCACGACTAACGATTTATGTTACACTTCAGCGCTTTGGCAGTGAGATTCATGTCTTTTCTTTTTTTCTGTTTTTTGAATAATGCCTTGGCCTAGCTCCATTTGAATCACTCAGGGCTACACATCTTCAGCAGGTTTTGTCAGTGTTGTGTTAGCTAAATGTTGGTTTTCCTGCTTTGTGGGTTGCCTTGACCACTTGGCAAGCCCTTCTGCAGAGGGAGGTGCCTCAGAAACCACTTCTTTGGACTGCAGCTCTGTCTCCCCAGCCCTGGGGTCTCCTGAATGGGTGGCCCCATTCAGAGGATAATATTTGAAACTGGGTCGTGACCTGTCAGCTGAGGCAGCTGGCCATCATCAGAGGCCCTTCTCTCACCGCCCCCTCCCAGCCCTCATTCTCCCCTGGGCTCCCCACTGGCTGGGCTCCTGCATCCTCTCCCAGTCTCCCTCACACCCTGTGGGAAGTGGACATCATCATCTTAGGCCATTGGGCCAATCACAACATTCCAGCCGCGGAAAGTGCTACCAGGCCCAGTGGGGTAGAAGCACTTGGTAGAAAAGTCCCTCCATAGAGAAGGCTCTTGCAATTCCGCAGTGACCCTGGGAGGGTCTATGACTCCATGTCCGTTCCTCTAGCTCTGGCCCTTAGGCCTGTGGCAGCCTCTTGGAGAGCCCAGCCCTCAGAGGGAGGGAGACGTGGATCCTTGGCCTGGTTCCCAGCCCAGTTTCAAACTCTAGGTACCTGCCTCTCCTTCTTCCCCATGGCCTCCCTGTGGCCTCTGACCCATCTGTCAGCCCCCCATCTTGGGGGCTGCTGGGGAGGCTGGAGAGAATGGATGCAAAGTGCTTAACACAAGACCCCAACCCTAGTACGCGCTCCCTCCGTAGGACATTGCATCCCAATCCAGAACTCAGGTGCACAAGAAGTATGGCTGGCCTTTATCTTCTTAAATGCAACATTTGAATTTCTAAAACTCAGCGTTCCCTTTCTTGGGCAGTCAGCTGTGCGTCTGTTCTGTGGTCTTATATAAGGTCATGGGGGTTGGGATATGAGGAGACATCTCGTCCTCAGTCATCCTTCCAGCCAGATTACTGCTGAGATGTCCATCTTTTCTGTCCATCATTTCTGTTCTGTGGCCCAGGATGGTCCTAGACCCACCAGGGAGCAGTTCCCTCTGCTGATGGTGGTGGCAGGAAATGCTGTGCAAGAGGGCTGGGCATCCTCCCTCTGTCCTTCCCTTCCTCCCTCCACCCTACCATATCCTCCCCTGACAGGCAGTGGGATCCAGAGCTGGCTCCCAGCTAGAATGAGGGGGAAGGACAGGAAAGAGAGAAAAGCTTGGGTTAGTATTTCCAAACTTGCTCCTGTCACAAGTACACATGTGTCTGAATATAAATGTTTCACTGAGCTGTCTTTCTGCCTCACCAAGGCGGCCTAGGCCACGGGAGGGAGAGAGGGAAGACATTTAGAAAGAGCTGAGTTCCCGATGGGGAGGGAGCGATGAGGAAGCTCTCAGGGCCCATCGTGGATGGTGTACTTTCCAGTCATGCTTTGAAGCCAATTAGCAGAAAGTGGTAATGGGATTTCACAGTGGGGCTCCTTGGCCATATGGCTCAGAGCCTCCCTGTGTGCACCCAGGATGGCGTTTGGGAAGCTCTGAGAGTGATAGACATGTTTGGTGACATTCAGGAAATTATGCAGACCTGCTCGCTCCTGGGCCTGAGACCCTGATTACGAGGGGCATCAGGAGGGCGGGGACTGGGAGGGAGGGCAAATTTGAATTAGTGATCACAGGCGTGTGTCCTGCCAGCTGGCTTCGGACTCAAGGGCCCTTTAAGTAAAACAGAGAACAGATATGTTTCTAGAGGGTTCACCCACCCCAGGGCTGCCTTGCACAGGGGAGGTGGAGGAGAATTGGCATCGGACTCAGAGTTAGAAGATGCAGAATGGAACCTGCTCTCACATCCTTGGGCAGATCACATCTCCTTTCTGAGCTGCAGGTTCCTGACTGTGAAATGGGGACGAAACCACCTCCCCTGGCTGTTCAGATTAAATGTAAATTCGCCTGACCAGTGCCTGGTGCAAACACAAATGCTTAATATATATGTTGGCTGGCCACTTTCCTCCTCACTGCCCTGGGCAAAATGAAAAACATTTTGAAATAGAGACACCAGCAAAGGGCAGCAGCAAAAGGAGGAAGCAACTACCCGCTCTCTTCCCAGAGAGGTGCCCTGAAGGAGGCAGCATTGAGCCTGGAAAACAGGAGGACTTCGGGGGGCAAGGGTTAGGGGGTGGCAAGCCCAGTGTCCAGAGCAACCAGGCGAAGGCAGGACATTCATCTGGTTCAGGGAATAGGGCTCCTTATGCATTGTACATGCGGATACAGTGACAAGTCATGGGCCTCGGGTACCTGGTAAAGAATATGGACTTTATTCTTTTTTTTCTTTCTTTTTTTTTTTTTGTGGTACGTGGGCCTCTCACTGTTGTGGCCTCTCCGGTTGCAGAGCACAGGCTCCAGACGTGCAGGCTCAGCGGCCATGGCTCACAGGCCCAGCCGCTCCACGGCATGTGGGATCCTCCTGGACCCGGGGCACGAACCCGTGTCCCCTGCATCGGCAGGCGGACTCTCAACCACTGCACCACCAGGGAAGCCTTGGACTTTATTCTGTAGGCAATGGGGAGCTATTGAAGATTTTTGAGGAGGTGAAGAGCAGGCTATGATCTGTGTGCTGGAAGCCCAGATCTGGTGACCCCAGCGAGAGAAGACTGGAGGAGGTGAGACTGGAGCCAGAAAGACCGATTCAGGGAGAGGGGATGGGGAAGCATAGGAGGGAAGAATCAAAAGATGTTGTGATGTTAGAATGAATAGGTCTTGGTAAGCAATGACCTTGGCAGATGAGAGCGGAGTGGTGGTGGTCTAGGATGATGCCCAAACAGCTGGCTAGGAAGTTTTGGGGTGGGAGGGGGAGCTGGATACAGGAGACTGGGAGCAGCAGGCAGGAGCAGGTGATGAGTCCGTATTTGGACAAGGTAAGTTTGAGGAGGCAGTGGGCCATCCAGGCAATTACCAGCAGGATATGTGGGTCTGAATCCCAGGGATATATTGTAGTTACTTGTCTGGGGTCCCCCCACCACCAAGTTCAGGGCCCCATTGAATGGGCATCCCACTCCTTGATCTTAGCAGTGGAGGTACAGGGCAGCCCAGGCTGAATGCTGTGTGACCTGGCTCAGCTCCCTCCCCTCTCCTCCCATGCTGGGTGCTCAGCTGGGCCCAGGGCAGGGGATCTCTGAAGAGCAGGGCCCTGCTGTTCCATCTCTTGTGTCGTACCCCAGGGCCTGGGTAGTGTGACTCTGCTCCCCCCCGAGACACTGTACTCTGTCCCTGCCAGGATCTCTGTGCGAGCAGCAAGGAATGTCCCTTAGGACGGCTGCCTGGGGTTTGGCCCCCACACGTTCTGATAAAAGATTTTTGTAAAAAGCCTTGCTCTTTCAAACCTCAATTTCCTCCTCACTTCCATTAAATAAAAATTTTAAAAGCTACTTAAAGATAAATTTAATATGCTTTATTGGATCCAGTGATTAAAAATAGAATTAGAGTTTTGATTTCCGTGCTCACTATTGGAGTGAGCTGTGTAAAGATAGCTCAGGAGGCCCTGGCAAGGGGGAGTTATTTAGGCTTTCAGTGCTGTTACTGGAAGAAGGCGGCTGTTCTCTGGGGAAAGGTGAAGGTCAACATTTGTAATTTGGGATTTCATTGAAGAGAGTATCTGGGAAATTACCAACAAACTGGGCAGCTGATTCAGAGAATGATTAGATGTTCTAACCACACACAGCCTCTCTCAGATTTTATAATCCTCATTCAACAGTAATCATTCATTCAACAAGCTCTTACATTGTGCCAGGCTTTACAGACACAAATATGAAGAAGCAGGATCCCATGTGGATGATCCCTAGGTCTCATGGTACCTCAGGGTACTGAGTGTAATCCCATCCCTCTGCCACTTAAGCCTAAGCCAAACAGGGCAAGCCCCAGTCACAGTGATTGGTTCAGAAGAGAGTACTTGACCTTAAGTATTATAATCAAAGTGAACAGGACTTTTGTTCAATGGTCAAAGTACAAGGAGCTTTCTTCTTCTGGATGTTGCAGAGGGTAGATGTGAGACCCAAAACAATGGTAGTCATTTTGTAATCTTGAAGGAAGCTGGACAGAAAAGGAAACAATTACACAGAGGAGAGCAGAGCCTAGAGAATGCAAAGATACAGGGCCAGGACCCTGATCAAACTCTGCCTGAAGCCTGACCGACTTCCAGACTTTGAAGTTTTGCCAACCTACACATTCCTTCTATGTAAACCAATTTGTAGAAAAAAGAGTTCTAACTGAAGTGAGCGCATAATATGTGCCTACCAGTCACATGACTAATCTAATTTAGTCCTCACAGCAACTCTTTAATGTAGAGATTGGCCACCCCATTTTACAGATGAAAATACTGAAGCTAGTGATTAAGTGACTTCATGAGGTTACCCTGTTAGTATGTGAGGGAGTTGGGGTTTCAACGGAAGAATTTTGACTCCGAAACCTGTTTTCTGCAACACAAGATTGACTGCTGTGTTGGCAAAACAAATTCTTCTTGTTTTGGGATCCTTCTAGGACTGATTTTCTGGTGTTGTTTTTGGAACTAGAGAACGGGTCAAGTTTCTTGGCTGGTTTGACAAATGACAAAGGGGGGGCAGAGGAGAGAGGCCATGAGGTACAGCCCCCAGACCCTTGCAGATAGCTTGGGGAAAGCTTCAGAAGGTGTGGAATTGCAGAGCTAGAACCACGATTAGCTGCATCTCAAGAGGCAGGGGATCCATCTGGTCTCTCGGTAGAAAAATAGAAATCAGAGCTTTGTAGATAACATGTCTGTTCCTTATCGTGCAGACAGGCTTTCTGCAATGACGAACCTCCTCATTTTTGCTCACAGAGCAGGCTTGACATTTATATAGATTAATTCCAACTTGACATTTTGACCAAAGGAACTATTAACCCTTCCTTTCCCCAGGGGAAAAACAGCTTGTGGGGCCTGACCGGTAGGTGACCCCATCAAGCTGTTCCAGCCCCTTCTCTGGCTCAACATCTGGCTGGATATGGATGGCTTCTCCACGGCTCCGAGGAGGTACAGCCAACGGGAAGCACGGGCGTTTTCTTTCCTGGGCTCATTTTTCACGCTGCCTGGTTTTGCTGCAGATGCAATCAAAGCTAAATCTCAATTTGTTGGGCAGGAGGGGCAGCTGGTGGCAGGCCTGCACCTGGGCTGTTAGATAAACCTCCACACAGCCTGTGGAAGCCAAAATCAAGATTTAAAAGGGAAGAGCTTGATTTTGTTGACAATTGCTTTATGATTCATTTAGTAAAATTCTTTCTCTTTCACTCTGTTGTTCATCGGATCCTCTCTGCAGCCCTGCAAGGGGACAGACACGGGTCATTATCCTCATTTCACTCAAAGCCCAGAGAGGTCAATTCAGTTGCCCCAAGTTGCACAGCTGGTCAGTGCTTTCAGCCCTGAAAACTTAGTGCTCTTTTTACTACACCACACTGCTTCTTTCAGGCAAATTTAGGGGAAAACTTAAAGGATCCACTGAACTTAAAATTTAACAACTTGAGCCACCTGTCCCTTCTACTCCCGGCAGATCTGAATGCACATCCCCATGCCACGTTGCTGCCCACCCCCTCTCCCTGCTGGTGCTAATCCCTCTGTGTTCTTGGTGAGCCCATCTCTCCATATGACTGTGAGCTGGTCCGGGCTTCATGATGTGGAATGGAGCTCTCCCATGGGGCACCACTGGCATTTGGGATCAGATAATTCTCCATTTTACAGGGCTGTCCTGTAGGACATTCCTGGATCCTGACCACTAAACTCCAGTAGTGTCTCTCCATTCTTTAACACCCCTCCCCACCAAAACACCCCAGACATTTCCAAATTTCCCAGGGTGGCAGTAGGGACTGGGTGGAGAAGGGGTAGGCAGTACGGCCCCTGGTTGAGAACACGGATTTTGGAATAAAATAGCTGAGGATACAAACCTTCCCTCTGCTCTTCCTAGCAGAGTGAACTTAGAGTCCTGGCTTCCTGCTCTGGAAATTTACCCCAGAGAGTAATCAGGAAGATGAAATGAGATAATGGACCAAATGCACAAAGCTCTCTGCCAACATGAGATGTTTTTATTAAGTAACATAAAAATAACAAAGTAAAGTCCTGTCCCTTTAATACTCAGTCCTACTATGTGCACAGCAGGTGCTGAGTAAAGGTGACCTCCTTCCTCTGTGTGCTCAGCACCTATCTCAACAACCACGTCAACAACAATAACTAACATTTATTGTCTGCTTCTTTTGTGTAAGGCAGTGAGCAAAGTACTTGACACATCACTCCATTTAATTCCCACAACGACCCTATGAAGTAGGTACATTATTGTCCCCATCTTACAAATGAGGGGACTGAGTGCCACGGAGCAGAGGTTTGCAAACTACAGCCAGTGGACCGTATCCGATCAGCCTCTGCCTGTTTTTCTGTAACACAGACACTTTCATTCATTTATGTATTGTCAACAGTTGCTGCTTTCACGTTGATTAATTGCTTGCAACAGAGACTACATATATATAGGGCCTGCAGAGCCTAAAATATTTACTATCATTAAACAATGAACTTGTAAAATATATTTTTTTAAATAGATTATGTTATATTTTTTTATTGTGGTAAAGTGTACATAACATAAAATTTACCATCTTAATTATTTTTACGTGTACAGTTCTGTGGCATTAAGTACATTCACAGTGTTGTGTAACCGTCACCACCATCCAACTCCAGAACCTTTTCATCTTCCCAGACTGAAACTCTGTACCCATCAAACAATGGCTCTCCATTCCCCCTCACCTCAGCCCCTGGAATCCACCACTTTACTTCCTGTCTCTATGAATTTACCTCTTCTAGGTACTTCATATAAGTGGAATGTAATATTTTTCCTTTTATGTCTGGCTTCTTTTACTTAGCATAATGTTTTCAAGGCTCAACCATGTTATAGCATGTATTTGTTTGTGACTAGATAATATATGAATAGAATATAAAATTCAAAAGATGCAAAAGGACATAGAGTGAAATGTCTTCTGTTCCTGCCCACTCCAGGCCTCAGATCCCCTCCCAAGAGACAACCAGACAACCGCTGTTACTGGATTCTTTTTTGAGTCAATGCATATTCAGCACATACATTTAAGTAATATTTGCAAATATATTTTCACACAGGTATTAGGAAACCAAGCACATTGTTCCTGCATCTCACTGGCATTCTTAACAATAGGTCTTGGAGATTGTTTCATATCATTATTAGGGCTGTCTCCTTTTCAGCAACTGCATGGAATTCCACTGTGTTAATATATCATTCACTGTTGAATGTATTATTTATCTGGTCCCTGTTAATAGACGTTTAGGTTGTTTTTGATCTTTTTCAGTATCAATAGTGCTAATAGTGCTGCAGTGAATGTCCTTGTCATATTTTTTTAATGTTCGTTTATTTATTTATGTATTTGGCTGCTCTGGGTCTTAGTTGCAGTACTCAGGATCTTTGCTGTGGCATGCGGGATCTTTTTTTTTTTTTTTTTTAGATGCAGTATGCAGGTTCTTAGTTGTAGCATGCAGGATCTAGTTCCCTGACCAGCAATTAAACCCCAGGGCCCCTGCATTGGGAGAGTGGAGTCTTAACCACTGGACCACTAGGGAAATCCCCCTTGTAATATTTTCTAAGTGAGTTTTTAAATCCAATCTACTAAAGGATGGAAGGAAGCATTTTTCCTATCCACCCCGTTCTAGCTGCATTGTTAGGGAAAGTTATGCTACCTGGGGAACCATATTTGGCTAAGAGATACAGGAGTGCCTGAATCCTATGCTGTTCTAATTGCTTTCTCATCCCCATATGGACCCATGGGAGATGTAGAAAAAAGATGAGGACCAAAAAAAAAAAAAAAAAAAAAAGAGGACCACTTCATTCTTAGAGGGGCTGAAACCCTAAGGCCATGCTCTCTGGAGGATGCCTAGGAGGGCTCTTGCTGCCACTATCCCAGGGTTTCTCCACCTCGGCACTATTGGCATATTGGACTAGATAGTCCTTTGTTGTAAGAGGCTGTCCTGTGCATTGTAGGATGCGATGTAGCAGCGTCCCTGGCTTCTACCCACTAAGTGCCAGTAGCACCCTCCCCAGAGTTGTGGCAACCCCAAATATCCAGACATGGCCAAATGTCCCTTGGTTGAAACCCACTGCTCTAACCCGACATGAACCTCAGAATTGTACCACCCTCAGCTGGCACATGGGGCAGGAGACCAAGGCACCAGGACAGCTCTGGCCTAGGATAGGAATGGAAGCGAGATGACCAGGCTTGGCCAACCAGTGTCAGCCTGTCTTGTGAAGGGAGCTCCATGGGGGCAGAGGAACCCTCGCATGCCATGTCCAAGTGCAGAACCTTTTCACAGTAATGACCCAGCTCACTGGTAAACATGACTTCACAGTATATTGGAATCCAACCAACCTTAAGAGTGACTTCTTGCAGGAAGGATGGGCTGGGAAGCTGGGGGAGATCTTGAGGCTATATGTACTCTACTCATGCACGGAGCAAACTTTGCTTAGTTTATCTGCTATTCTGCTCTATGAGAGTTAGTGAATTTGAAAACCAAATTTTCAAGGTTTTGAATACAGGAGCCCAAAACTCAGAAGGAACCTCTGAGTTTATCTGGTGATATTCCTGTCCTCCCAAGTCTGTGAGTTACCTGGAGACTGTGTCTTACTTATCCCTGAGTGGTCACCACCAGGCCACAGTCCATTTGTGGACTGAATGAAGGAAGTTAAGAGGCAGCAAATACTACCCCCCCACACCTATCATCTCTCTTCCATCTGACCTAGTTTGCCCTTCAGGGTCTATAGATCTTTATCCTGGAGTCCCAAGTGTCTTGGCTCAGAGTCACTCTTTTTTTTTTTTTTTTTAATGTATACTTGACATATAACATTATATTAGTTTCTGGCATACAATGTAATAAATAATTCAATATTTGTGTATAGTGTGAAATGGTCAAATAAGCCTAGTTAACATCTATCACCATACATAGTTATAAATTTTATATTATATGTAATATTTGTTTCTATATCTATCACATTTTTTATCCACTCATCCATCAGTGAGGACTTAAGTTGTTACCATATCTTGGCTATTGTAAATAATGCTGCAATGAACATGGGGGTGCATATATCTTCTGGAATTAGTGTTTTTATTTTCTTTGGATAAATACCCAGAAGTGGGGTTGCTAGTTCATGTGGTAGTTCTATTTCTAATTTTTTGAGGAACCTCCATATTGTTTTCCACAGTGGCTGCACCAATTTACATTCCCACTAAGAGTGCACAAGGGTTCCCTTTTCTCCACATCCTCATCACCTGTTTCTTGTCCTTTCAAAAATAGTCATTATAAGAGGTGTAAGGTGATACCTCACTGTGGCTCTGATTTGCACTTCCCTGTTGGCCATCTGTAGTCTTTGGGAAAATGTCTACTCAGATACTCTGCCCATTTTTTTTAATTGGGCTGTTTGGTTTTTTGCTATTGAGTTGTAAGAATTCTTTATATATTTTGGATATTAACCCTTCTCAGGTATATGATTATTTTCTCCCATTCAGTCGGTTGCCTTTTCATTTTGTTGTTGGTTTCCTTTGTTGTGCAGAAACATTTTAGTTTGATGTAATCCCACTTGTTTATTTTTGTTTTTGCTGCCTTTGCTTTTGGTTGTCAAATAAAAAAAAATCATCGCCAAAACTGATGTCAAGGAGCTTATTGCCTATGTTTTCTTCTAAGAGTCGTGTGAGTTCAGATCTTATATTCAAGGCTTTAACCAATTTTGAGTTCATTTTTGTGTATGGTGTAAGATAGTGGTCCAGTTTCATTCTTTTACAAGTGGCTGTCCAGTTTCTTAAGGACCATTTATTGAAGAGGCTGTCCTTCTCCCATTGTATATTCTTGCCTTCCTTTTCATAAATTAGTTGACCACATATGTGTGGGTTTATTTCTGGGCTGTTAATTCTGTTCCATTATCTATGTCTCTGTTTTTAAGCCAATACCGTACTGTTTTGATCACTATAACTTTTAAATATAGTTTGAAGTCAGGGAGTGTGATGCCCCAACTTTGTTCTTCTTTCTCATGATAGCTTTGGCTGTTCAGGGCCTTTTGTGGTTTCATGTAAATTTTAGGATTGTGTGTTCTATTTCTGTGAAAAATGCCATTGGAATTTTGACAGAGATTGCATTGAATCTGTAGATTGGTTTGGGTAGTATGGATATTTTAACAATGTTAATTCTTCCAATCCAAGAACATGGAATATTTTTCCATTTACAGGTATCGCATGTAAATCTCTTTTTGAAAGTTTGCTTTGTGCTACTTTGCTTTTACCAAAGAACTACTACATTAGTACCTGTTTTTGCTAACCAAAAGAAATCTGAAGAGGATTTTTGCTTTTATATAACAAGGTGGAAAGTGAAAATAGTGTTCAGTGTTTCTTTTGTAGCAAGCCCTTTCAGTGACAGCGAGAGTGGCACCACCAAGCTCCTGCCCTGGGAACTACACTCAGCATCTCAGCATCAAGCTATCGTAGCTTTGAACTGTGTCTGTGAGCATCTGTGCCTTATCTAGATTTGTTTTTTATATCGAAATAAGATGTAAAAAATGTCCTAAGGTAATTGCTTCTTCTCTTTACATCATTTCAGCTTACAAAAGTTTTCGTAAGAATGCTCTACTTTTGTATAGTGAAAGAAACCTGTATTTGTATCCTCTTCAGTTTCTTTCATTAATGTCTTACAGTTTTCCGTGTATAGGTCTTTCACCTTCTTGGTTAAATTTATTCCTAGGTATTTTATTCTTTTTGATGCAATTGTAAATGGGATTATTTTCTTAATTTCTCATTCTGGGATCACTCTTAATGAGATGCAGTGGGAAGTGCTCCCGGGCCTAGTCCTATATGCCCTGCTATTTGCCATAGTGGCCCAACACCCTTCAGCATCCTTGGACTCATCCTTGAAAAGAGGGAATATGAAAATAATAAGTCGCAAAGACTGCAACATGGAGCAGTGTGGTGGTGTGACAGGAAGGAAGGGAGAGAGGGAAGGAGGGAGCCACAGAGTTTTAGCATTGACAGAGCCTGGGAGACCACCTTAGTTCCTGAGACCATATTATATGAGCCAGAAATCTGGACTTGTGGCATTACTAGAGCTTTTGGATCTGTTGCTGTGTGAGAGGCTATCTGGGAGATAATAAGTGTTATTATGGGTAATAATTAGCTAACTTCTATGTCATAGCCACTGTTGCAAGATCTTTATATACATTACTTCATCTAATCTTTACAATCCCCTTGTGAGAACTAGATACTATTGTTATCTCATTTTAGAGTTGGAGAAATCCAGGCTTAGAGTGGTTAAGTAATTTGCCTCAGGTCACATGGCTAGTAAATAGCAGAGCCAGGATTTGAATCCTGAAAGTCTGAGTCTAGGGCCTTGACCACTATACTCACTCCCTAGCTAACATATTTGAGGATGGAATGTTTGCATGATTTAGATAAGCTTTGATGGATGGTTTCTGTAATCTTAGTCCAACCTCCTACTCAGTGCAAACATTATCTCCACAGTTTGGCCCCAACAGGGCTAAAGCCTCAGGAATGGGGAACTCACCACCTCATTTTTATAAATCTCTAAGGTTATTTATTGCTGCATAACAAGACATCCCAAAACTTTGTGGCTAAAACAACTTATTCTTTCTCTCTATTCTATGGGTTGACTGGTTCTTCTCCACGTGGAGTTGGCTGGGGCCACTCACAAGACTGAATTTACCTGGGAGCTCGGCTGGAATGTCTTGGTTCTCTCTCCTCCATGTGAACTCTTCCTCATGAAGTGTCTCACCTTCCAGGGCCTCTGTATGTGATTCTCTCTCTCTACCAGGATAGCCTGGAGTTCCTCACAGTGTGGCAGCTGGGTTTCCAGAAGAGCTTGTGGGCTCTGCTTGTATCACACTTGCTAATGTCCCATTGGCCAAAGCAAGTCACGTGGCCAAGCCCAGAGTGGGAGGGGCCACACAAAGGCTGGAACACTGGGAACAGTGGTTTGTAGGGGTCACCAATGGATCTTCTACTGGAATTGGAACAGCGGATGTGGACTCTGCTTCCCTGTCAGGGTCCAAGGACAGGCTGCTAGAGTTGACATTTCCTTCCCACACTTCTCCTGGATCAGGCCATATTTGAGTCCTATTTCAGCTTGTATTCCCTTAATTAACCTGAATCAGGTAAATCATCATTTACCCCTGTTTTGCCTTGGATAGTTGGCCTTTACTTTTTTCCTGGTTGACCTGTAGGATTTATGTAATATATTGGTATTCATCTGACCTGTTGATGCTGGACATCATGCTGGAGGAGCTGGCACTCAAACATCAAGGTGAATGTCATAGGACCCCATAGCTCACAAATTGAGGCCAGTGAGGGTTGGGGGCTCCCAGGACAGGCACCACCCAATAACTGTTGGGTGGAGGTCACGGTGTCATGCTGAGGCCTTCTAGTAAAAACCCTGGTTGTCATAGTGGTGGGAGAGAGGAGGATTGAAATCAAGATTGTGAAGTGCAACTGAAATGTCCCCTGCAGCTCCAGGCGAGGGAGGTCCACATCCTGAGATGGCAATAAAATCTAAGATCCCACAGGCCAAGCTACTTACTGCCCCCATGACGCATATGGACCACAGCTTTTGAAAGGGGTGGGGTGATAAAGATCATAGAATAAAGAATTAAACAAAATAACTGACTTGTAGGATTTGAAGCTGTTTCCCCTCCTAGGCGACTGGGCACCTCACCTCTTCTGGGTGGGGGGTCCTCTGGGACAGAGTCTGGGTGGGAGTGGTGGAGATGCCTCTTACAACACCAATTTCCAGGGAGTCGGACCATTTTTTGAGAGGAATGAATTTGGACTGGGCATTCACATTTATTTCTGTCTCTCAATGTCTTTCTTCATGGCTAAATCATTTCTTAAAACCAGAGTTATTTCCACTCCTTCCAAAAGGAGCTTTATCATGTATCATGTAAATTGGGCACCTGCAATTCAATCTCGTGATGACTGGTGTAGTCCTGGGATGGTTCCCACCTTTAACCCTCTTCTCCCTCCTCGCCTGCTGCCTAGAAGGGGTCCCACAGACCTCCTCCCAGGCCTGGAGGTGTTCTCCTCACTGTCATTCTCTTCTATGCCCTCACCTGCTGGCCCCTGTTGTTTTCTGAGTGATGGAGAGGGTTTGGCCCAGCTCCTTCTTGTCCTAACCAGCCAGGAGATGTTTCCCTAGGCCACACCCTAGGAAAGCCCCTCTTCATTCATTCACTTGTTCAATCATCCAGTTAACACATATTAAGTGCTTCTCGTATGCCAGGCGCTTCTCACTGAAACCTCACACGGCTCTAGGAGAAATAACAACAGGTACTATTATTAGTCCCCACTTATGGATGAGGAAATGGAGGCTTGGAAGGGTTAAGTAGCTTGCCCAAGACCACATGGTGAGTGAGCACCACTGTCATGCTTGGACCTAGAGTCGGAATCCAGGCAAGAGACTTCCACGCCAAGCTCACACCATGGGGCTGGCTGGGGTCTGCCCAGTGTGGCTCCCCCAGACCACACTCCGAGCAGAGGAAGCCAGATTACAGTGAACACCAAGGGCTTCCTGGAGGTGATGTGTGGCCTGAGGCCAGGAAGGACCAGGCAGGGAGGGGGCCACTGGCTCTTTGTCTGTGTACTGGCTTCATATGTTTAACATCACAAGGCAGAACCCCAGTGTGGTGGGCCAGGGTGCATGAGGTCTGCTGGTGGGAATTCGGTTCTATCATTACTGTTTGAGCTCTTACCATGTGCCAGGCACAAGCCTTGGCCCAGGCTTCCCATATCACACCAGCTGCCACCGTGTGCTGTGGCCTAGGTCTCTTGGCTTGGCTCTGATTTAGCTTTCGTAGCTTACATCCCTCTCTCCCTGAATGCCTGTCTTTGAGCTAGGAGCTCCAGGTCATGCCAGCCACAAAATCCCCAAGCTTCTGGGTCCTTGTGGCCCATGCAGCAGAGCTGACCTAGATCACGGTCTCCCACTCCAGGCCTAGACAGCTTCTGTTCACCAGGGTCTCCCCTGAACTCAACTGAGCTCCAGCCCACGTGAGTCACAGGTTGGGAGTCAGCTGAGGGCCGGTTGGGGCAAGCCCTGAGTAATGCATCAAAGCCCTTCTTCCCTGGATGAACCTGCTGAGCCCTCAGAATGAGGGTGGGTAGGTGCTAGGTACCACAGAGGAATCAGTGGGTCTCCTGCCCCAGGAAGAATATTAGAGGCTCCTATAGCCTTTCCCATCCCCTGGTGTGCGTGGAGGTCCCTGCGCCTTGGAACCTAAAGGTCGTCAGGGTTTAGTGAGTGACCTAATAAATGGGTGAGTTGAGGCAGGCTTAGGGTCACTGCAAAGCCCATATACCCTCCAAAAAAGAGCAAAAGAGGTTTAGCTGCCAAGTACTTACTCCATCTGTTGCGATTGGAAAATTTAGAAAGATACCATCTTATGTTCAACATCCATACACATGTTGTGTTCTAAGGTTTATAGTTTCGTTTTTATTTTGAATTCCCCCTGCCGGGGAAAACTACCATATTTTCAGTGCTTAGACCGGTAAAGGTCAAGCTCCAGCCTGGAGATCCAGTCACAACCACGGAAGCACAGAAGGGGCAGAGCTGGGAGGGCCTGTGGAAGTGACCCATCCACCCTACCCCCGCTCCCACCACAGGACAGTACAGCTTGGGCCATCCAGGCCAATTCAGACACCCTCTTCTGATTCCGCGAGGAAAGTCTTGGAAAGGGAGTAGAGAGCCTGAGCTAGAGGAGCCTCTGCTCCTCCAGCCCCAGCTGTCCCTCCCAGTGCGGTGAACGCACGCTGTCATGGTACCTGCTCCCCTTCATCATCCCCGAGAGCCAGGCAGCCACCGGGTCCTCCCACTGTCTCCAGACTCTCATCCCTTCCTTCCTCCTTCGTCTTTGCTTTGTCCCCCAGTTCCATTCCACTGGCCACGGTGCAGCCAAATTAGAATCTGAGCCTGGCCTTTCGCTTCTCGGAGGGGGCTCAGCGGCTCCCTGTGACCATGTGGCCCAAATCTTTGGTGGCATTCAGGGTCTTTCTTGGCCTTCCCAGCCTCCCCTCTCCCCGTGATGCATCCCCTCCCCTCCAGCCACAGAATTCCATGTAGCCTCAGAACAGAGGCCTCTCTCCGGCTGGAACGCCCTCTGCCTCCCTCCGTACGCAGGGCACTCTGTGCCATCCTCTCTGTCCACCCCACGCTGTGTCCAATTGCTCATTTGCCCTCCTGCCCCTCTCTCCATCCTGGGGTATCCCAGGGCCTGGCATCTTCCTAAAGTCCTTCAGCAACAGTTTGTTCAAGAGTGAAGGAAAGGGAATCCCCTGGCGGTCCAGTGGTTAGAATTTGGTGCCTTCACTGCTGTGGCCCTGGATTCGATCCCGCAGGCTGCACGGGTTGGGGGGAGGGGCAACAAAGGGTGAAGGAAGGTCTTGTTCATCTGAGGCCCCAGGGCCCAGCATGGTGCTCGGCTCACAGTAGGCTCAAATAAACGAGAGCTGAGGGAATGGATTCTGCCCTCTCCCCTTCCTTCTTCCCCCCTCCTTCCTGCCATTCTCCTTCATCACTGAGAATTCCAGTTATGGGTCACACTCCATGATCTGCTACCCAGCGGCACTTCTGCAAAAGTCCCTGCTTCCTGCTTGGTCCTCTTATCTCCAGCCCAGCAGAGCAGGAACTGATCACTTGCAGGGGGCAGTTGAGGGAAACTATAAATGGAACAGTGACAAGTATTTAGGTAGAGTTGAACCTTCATTTGATCCTCCTCCAAGCCCAGAGAGGATAGTGGCATTCTCCCCACTTTACAGATGAGGAAACTGAGGTTCAGAGAGGTTGAGTGATTGGCCCACAGTCACACAGCAGCTTGGTGTTACAGCCACTACGGGAACACAAACCTCCAATCCCAAATCTTTTCACTATCTCTTTCAGCCAGACACCAGGGGTTTCAAAGGCTGCAAAATGGATCTTGATCTTTGGGTGGTTTCATGCTGCATTCACTTTGCCAGCCTTTTCTTCCTAAACTGCTGCTTCCCGCTGCTGGCTGATCACTGGGAAAGGAACACAATTTTATCACTGTGTAAGGGCAGAGACAAGCTCAGAACTGGGAAAGGAAATCAGACTTTTCTTGGAGAAGGCCAGATGGGAGGTGGCTACCTTTGGCCCACCTGGATGCACAAGGTGGGAGCCCCTCCCAACCTGCCACAGGTACTCCCTCACCAGCTGCTAGGGCCTCTCCATTCCCCGCCCTTCCCCTTCTCCCCAAAGACCTTCCTCTGTCTGATAAAGGTCCAGCTTTCAGCAGGCATCCAAGGCCTTCTCTGATCCCACCGTGACTGTGGGTCAGATACATTCTAGATCTACAGAACGTGGCCCTTGGGGCTGAAACCCGCATAACACCTTGAGAAGGTGTGTGGGGTTTGCTTGTCCCATCTTGTCTCATCTCCTTGGGAATAGCTGAACCAAAAAAAACCCACAAATTGCTGCTGTTTCTCCTCCCCCGCCCACCCCCACCCTGCCCCAGGGAGAGTCAGCAGGGAGGCATGGATAGCACTTGTCTCTGGAGCTCTTAGGTCCAGTCCTGCCTCCATCACTGTCTGGCTGTCGTCCCTTCTCTTGGCCCCAGTTTCTCCTTCTGCCAATTATGAGGGTTTGACCAGATCATTTCTAAGAGCTCTTCCTCCTCCAGAATGTACAAGTGAGTACACATCCCACTTTGGATGGAATGGAATCACTCCTTTCCAACGTAAGACTTCATCTTTTTGGTTTTTTAAAAATTTTTATTGGAGTATAGTTGATTTACAATGTTGTGTTAGCTTCAGGAGTACAGCAAAGTGAATCAGTTATACATGTACATATATCCACTCTTTTTTAGATTCTTTTCCCACATAGCTAAATCTTCATCTTTGAGGAGCCATCCCCAGAGGTTTCATTGTGAGAACTTGGCATTGACCATGAGTTTTGAATCGTTATGTACAAAGGTCATCAAGTCCTTCCTCTTGCCTTTGGGAGTGACGATAGCAAATCTTTCTCTCCAGTGTGCAAATATGGCCATTTCCTGCCTCTCTGGGGAACCTCTGCTCTGGCCAGACACATTTTCATCGTCCCCAGCACACCTTAATGATCTCACCTCTGGGATCTTTCTAATCCCTTCCCCTGCCTGTCCAGATCCTCGCTGTTCTTTGAAGCCTTTTCTGACCATGGCCAACCATGGAGTGAATTGTCTCCTCTGATCTCTCATAATGTTTATTTCTGTCTCACTTCATCCACTCATTTATTCATTCATGCGTCCACTCAAGTTTTTGAATGCCTACAGTGTGCTGGGTATGGTAGGGTGTTCAGAGCTGAAAACACAAGGTCATTGCCCCGATGGAGCTTTCCAGCCTAATTGGATTCATGAAGCATGGACACAACTCCAACCCAAAGCTAACTGTAAAAAATGCCCAAGGAGGGGTTTCCCTGGTGGCGCAGTTGTTGAGAGTCCGCCTGCCGATGCGGGGGACACGGGTTAGTGCCCTGGTCTGGGAAGATCCCACATGCCGCAGAGTGGCTGGGCCTGTGAGCCATGGCCGCCGAGCCTGCGCGTCCGGAGCCTGTGCTCTGCAACGGGAGAGGCCACAACAGTGAGAGGCCCCTGTACCGCAAAAAAAAAAAAAAAAAAATGCCCAATTGACAGAGAGAGAGAGAGTTCTTTTTGGAGACCTAGTAGTTAAGCCAGGCCCTTGAAGGATGGATATAATTTGGACTTGGGGAGTGGGAGGAAGAACGCATTCAGGGGAAAAAATCGATCCAATTTGGCAGGGGCCGAGGGGTGACACAGTGGAGTGGTAAAAGGTGAGGCCACATCAGGAAAAGCCTTGAATGCCAGGCTGAGGTTGGAGTCATTTCTCGTAGGGTGGAAGGTGCCTTGTGTGGGAGGGAAGTTTACATGATGGAAGGGGTATTTGGGGGATAGATCTGGTACCAGAGTGGGTAGAGGTGAGCACAGCTGGAGGCTGAGAAACAAGCCAGAAAACTAGACATGTGGCCCAGAGTGCAGGCTTCAGGCTATTCAAAGGGACTGAGTTCCAGTGCTGAGTATAGCATGGGGAGAGGATGAGTTAGAAAATAAAAATACCCCCTCCCAATTACCATGGCATTTCCCCATCAAGCTTATAACCAGAGTTCTAGAAGTGGAACAGTCAGTCTGCCCCCATCTCCTGTCTTTAGCAGCAGAAGGAAACTTGAAGACAATTTCACCTGGAACCCTGATGATTTTTGTGAGAAAACTGTCAATCACCTATATTAATTGCCAAAGCTTACACGACCCTTTGCAGCAGAATCGAGGGTGAAAATCATCTTTCTTGAACTCACGATGCTACAAGTGGCATTCAACTCTGTCTCAACCAGTTAAGACTCCACAAACCTGTCTCCAGGGACTTCCCTGGTGGTCCAGTGGTTCTCTCCAGTGGGAGACTCCGTGCTCCCAATGCATGGGGCCTGGGTTCGATCCTTGGTCAGGGAACTAGATCCCACATGCCACAACTAAGAGCCTGCATGCTGCCACTAAAAGATCCTGCATGCCGCAACGAAGATCCCAAGTGCCACAAATAAGACCCAGTGCAGCCAAATAATAAATAAATTTTAAAACTATTAAAAAAAAAAAACCTGTCTCCAGCTTGCCAGATGTTGAGGCTGATGAGATTTTACGATAAATCGTGCCTCTCACTGAAGAAAAGGGAAATGAGGCTCGGCACATCACAGCCCCATCTGGCAGAAGTCACAAGATAAGCAAATAATTATTATTTAAAACCAGAGAGCCTTATAATTTATTCATGAATGCCACACATTCTATATTAGATCTTCCATTCAATTTAGTTGTATTCTTTGAAGCAAATTTATAAGATCTGAATTATTCAGAAAGTGCTACCAAGCTCATAGAAGAAAACACTTCAGCTACAGAAAGTATCACGCGGCACAAGACGGTGGTGAGGTGTGAGGGCTCTGAAACTGAACCGTCCAGATTCAAATTCTGGCTCTACCACCTCAGGCAAGTTACTTGGCCTCTCTGTGCCTCAGTTTCCCCATCGGAAACAACTCTACTTCATAGAGTTGTTTTCAGGATAAGTAATATATATAAAGCACTTTGAACACTAGTAAGTGTTATGTGTTTGCTACAATTATTTCAGCATTTCGGATTGTAAATGTTCTACCCTGTTGTCCAGATGACAAGTTTCCCTATGCTGATAACACAATGAAGAGCTTTAAGGTTCCTTAATTTTCTATGAATTTTGAGGAAAAGTAGCACAAGGAGAAGATTGACTGAAGGAGGCATGAGGAGAAAACTTGGTTTAAGACTGGACGTTTTTGGCTTTTGTCTTCTAAAAATTACTACGCTCCTTTGATATGAAGATTTTTAATATCAATCTAGCCAAAGGGAACAACAGACCCCATAAGACATTGTGTTACACATAAATAGGAGAGTAATAAATAAAATATGGGAAACCACAGCAATGAAAAATAAGTAACTACCAGTACACACTAGTGACACGGATAAATCATATACACATTATGCTGAGTGAAAGAAGCCAGCCACAAAAGGGCACATACTGTATGGTTCCATTCATATGAAGTTCAAGAACAGGCAAAACTAGTTTATGATTGTGAAGATCAGAACAGTTATCTTTGAGGTGGGTAGAGACTGGGAGCAGGCATAAGGGAACATTTTAGGGTGATGGAAACTTTCTATATCTTGAGCTGGGCATGGTTACACTGCAAAAAGTCATCAAGTTGTACACTTAAGATATGTGTACCTTACCATATGTAAAATGTACTTCACTAATAAAGAAAAAAAAAATCATGGACAATCTTGCCTCTAAAAATAACAGTTTAAGATTTTATATATTTTGAACCTAATTTTCCTCTTGCTTACACATATTTGTGACCATATTTGTGACCATGAGGTTCTTAGCTGAGAAAATTTCCGTAAAAACTTTTTTATTTCTCACATTAACTGCGTTATTCAGATAAAGTGAAAAGCCTAACTTAGATTTTAGGTTACGACTGAAATCTTTAGTCATTTGTGGCAAGTGTGAATGACAGACAGATAGGCTATTAACTAGCAAAATCCAGCTCTAAAAATATGTTTAAGGGCACGGTTCTCTACAATGACCCCCCCAGACAAATCCATTACTTGGATATCAATGAATCAACCAAAATTGGAAGTGAGAAAAGTTTGAGCCCTTTTTGCAATGGATGGATGTTTATGAGGCTATTAAGTGAAGAGGATTCAGAAACAAGGGGATAAATGACATGCTAATTTGGGATTGAATGGAGTAACGGGATGATCTTGGAAATCTAAGAATCCTGCTTAATGGGACTTGTCTATTTGCAATTCAATAAACCAATAGAGTTAAATTCAAAGAGTTAAAGGATGTGAGCACTCAGAACAAAATTACAGGAATAAATTTATTCCTGAATAAATTTATAAATAAATAAATAAATCTCAACTGAAGTTGAGATAAGGGTCACTGTTCCACATCTGACATCTTTAACTCTTGAGCCGTGGGGTTGGCAAACCAGGGAACACAGAATCTTCTGACTAGAAGTAAAACCAGCTATTGGAGTGGGTTCAGAGAGACTCTGTTCAGACTTAAGAAGTTAAAGCACGTGCTTCAAGGTCTAAAATATCCCATTGTGGGATATCCCTGGTGGCGCAGTGGTTAAGAATCCACCTGCCAGTGCAGGGGCATGGGTTCGATCCCTGGTCGAGGAAGATCCCACATGCCGCGGAGCAGCTAAGCCTGTGTGCCACAACTCCTGAGCCTGCACTCTAGAGCCCGCGAGCCACAACTACTGAGTCTGCATGTCACAACTACTGAAGTCTGCATGCCTAGAGCCCGTGCTCCACAAGAGAAGCCACCACAAGGAGAAGCACGTGCACTGCAATGAAGAGTAGCCCCCGCTCTCTGCAACTAGAGAAAGCCCGTGCGCAGCAACGAAGACCCAACGCGACCAAAAATAAATAAATAAAATAATTTATAATACATATATATATTAAAATATCCCAGTGCAAGGACAATATCCTCAAAGACAATGATGGGGACTTCCCTGTTGGTCCATTGGTTAAGACCCTGTGCTTCCACTGCAGGGGGTGCGGTTTGAATCCTGGTTGGGGAACTGAGATACCATATGCTGTGTGGTGTGGCCAAAAAAAAAAACAAAAGACAGTGGTGATTGGGAGAGAAGAATAGTGAAAACAATGAAGAAAAATGTGACCTGAGGGTAAGGTGACAGGAAGTTCTGCTTTGCCAGGGACAGGTGAGTTTAAGCCTGCTGTCCCGGAAGCAATTATTAATAGTGCCCCTTTCACTCTGAAGCATCTGGATTTGAGGGATAAATCAGTGTCTGGATTTGAATGGTAAATCACACGATCATCCTACCAAAGAGAGGAAATTAGCCAGAGGGCCCTTGTGCCGATTTCAAATGGTGCGGACAGATGCCCCAGCCTGGCTTGCCGCCCACGTGTCGCTGCCCTGCTGAGCAGTCCTCACCACCTCTGCCTGCCCTGTCCCACCTTGCTTGCTGGGCGGGATGGCTAGAGACCGATGTCAGCTCCTGCGCTGCTCTGGTGCCACCTTCAGGCTCTCTGGGGGAAATGCCTCTTCCTTCCCTCCTTCCACCCTTCTTTCCACAGCCTTCAACTTGGCCAAAAGACCTTCAGAGCATGGGAAGCGGGGGCTATGGGGTGGGCAGGAACCAGGCAGAGAAGACCAGGTTATGGAATCAGAAGGGCCCTGCTGGAACCAACAAAGCCAAGTTCCTCCTCTTCCTACCCACCCCTGTCCTGCCTAAGTTTATAAACGGAAAGCTGAGGCCTAATTCAGAGACTTGACTGGTAGGATTGTGAAGCATACAGCTGGAGCCTCCCTGGTACTGTTCTCCCCATCCCATTCCCCCATACCTCTCTTCCCCCATCTTTAACAAATACATTAGGATAGTGGGGAAGGAAGGGAACTTAAACTTACTAAGCTCCTACTATGTGCTGAGCACAAAGTGGGCACTTTACATACATTATCTCCATCCTCGTAAATGGCGGGAAGTAGGTGGCTATACAACAGGGACACGGGATTGGAGTGGGCTAGTGACTTGCTGGAATTTGAATGCAAAGGTCTTTGCCTCCAAAGCTGGTATCCTTTTTAGGTCTCTGACTTGAGCAATATTTGCAAAATGGAAAGCGCCTCATGGAAATCTAATATTGATCCATAACAAGGCTGCTGCACTGCAAACAAAAACAGGAAGTGTCTTTCCTTTGGGCTGGAATTTTCTCAACAAACATATCCCTCTTTTGTAACTTGGGATATTTCCTAGGAAAATGAGTGAAGCATGACTGTGAATGCAGTTTGCTTGATAAACAAAATCTGTCCAAACATGAGGCCTTGTGGATCTTGGGTAGTGGAGACAAGAAGCCATTGTGCTGGACATTTTCGAAGATGTTCTTTATAAAATAACTGGGGGGCCCAGAGCCCCCAGATTCCTTCCTGTCTGACCACCAAATCCCCTTCTTTGGGTAAATAGTGTTTCTCTCCTTTTATGGATTGAATGGTTGGTCCCCCGCCCCCCGCATTCATATGTTGAAGCCCTACTCCCAGTGTGGCTGTATCTGGAGATGAGGCTTCTAAGGAAGTAATTAGGGTTAAATGAAATCATAACGGTGGGGCACTGATCTTATAGGATTAATGTCCTTACAAAACTAGACACCAGAGAGCTAGTGCTCCCTCTCCTTCTCCCTCCACGCCACCGCCCCTTCTGTCTTTGTCTCTCACACAGACTCTCCTCCCTCACACACAAAGAAGAGGTCATGTGAGCACACAGCAGACCGGCAGCTGCCTATCAGCCATTCTGAGAGGCCTCAGAATGAAACCTGCCTTGCTGGCACCTCGATCTCGGGCCTCTCAGCCTCCAGAACTGTGAGAAATAAGTTTCTGTTGTTTAGGCCACCCAGTCTGTGGCATTCTGTTGTGGCAGTCCCAGTAGGCTAATAAACACACCTCCCCACTCTACTCCAACCATACGATACTAGAACGTCCCGCAGCTGTAGTGTCCTGGCTCCCCAGCCATGGGCTGGACAGGCAACCCAGACTAGACCAACCAGAAAACTTCCCCTGGATTTTTCTGAATAGGAACTAAGATGGGGTGGGGGGGAATCATCCTTTCCAGGGTGGTAAAGCCAGGAAGATGGGAGCCTAGTACCACCAATAGCCTGATTCCTACCTCATGGGAAAAGTTGCTCTGAGAGAACAAAGCTGGTACGCAGACTGAAGCAGAGACAGACGAAGGAGACTACAAATCCTAACTGTGTTGATGACCCTGGGTCCAGGTATTCCCCAGGCCCAGCCGATCCTTTGCCCTTCTGTGGTTTATTTACTGAGCCAGTGAGCTTCTCTTCTTGCCTGAGCTAACTCAAGTGAATTTTCTGTCACTCACAGCGAAAGAGTCCTGACCGAAATGGCAGGACGTGGCAGGCTGGTCTGGCTCTGGCAGAGGACTGGGTTGGGTGAAATCAGCTGTGACGAGGACACAGGAGGTGACGAAATAGCTTCCTCCAGCCCCGAATGTGAGCGAGGCTAGGCTTATTGTCTCAGTGCGTCAGAGTGAGGATTTGGTCAGAGGTGCCATCTCTCCTTGAGTGAGATTCTTTGTCCTCAAAGCCTGCCTGTCAAAGGGAGTTTTGGCCGCATCTTTTTTTGTGTGTGTGTGCGGTACGCGGGCCTCTCACTGTTGTGGCCTCTCCCATTGCGGCGCACAGGCTCCGGACGCGCAGGATCAGCGGCCATGGCTCACGGGCGCAGCCGCTCCGTGTCATGTGGGATCTTCCCAGACCGGGGCACGAACCTGTGTCCCCTGCATTGGCAGGCGGACTCTCAACCACTGCGCCACCAGGGAAGCCCTTGGCCGCATCTTGAGTTCACTTGATCAGTTGTTCTCCTAGTCTCAGGATCTTCAAACCATGCTTCCCTACTGGGGTGCTAGGAGGACATGGGTATCCTGGTCAGAAGCTAAGACCCCGAGGAGCCTCTCCGTCAGCCTGCCCAGAGTTCCAGAGGGCAGGATCAAGGGATGGTTGGAGGAGACCAACCTGGGCACCCCTGACATGCACACCACTCTTTTGTTTGTTTTGTTTTTAAATGGAAATATATTTTTATTTATTTTTAAAATTTATTTTGTTTTTATATACTTTTTTAAAGGTTAATTTCCATTTACAGTTATTATGAAATATTGGCTCTATTCCCAATGTTGTACGATATATCCTTGAGCCTATCTTACACCCAATAGTTTGTACCCCCCACTCCTCCACATCCTATATTGACCCCCCCTCCACTGGTAACCACTAGTTTGTTCTCTATATCTGTGAGTCTGCTTCTTTCTTGTTATATTCATTAATTTGTTGTGTTTTTTAGATTCCACATGTAAGTGATATCACACAGTATTTGTCTTTCTCTGTCTGACTTATTTCACTTAGCATAATGCCCTCCAAGTCCATCCATGTTGCTGCAAATGGCAAAATTTCATTCTTTTTTATGACTGAGTAGCATTCCATTGTATATATGTACCGCATCTTCTTTATCCTTTCATCTGTTGATGGACACTTAGGTTGTTTCCATATCTTAGCAATGGTAAATAATGCTGCTATGAACATTAGGATGCATGTATCTTTTCGAATTAGTGTTTTTGTTTTTTTAGGCTATATACCCAGGAGTGGAACTGCTGGGTCATATGGTAGTTCAACTTTTAGTTTTTTGAGAAACCTCCATACTATCTTCCATAGTGGCTGTACCAATTTACATTCCCACCAACAGTGTATGAGGGTTTCCTTTTCTCCACATCCTCACAGCATTTGTTGTTATTTGTAGACTTTTTGATGGTGGCCATTCTCACAGGTACACCCCACTCTTGATCCATCTCCAGGAACTGTTCATCCCTCATGTGTGGGCACCCAGTGGTGTCCAAGTGGAAAAGGCAGTGCCCATGTCCCTGACTCATTCCCCCATTAGAAGTGGTCATTGCACCAAGCACTCTCCTCTGTTAAAACTGGACAGACCGAGGGTCACTTCCCTAATGGACAGGTCTTGTCAGCCTGTCTCATGCTCCTGATGGGGAACCCATTTGACTTGGCCTCCAGACAAAGCTGGTTCCCTTGCCAAGCAGGCTCTAGAGTTACACTTCATGCTGACAGGCCTCATCTGAAGATCTCTTGTTGAAAATTCTCAGTTTCCTACATCAAGTGCAGCCTGGCAGTTTAATTCAAATTAAACCCAAAAGGAGACTGCTGCTTCCATCTCTACTGCCCAGAAATCGGACTGTGTAGAGTTTTCATTTGCTAGAAGTTGAGCAGTCCGAAACCATGCAGATGGACCCAGTACACAGAGCAATTACACATGTGGGGCGCCAGCCAAGGCAGAGTGCACACACGCATATACACACACACCCCCAGAAAATCTAGAAATAGGCTGGGTTTGTTTTTTTTTTTTTTGGCCACGCCACTTACAGGATCTTAGTTCCCCGACCAGGGATTGAACCCGGGGCCCCAGGGAATTCCCTAGAAATTAGCTATTTTAATTTCAGCTGCCATGAAAGTGTCATTTCCCCCCCCAAAAAATGAAATTTTATTTTATGATTGAGTCTGGTTTTTATTTTGAATTACTTAAGAGATATAGGCCAGGTAATGTTTGCTGTGTCTTGGGCCTTTAAAGACCTTAATTATGCCATTTAAAGACCTTAATTAGGCCCTAAACTCAGATTAGGCTAGGGTCCTGGGCAATATATCCCCAGACACAGCCGTGGGAGGCCTTTCTAAGATTCTCCAGCCTGAGGGGCCAAGAGAGGATGGAGTTGAGAGCAGCTGATATGCCAGTGGGTTTTAACCTGGCTGCACGTTGGAATCACCCGGGGGGAGTGATGGGTTGGAGGCAGCCTGGGCACCAGGACTTTTCAAAGCTCCTCTGATGACTGCAATGCATAGGCAGGGTTGAGAACCACCGCCCTTTGCTGTGTCCACTCTGCAGCTGCCTTGGTCCCCCGATACCGTCCCAGGCTCCCAGGCTCCCAGGTGATCACTGCAGGAAATGAGAATTAACTCTCCCACCAACCTGCTTTCCTCCCCTCCTGGAGAATCTGTGAGCTCTCCCTTTTGACTATTGGACCTTGTTAAATCACCAGCCCATGAATCAGGGGGCAGGAGGGAGCTCCTGGCAGAGGGGAAAGAGTGTAGTTAAACAGAGTTTAAATCCCAACTCTGCCTTGCACCAACTCTGCCTTCTGGGAAAAGTTCTGAACTGTACTTGCTTCCTGTGCAAAATGGGGGATGAGGCCCCTCCCTGGCAGGATCTCTGTGAAGCTAAAATGAGATAAAGCTGGGAAAGATTAGTGTTCCCTTTGCCCCACCTCTGACTGGGTATTATAGGATTTCCCTGGTCCTCTGAGCTCTCCGCTGCAGCCCTCCTGCTCCTGTATCTTCTCTCTTGCTCCCTCCCTTTCCCAACCCCCTTCGCTCCCCCGCCCCCAACTAAGGCTCCTGCTTCTCTCCACACCCCTCTTCCCATAGGTGAAGTCTTCCCCTGCTGTGCCACCATCTCACTGATGCCTCTTTCAATCATGACCAAGCCAAATACAGTCTATTTCTCTCCCTCCCCATTTCTGCTACTAGGTCACTATCAGCCCTCACAGACACACTCCCAGTAGTCTCCACTTTGGCCCCTTCCAACCACGCATTCCTGTATTACAGCCATACTCATCTTTAAAAACCCAATATCATTAAATCACCATCTTGCTTAATCCTTCAATGGCCTTGACTCACCCTCGGCCTGCAGGATCTGGCTCCTTCCTGCCTCTGCAGTCTCCTCTTGCTTCAATCTCTCTCTCTTACTCCCTCTCTCATCCCAGATCCTTGAGGGTACACCCTCCCACCTCAGGACCTTTGCACATACTGTTCTTTCTGCCAGAAAGACCTCTCCTAGAATAGATAGTGAACTCCTATTCAAATATCCTTTGTTTGAGGTATTGACTACCCATTCCATCAAATCAGATTTCCTACTAATATGCCCTCATATCTCCTTATACTTTTCCAAGTAAATAAGTTTGATTGTGTGCTTCATGGCCATCTCCTTCGCTAGACTGAAAGCTCCATGGCAGCAAGGGTCAGGATGGTTTTTGTACACTATTGTAACCCCGATGCTTAGCATTGTGTTTGACACAGGCTCGGGACCATTTGGACCAAGTACGTAGGCTGTGTGGGCTTGTGTCACCTGTGTACACAGGAGAGGGTGTAGAGGAAAAAAGGAGAAACAGAATAACTGCTTCACCAGCTTGTTTGAGTATCTGCTGGGCGTGTCCAGTCTGCCGTCACGTGCTGGGTGGTATCAGAGAAGAAGAGCCCTATTTTCCCTTCACATGCAAAGGGAAGGTTAAAGAGCATGAATAGTCACTGCAGAATTATAGAAGGTCTGCCCCACTCCACTAGGGTCCAGGTCCCTGGGGCTTTTTGGAGGACGGGCTGTGAGTTAGTGCCTCCCTGGCCTGTGAAGCTGCCTCTGCAGGTGTGGAAGGCTGCATTCCACACCCTTGCACTCAGACAGCTGGGTACTTCTAACTCAAGCCTGTGTCAGTTGCGACATTTAGTTTGTAAAAGATGAATTCCTTATTGGCCAGTGCAGAGTGCATAGCAAGGGCTGAGGCCAGATGCAAGGTCCAGGGAGAGTGAGCGTTCCAAAGGGGATGTCTGGGTGGGCCCTTGAAATGCAGGGTGGGAGGCACTGGAGAGCTCACCTAGCCTAATTTCTCCCTGGTATGTGTCTTACCATGTTGGTCGTGGAGAACTCGAATCAGAAACCCAACTTCTGCCTCCCAGACCTGTGCTTTTGCTACACAGCTGCTTTAGAGAACCTGGTGTGTCGTGGGTCCTTGATAAATAAA
Source organism: Neophocaena asiaeorientalis asiaeorientalis (assembly GCF_003031525.2). Classification (NCBI taxonomy): domain Eukaryota; kingdom Metazoa; phylum Chordata; class Mammalia; order Artiodactyla; family Phocoenidae; genus Neophocaena; species Neophocaena asiaeorientalis. The sequence continues at coordinate 153,240 of NW_020175527.1, forward strand.
TGTCTATGGAATGAACCAAGTCCCTAATTACACAATGACAGACTGAGGTCTGGAGAGGTTCCATGGCTTGTCCAAGGTGTCCTAGCCAGTCCTGGCAGAGGCCGAACTGAAGCCAGGTCTCTTGACATCCAGTCCGGGTAGGGTTGTGAGATAAAATATAGGACTCCCACTTAAATTAGAATTTCAGATAGGTGACGGATAATTTTTTAGGACAAGTATGTCCCAAATATTGCATATAAAATTATTTATTGTTGATCTGATATTCGAATCTAATTGGGCATCCTGTACTTTCATTTACTGAATCTGACAACCCTCTGCCTAGGACTTGTGTCCCCTTCTCTGTGATACTGATGTGTCCTCCTTTCATTGGACCATACTAGACACTCTGGGAGCAAAGAGAAATAAGACAGATCCTCTGCCCTCAAGGAACTCACAGTCTAGAGTAAGAGACAAGAATATAAACAGAAACCTCCAAAGCAATGCAAAATCCATTTCTGAGAACTTGGGAGCCCTTGTTGGAATAGGTATAGCTTTAGAATTTAGAAGAGGCCAGCATTCACAGAACAGAATATAGGAAGTCCAGAAACAAACCCAAATTTTCATGAGGCTATACATTAGGATGTGATAAAATGGCATTTGAAATCCCCAAGAAAAGGAAGGATTATTCAATAAGTTATGTTGGAACAATTAATTACCTGCCTGGAAAAAAATCAAGTTTGATCATTACTGCTTTAAACCTCATATCAGAAATTAATTCCAGTTCTTGTAAAGGCTTAGATGTTAATAATGAAAGCTATAAACACACTAACAAATGAATAGAAAACAAAAATGGATTTTTCTATAACCTTGGGGATGATTAAGGACTTTCTATGCATGAAACTAAAAAGAAAAAGTGTTACATCGTTGTAAATTTGTTTTTTCCATTTGTCTTTTGTCTTTTAATGTATGTTTCTGGTGTCTCGTAACATACAGAAGTTTTGATTTCTACATAATGAAATATATCAGTGTGGAAATAGTATTTCCACTATATAAAAGTACTTGTCAACTAATGAGAAAAAGACAAGTACAGTAATAAGAAAAAATGAGGCAAGGAAATGAAGTGTAGTTCAGAAAAGAAAAAATACAAATGTCCAATGAATATATAAAACAATATTCAGTTTCACTGGTGATAGAAAAAAAAGTAAACCCAGCGTTAATGATGATTTGAGAAAATAGGCCTTTCGTACACTGCTGAGAATGTAAATTGGAGCAACTTTTATGGAGGCCAATTTGGCAACATCTATCAAAAGTCTTAAATCTGACCCATAATTTCCAGTAATTAATTATAACGAAATAATGTCGTATATCAGCTATGACTTAACTAGAGGCTATTTGTTACAATGTAGTTGACCATATTTTAAAAACAAAACAATATACAGTGGTCCCTCATATGTGTGAGTGATTTGCTCCAGGACCCCCGTAGATACCAAAATCAATGGATATTCAAGTTCCTCATATAAAATGGAGTAGTATTTGCATATAACCTACACACATCCTCTCCTACGTATACTTATAATTATTTCTAGATTATGATACCTAATACAATGTAAATGCACGTGGCAAATTCAAGTTTTGCTTTTTGGAACTTTCTGGAATTTTTTTTCAAATATTTTTGATCCACAGGTGTGGCACCCATGGATACAGTGGGCCAGCTGTAAATGTCCAACCATAAGATTTTGGTTGAGTTATTAAACAACATTCCCACTATGAAACAGCATGTGCAGAAGAGCCCCAGCTTGAAGCTATGGGTCTTCCTGCCCTTACAGGGCTTACAGCAGACCCCAATTTCCTGCATTTCCCAAATTTGTAATAAGGTATAAATAGTATGCCTTATATAAATAAGTATTTATTTCATTTTAAACATTAAATGCAAAGTTTTCTTTTCTGGAAGATGTAGGCCAGTGAGCTAGAAGTAATACCTTATAATAGAATGGATCTATAAAAATAGCTACTGCCAAGTGGCTTGAGAAAATTTTATTCTCCTAAGAGGATTATATATCCCCCCCCCCGCACAAAGAAATAAAATTCCCCCACACCTACCCATGATCTGGTTTGCTTACCCAGGGTTTCCTTGGAATCATCAAAATGAAATATACCTCTACCTAACTCTGGGTTCTTAAAAATCCACAAGGGACTGGCTTGACTCTGTGTGGCCTGAGGTGATCCTGAGTGGGTATTGGAAAGGAAAGCCCAGACTCACAGGGCTGACCTGGGTTCAAATGGCACAGCCAACTTCTCCTGATGAGGCCACCTTAGACCAGTTGCTTACTGTCACTGAGCCCCCATGTTCTCATTCATGAAATGGGTCTAAATTGCCCAGATCTGCTGAGAGGATTAAAAGAGAAAAAATCCCCACAGGCAATTGCACCATGCCAGGCTCCATGCTGGTTCCAGCCCCTGCCTGTGTCAACCTCACCCTCCAGTTGCGAGGCTGAAATCCCTCAATTTCATTTACTCACCCATGGAGGCTAGTCTTCAGATGTGAGTTTCTTTGCTCTCTTTGATATGTCCCTTTCCCAGGGCACCAAGCAAGGCCCACTGGTTAGGAAACAGGAGCAGAGGAAGAGCCCTGGACCAGAGGCAGAAGCTGTGGACTCTGACTTTGGGCTTTGACTCCCTGGATATGACCTGAAGCTGACCCCTGCCTGATCTGGGCTGCACTTTCTCTGGTCTGAAATGAGACACTTGTACCAGTTATCTTCAAAGCATTTCCTGTGGTCTTAAGATGAAGTATTCACTTCTCAGTTGGAAGAGGGTCTGGCAAAACCACTTGAAGTTTAAATCAAATCCAGCAGCTTGGCCAAGGTTGTGAAATGTCCTTACATGACTGAAGGGAAGGTGATGATGCCTTACCTGCCCCGGTGACACTTTCAATGGAATAAGGCCTTCGTGCTGCCATTCTGTGGCACTTCAAAGGGAAAGGTACTTAGCTGTGGCCTGCCTTTCTCCAATTTATCTGTTCCTACAATTTTACCTCTATTTCATTTGCCCCCAAATTTGAAGTTTGTAGGTTTCCTTGGAGAAGTAATGTTCTGGTTATTCATGGGGGTGAGGTGGAGTGGGGTAGGGAGTTACTGAGGGGGAATCATCTCACGCCATGAAGGGAAACTGCTCCATGTTGATAAGACAGCCTTGGAGGGAAGATGTCCCTGCTGAGTGACGTGACAGGTTACATCCGCCCCAGACCTGGCACTGTTGTTTGTAAAGACTTGGCTTGGGGAGATGCCAACAGAACATCATGAAAGATGAGAAGGATGCTTTCTCCTCCATGGAAAGCCTTGCCAACAGCAGCAGTCACAGCTGAAAGGACAGGGAGCGAGAGAGAGGCCTTCAAGTCCCAGAAGGAAAATCGTCTGTGGGTGGGGCTATATAACGAGGGCTGCATTCAGCTCATAAGAGCGGCAAAGGCTGGGATTCCTGTGATGACAGTGTCTGATTTCTGTCAGAGGCCCAAAGGAAAGGATGACTCAGGGTGGTGGAAAAGACACTGGACTTGTTATGTGACCCTGGACAGTCACCTCCTTTGCTTATTTCTCCATCTGTACAAGCAGAGGGTTGGACTAGATCAGAGATGCCAAATAGGTGTCATCTCATGTGGAGAGCTGTGTTATAAAAGATTCTATGGTAGACCAGGCTTAAGGGGAAAGTGTGGCACGACTGATTAGCAATGTCTGCCATGGGCATGAGTTTGGGAACTAGTGGCATATGTGCCAACTATTCGCCATCTCTGGCAAAGAGACAAGATGACCTCTACAGTTACTTTCAGTTCTAAAATCATGTTGTTACACCCTGTGATATAAACAGACCTGAACAAAGCCTTGTTAAATCAGCATCTTATAACAAATTTAGGTCAGAATTAGTTATCAAACTTTTTATGGATTAATCTTATAGAAAAATTAGAAGTACTGACTAGCCCACTTGCAACCAAATTCTCACTTGGGTTAATTAATAAATTAGCGTCCTGTTGAATTGTTTTAAAATATACCTACCTATAAGAGCAAACTTCCTATCTTGTTTACCTCTGCTGGGTGCCAGAATTTTGACTGAAATTGCCAGATGGGGGTCTCTCTGGTTCAGGCTTCTATCTGCAGCAACACCTGGAAGAGTTCTTTAATTCAAGGCTTTATAAAATTGACAAGAGGAAGATGTTAGTGGGGGAAGCTTAAACTCCTATTGTAAAATTAAAAACAGTTTATAATTTCCTATAGAGGACCTCGAGGATAAATGTTTTTGCACCTTGATTGTAGAGAACTGGATTGATCTGATCTCTGGTTGATGACACACTCTCATCATTGGTGCATGCAGGAGCATTTCTGTGTGTTTGTTTGTTTTTAAAATGTAATTAGTGTTATATATTTTTTAAGGGAACTCACCACTTAAAGTGAAAGTTAGGACCTTGTCAGCAACTTAGAGCTACGTATGTGGTACTTCTCCGTGCCTGTCTTCTCATCACGCCCACTCCCTACCTCACCCACCCACAGGTAGCCACTCTCCTGAATCTCATGTTCCTGGCTCCTTTGACTTCCTTTTTTTGTGTTAAAATGCACATAATGTAAAAGTTACCATCCTAGTCATTTCTAAGTGGACAGCTCGGTAGTATTAAGTATACTCACACTGTTGTGCCACCGATCTTCAGAATGCCTTTCATCTTGAGAAACAGAAATTCTGTACTCATTAAACAACTCCCCCTTCCTTCCTCCCCACAGCCCTTCTACTTTCTGTACGTGTGAATGTGACTGCCCTAAGTACCTCATCTAAGTGGAATCATACGGTGTATGTTTTGTTTTTTGTGTGTTTTTTTGCGGCATGCAGGCCTCTCACTGTTGTGGCCTCTCCCGTCGCGGAGCACAGGCTCCGGACGCGCAGGCCAAGCGGCCATGGCTCACCGGCCCAGCCGCTCCGCGGCATGTGGGATCTTCCCGGACCGGGGCACGAACCCGTGTCCCCTGCATCGGCAGGCGGACTCTCAACCACTGTGCCACCAGGGAAGCCCCCGAGTATGTTTTTGTGATGGGCTTTCTTCACTTAGCATAATGTCCTCAAGGTTCATCCATGTGATAGCATATATCAGAATTTCTTTCCTTTTTAAGGCTAAATTATATATATCACGTTTTTTTTATCATTCATCCATGGATGGATACTTGGGTTTCTTCTACCTTTCGGTTGTTGCAAATAATGCTGCTGTGAATATGGGTGTACAAATACCTCTTCCCCTTGAGTTGTTTTTGCTATAGCTTTATTTTATTTTACCCTTATATAATCCGAAATATATATACATATTCTCTTTTTAGCTGTTTTCCTAATTACATAAAGTATGCCATGTGCATCCTCGTAGGATTTGGTTTTTTTCAGTTAATATTATATTGCTAAGAGTCATATAAACAACATTTGTAGCTGGTTCATCCTTTTTGACTGCCATGTGACAACACCAGAGGACGCAGATACTGAAATCTCTTATGCGTTCCTTGCTGGGAGTGTCGATTGGTAGAACCACTTTGGAAAACAGTTTTGCTCTATCTCATAAAGTTGAATATTCACATGCCTCACAACCCAGCATTTCCACTCTATGTCCAAGAGGAATTCTTGCCCGTGTGAGATAGGAGACTGGTACAAGAAAAATTCCTAACAGTTCTGTTCACAATAGCAAAAACCTACTGCCCACCAACTGAGAGTAGATGAATAAATTGTGGTTTGGTGTTAACGTTTTTCATTCTCTTTGAGTTCCTGTAGCCATATGATGCAAGCGGCTGACCTGTGGTTAGCCTGGGGAGAGGAAGCCTTCTTGTAGCAACAGAGGCTGTGGAGGCAGTCCTGCTCAGCCGTAGGGCAACCGCTTCAGCCCAGAACGAGAGTGAAGAGAATGAAGGGCCCACTGAGCAAATGCCGAGGGTCTCTGGGGGTTGTGGATGCGGGAGGTTCACATCTCTAAGAAATAGTCATCGTCCAAGTCTGTCTTTTCAAATGCTTCTGCCATTAGGCTCCCCTAAAACATTATAAAGTTTATTGGGGTTACCATTTATCAAGTACCTATTATATGCCTGATAATGTACTAAGCAACTTCATGAAGGCCACATGGTTGGAGAGTGGCTGAGCCAGGATGAAAATCTAGGACTCTCAATCTAGTGCTCTAGGAAGAGAGAAACATCTCTGAGGGCTCAGGCTAGCTGCCTTCTGACAAATCTTTCTCCAAATGTTCTAAGAGCTCAACCACAGATCCACTTTTCATAAAGCAAACAGAACTAGGAGCCCCTTCATTCTAGAGGGAAAAAAAAGTTAACTAAGCTCTAGGGCATCCCGTTTCAATCCCATCTATTTGTAAGGCAACTGCTGGGACAGCTCCCCAAACCAAAAGAAACCTTCAGAGCTGCCTCTGTGGGCACGGTGTGTCTGCAGATGGAAAGATTCTCCAAGGTGTGCTGAAGGGTCAGGCAGCATCCTCAGTCACCGTGGGTCAAGGGCAGCAAGGTCTGGCCTGGTAGGCATCCCTGTGGGAATCTGCTTGGCTTTCCAGCAAGTTTATTTATTGTTTGTGGTCAAGGAAGCCCTGAGGAGAAGGGGGTGTGGTTGGGCAGAGTTCTGATGTGAGGTCTCTTGTTCTGACCATAATCTCTTCTCCCAGTCTCAGGGGACTCAAGCCATGTCCCCCAGCCCTGTCTTCCAACCTGATGGCCACCCCTCTGCTCCTCTGACTTAGCCTAGAGCTGCTGGTGGTCCTTTAGGATCTGCAGCCTCAGACCTGGCTCAGTTTCCTCTCCAAGGAGCCATCTGTAGGACCAGAGGATGACTGGCTCTGTCCTAACATGATACTGCACCCCATTTCCTTTTCCTGACTTTCAATGATCTCTAGCCAGGCTGTTTATACTTCTGATCCCATCAGCACTTCTTTTTTTTTTTTTTTTTTTTTTTTTTTTTGTGGTACGTGGGCCTCTCACTGCTGTGGCCTCTCCCGTTGCGGAGCACAGGCTCTGGACGCACAGGCTCAACGGCCATGGCTCACGGGCCCAGCTGCTCCGCAGCATGTGGGATCTTCCCGGACCGGGTCATGAACCCGTGTCCCCTGCATCGGCAGGCGGACTCTCAACCACTGCGCCACCAGGGAAGCCCCCATCAGCACTTCTTATTCTTCCCCTAATTGGATTGCTCACTCCAGCCAATTGAAGCACGCTGCTCTCCTTGACACAGACAGCTCTAGGCACATGGCTGGTGCTCAAAAAATGGGGCATTATGTCAGTTTCATTGATCAGCAGAAGTGATAGCTCAACGGTAAAGTTAACTTGTTGCTGCTGGGGGCTCTGAGTTCAAGAGTCCCACTAGACTAGGGGCTCTGAGCTAAAACACCAGGATGCACACACGTGTACCCCTCCTAGCTTGGCTGTGGAGCTTGAGCATTTTCCTGCCTCGGTGATGCAAGTGTAGTTGGCGTGACAAGAAACCGTAGCTAGCAATGATTGAGGACTTACCCTGAGCCAGGCAGTTCGCTAAAAGTTTTCGCACAGACTCCCTCATTTCATAATTTCTATTCTTCAGGTCAAGAAGCTGAAGCTTAAAGCTGTTAAGTATTTTTTAGCTAGCCATTGCTGAGTCAGGATTCGAACCCTGCAGTCTAACTCCAGGATCCTGTGCCCTTAGCCATTATAATACCCAGTGTCAGCAACTCGAAGTTAATGTGCACGTATTTTCAATTATATTTTAAGAGGGTGACTTTGTGTTTGGGGACATTCCACTTACAAAATCCACTGAGCTAGATATTAACCGAGGATGCATAAAAACTAATGAACTCTGAAAAACATAAAACATGAGCAACATGGCATCACTGCAGGAGATATAAGAGCAAATTGCTTTCTTGTGAACATAGTTTCCTGACAGACCATGAGCTAATAATCAGCCTGAACTCAGCAGTGCCCTGTTCCCTTGGGACAGACAGACAGACAGACAGATACACACACATGCACGCACATCGAGTTGCTTGTTTGTACCACTGATAGGAACCCAGGCCCTACCCTGCATTAGTATATGATGAAGCACTTCAGAAGCAACACAGATCAACTAAAACAGCAAGTACCCCTAGTCAGAGACCAATAATAACATAATGTAGCTATCAACCAACAAAATGTCCAGAATGGGAGGGAATGCGACAAAGACAGCAAATTTTTATCAGATTGCACAAAAAGACAAAAGGGGAGCTACTGGAAGAAGGAAAATCATTTTACACAGTCACCCTATGAGTTGGTGACTTGAGCAGGACCATAGGATCAGGCTGGGACTTGAGTCTATGTCTCCCATCTCTTGTGTTCTTGCCATTATATCATAAGCCAAGATGCAAATGGAAATGAGAAAAGCTCATCCAGCACAGATGATAGGTTTGTGCATCTCAGGGGTGTGGGCAAGGACAAGTAAGGTACTGAGGAACAGCCAATTTGGAAGGCGGACTCGCCACAGTTTTCATGCTCAGCAGGCTCTCCATACAGGAAACAGTAGAAGGCAGGTGTTAGCTTTAACGCCCCCTGCCCCTGGTCCCCAGATGCCCTACTCTGGCCTGCTCCCCTGCCCCAGGGTGGTGGTTAAGAGCACAGATGCTGGAGCCAGACGGCCTGGGTTCAAATCCTAGGTCTTTTTACTTACTAAGTGTGAACTCAGGCTATTCCTCAAACTCTCTGTGCCTCAGTTTCTTCATCTACAAAGTGGGAGTAGTGATAGCATCTCTTTGGCAGTGTCGCTGGGAGTATTAAATGAATTAACACATATTAAGAGCTTAGAACACCATGTAGCACTGAGTAAGCCCTCTCTAAAGCTTAGCTATTATTATTATCATCTCTGCTCCTTCCTGAATCCAGACTTTGAGGCTTCCTGCTTTTCCCTGTGGCTTTTCAAATTCAAGACCTTCTCAGTCATTCTCTCTGCGGCATAAACTTTACACCCGCTTTATGTCAGGATAAAGTCAAATTCCTTGCCCAAGAGTAAGCTGCCCCATGACCTGACTAGGCTTACCCATCCTGCCTCACCCACTTCGTTCCTTGTTCCTGTCATTCAACATATATGCCTTTGTGAGGGCTGTTCCCTCTGGGGCACCCTTACCCTCACTCCCCTTGGCCCTGTCTCCTGGCTAACTACTGTTCTTTCTTCATTCCTCAGCTCACACATCACATACCTTAGGAAGCCATTCCAGACCTGACTACCTCTGGCCCCAAATGAATGCCCAGGCTTGTTAGATGTGCCCTGGATCAGATGTGTGCTCCCACAGGATTCCACTTTTCCTTCCATCCTGGCACTGATTATACTGCCTTGTGATGATCTATTTGCCTATTACCCCAAAAAGCCAATACACACCTTGGGACACAGACTGTGTCTCTGTCCACCCCCTTCCCCCACCAAGATATACCTTCTCTGTCCTCCATCCTGCCCTCTGCCCTGGAGGCTGACCTCAAAGGACTGCTTGTATTGGTGTCCTTGCCCTCTGGCTTCCGGTTGGTTTGGGCCAGTTGGGAGAGGCCCCAGCAGGAGACAGGAGGGCGGGAAGTGAGGTCCTGGTGTTTGTTCCTGGCTCCTTCCCTAGGAGATGGCCTCAGACTGGCTGCTTCCCTCACTGAAGTTCACAGCCGCTCTTCTGGCCCTCTTCTTCCTCCGCAAATTATGTGGGGTGAAGAGTCAGCTTGTTTTATTTCCCAATGAGTGCAGAATGATACTTTTAGGAAATACAATTTAAATGAATTATTTAAAAGTGAATTATTAGAAAGATTAAAAAGTAATAACATAAAATATAAGACCAGATTTTTATGACTAGATTTAAAGTCATAAAGCTATATTCAAAAGAAATATAATCAGAAGAAACATAACAGAGGAAAAAAAAGAAAAGAATTGCAAACACTATACATACTGCTCCTTGAAAGTCTGCATATAGGTGGTTAGTATAAAGAATTGCTGCCCCACACATAAATTCTTGATGTTCTACAATGGTATCTAAACCCAAAATTAGGAAGGATGTAGTAATTGCCCATGTTAAATGCCTACACATAATTGGAAAGAGCAATGTATATGTCAATTTTAAGTTTTTAATGTGACAAATATCTTGCTTTTTGCTTGTTAATTTATCTAATCTAGGTTGGATGAACAACATTGATACCAACAGGATATGATGTATATATAAACGGTTTCAATGTTTTTAAAAAATTACACTTGAGTAATTAGTCTCAAAAAGGTATGTTGACAGGAATAGAGGAAGAGATTTTAAGCAATCTCAGCAGGCTCAGACTATTTGTTTTTTACTTCAGTACAAAATGAGGCAAGTGATGCTACATTTCAAAAGTCATCTCCTTTCCTTTATCAATAGCCAACATGAACAATTTATCCCATAGAGTTTTAGTTCTGGATCTATTAATTTCCTACGCATGGAACTTCTTTTGATGAAAAATAGAACTGAAAATGTTCTATCAAATTTGTGAGGTATTTGGTGTTAACTTTTCACGGATATGCAACAACAGCATTTTCACCAACTTTGTGGATAATTGTTAAGTTTTGGAATATACTATTCCATTTGTAGAAACACTGTTCTTCCAAGCTTCTGTTCCTTCCTTGCATGAAAGTATTAGGATCATTAGAAATACTCAAGATATCAAACAAAAAAGCAGGTCTGGCTGTCCAACCTGAAAAAGTTGGGATCAAACTAGTATCTTATTTTTCAGAAACAGAGTTTGATTCTGTAGTTCAAACATTCTTGACAGAACTTTTCCCTTAGATAACCATCATACTTCAGGGTATAATTACAGTTGTTTATGATCAGCTTATAGATTATCACAAAATAAAGAAAATGGTCTCAAACTGAACACATTCACTAGCCTTTAAGGAATGAACAATTTTTACTATGTCACCTAGCACAAGAAAATTTAGCTTACTTTGTATTAATTTATTTCTTGCAGGGTGGGGTGGTGGGGAGGAGAGTACGACTTTCTCAATGAAGGAAGTAGCATGTTGATTTACATTCTGACACATGCTTCCTAATCTGAATAAGTACCCCAGAATGTTTTCCTGTCATTGCAGCTGCATCAGCAGAACATATTCCTCCACAAAACCTAAACTTCAGACTACAATTCCTGATACTGATCACATACTTTGATGTTACGGTAATGTCAAAATGCAATCGAATTTTCTAAAAGTCTACTTTCAATTGCCATACATGTCTCTCATAGACTGGTAACAGTGTACAGACCTGCACAGGTCCCCAGATCACACTTGGGGTAACACTGATTCTCTCTTATTCCAACTCCCAAGTAATCACTCCCTCCCCTCAAGCCTAGGAGTGGAAACAACTTGGTTGCATTAGGTTACTGCCCTATTCCTCGTGAGTCCTCCACAAATACACCTTTACATATTATTATTTTGTTAATAGACCTCCTCCTTAAATTATCTGAATCTAAGAGTGCCATCTGTTTTCTCTTGGGAAATGTTTTCTGATACAACCTCCTAATGTAGCAGTCTGCCCAACACAGAGAAGATACATGTTTCCTAAATGAATGACAAAATACTGCTTTGAAGAAATAAGATAGTATTTTGCAGAAGATTCAGAAAAGGAGAGGGGCAAAGCCACACTATGAATGTGTGTCTCTTTCTGAGATGGTCATTATCCCCTCTAGATCTGGAGTCCTAGGCCAGAGCCACCACTAGCTCCTACACTGCCCTTGTGCGAAACAGGAAAAGCCACAGGCTCTGGAAGGAAGTGGGTCCCAAAACACAGGGTTTGAAGCGTTGAGTGTGGACTGGCTTTCAGTCCCCCAAACCAGGTACCCTGTTCTTGAACAAAACATATAATCTTAACACAGCTTGTCACTCCGTCTTAGAAATGTGACCGATTCTCTGAGGAAGCCTATTACAGCTCAGATTTTGTGGAAATGTGGTATTTTTGTTTGCAGCGTGATCTTTTTCACACATTTCCTCCTTAGCTTCCTGAATGTGGGAGGAGAGCCCTGGATGGCAGAGCTCAAATAGGTGTATTATAATGCAATTGGGCCACAGAATCTCTGGGGGCAAATGCTTCTTGCAGTTCTGGATATAATTGCTTTGCTCCTGAGAGGCCTTTAAAACCCCAAACTGCATGGTTGGTGACTGAGAATAGCTGGGGGGCAGGGAGGTCGGGGTGCTGTTCTGAGCCTGCTCTTTCTGGCTAGAGCCTGGTACCACTCACACAGAGAGTGCACTGATCCCTGGTGTGGGCTGGGGGGCAGGGAAGGAATAGTTCAAGGAGCAGGGTGGGGATAACCGGACAACTTGTCTGTGTCTTGTGATTCAGACCTTCCTGTTGTAGAGAAGTGATTTTGTTTGACATAAATTCCCAGAATGCCTGACACACCCACATGCAAGCAGGCCCAAACCTATCCTGGAGCCTGTTGTGAATGAACCCGGGGTTTGTGCTGCTTCTGCCCTCAGCATCATTCCACACTCCCCGTTGAGCAGCCTTTCCCACGTGGAAGTGTCGCTGAGAGCTATGGGTATACGAAAGTTCAGGTACTTTTACTAAATTGACTCTCTAAGTGCAAATCAAAACTACAATGAGGTATCATCTCACACCGGTCAGAATGGGCATCATAGGAAAATCTACAAACAACAAAGGCTGGAGAGGGTGTGGAGAAAAGCGGACCCTCTTGCACTGTTGATGGGAATGTAAATTGATATAGCCACTATGGAGAACAGTATGGAGGTTCCTTAAAAAACTAAAAATAGAATTACCATATGACCCAGCAATCCCACTACTGGGCATATACCCAGAGAAAACCATAAGTCAAAAAGACACACGCAACTCAGTGTTCACTGCAGCACTATTTACAGTAGCCAGGTCATGGAAGCAACCTAAATGCCCACTGACAGACGAATGGATAAAGAAAATGTGGTACATATATACAATGGAATATTACTCAGCCATAAAAAGGAACGAAACTGGATCATTTGTAGAGATGTGGATACAGAGTGAAGTAAGTCAGAAAGAGAAAAACAAATATCGTATATTAATGCATATATGTGGAATCTAGAAAAATGGTACAGATGAACCGGTTTGCAAGGCAAGGCAGACATAGAGACACAGATGCAGAGAACAAACGTATGGACACCAAGCAGGGAAAGCGGTGGAGGGGGTATGAATTGGGAGGTTGGGATTGACATATATACACTAATATGTATAAAACAAATAACTAGTAAGAACCTGCTGTATTAAAGATAAAATAAAATAAAATTCAAAGAAAAATAAATAAATTGACTCTCTAATTCTCAAACCCAAGAGGGAAAGTTGTTTTCAGGGGAACCAGTTCCCAGTCTTTGCTAGAAGCTTGACACACGTTAACTTCTTTATTTCTTAATCTGCCAAACAGATGGGTCAGCTGTTGGTTTGGTGGTGATGACAGGGATATTTACTCTGTAATCAAGCCAAGAGAGGTGAGATGGGGAGGACCTGGGAAAGGTGAATCTAGAAACCTGGGGAAAGATACTGCTCTTCTTTTCCAGAACTGCAGTCAACATAGTGACACCCTTTCATGTGGCCACTAGAGTCATCACTAGAAAGTAGTACTGCATTTGGAAACTGAAGAAATCTCAGAGACCATTCATTATCTCTTTGTTTTAAAGAGTAGGACAATGAAACTCAATGAAATTTATAATCGCTGAAAATTACCTGGGAAATGATGAAACCAAGGTTAGAACCCAGGTCTTGTGGCTATTAGTTCAGTGTGATTTCTACTATGCTATGCCGCTTCTTAAAGTAGCTTTCTTATCACTCACTCATTTATTCATCAAATATTTACTGTGTACTACTATGTGCCTGACACTGTGGTATATATGCTGGGATAGATAAATGATATGTGCTTGGACTATAGCAATGAACAAGACAGACATTGTCTTCATGGACTTTAAGTGTAGTGAGAAGACATATTACATATTATATAATTATTTATAATTATATAAATAAGCAATTACAAGGGTGATGAACGCCACAAATAATTTGAGGGTACTATTAGAGCTCATAAAAGCAGGCCTTACCTAGCCCAGGCGACAGTGATGGAAGTTAGATCTGGGAAGGCTTCCCTGAGGAAGTGACATTTAAGCTGAGACTTGAAGGATTAGTAGAAGATAGTGAGGTAAAGGGTCTAGGAGATGGGAAGAGAAATCTGGACAGAGGGAAAGACATGTACAAAGGTCGTGACGCAGGAAAGAGATGGTACTTTGGAATAACTGAAAACAGATTCATGGCCTAGTATATAAATGGTCAGAAGGAGAGGGCTGTAAAATGGTTTGGGAAGGTAGGCAGACTGCAAGCCATGGTCAGGATTCTAGACTTCATCCTAAGAGTAACAGGAAACCAGTGAAGGGTTTTAAACCTAGAGGAGTTATGATCAGATTTTTAAAAGATCACTGAGAAGACTGCACTTGTGGGGAGCAAAAGTGGATGCAGGGAATTACTTAGGAGGCTATTGCAACAGCTCAGGTGAGAGAAGATGGTGACTTGGGCCAGGGCAGGGGTAGAAGATGTGGAGAGAAGTGAAGAAGACATTCAAAAATAATGAGGGGGTACGCCCACAGAACTTGGTACTAAATGGATGTGAAAAATGAGGGAAGAGGGGAGGTATCAAGAGTAGCTCTCAGGTGTTAGCATGAAATGGGGAAATGGTGGGAATTCCCTGGCAATCCAGTGGTTAAGACTCCACACTCCCAATGCAGGGGGCACAGGTTCAATCCCTGGTCGGGGAACTAAGATCCTGCCTGCCACCCAGTGTGGCCAAAAAAAAAAAAAAGAAGAAGAAATGGGGAAATGATGGTGTATTCGTGGAACTAGGGAATGCTGCAGGAGGAGCATCCTCCAGGGAAAGACCAAGAGTTTGGATGTGTTAAGTTTGAGGGGCCTGGGAGACAAAAGGAGAAGATACTGAGAGGGCAGTCAAATATATAGGACGGCAGTGCAGACAAGAGGTCTGCCTTGGAAATAGAAATTTGGGGATAATGTCATAGAGACTGTAATTGAAGCCATAGAGGAGATCACTTAGGAAGAGAGAAGAGGACAAGAAGAAAAGAGACAAATAAAGGAAATAACCAAAGGGTCTATTCCATTGCAAGAAATAATGTACCTCTAAGAACATATAACACCTTTGTTTTTAAGATCATTGCTGATTATTAAGCTATTGTTTCTCTGTTTCAAACCCACCCTTCTATACTCTGCTTGGGGTATTGGGGCTACAGACTATATTCCTCTTCTGCGTACTGGGTGGTAGGAGTTGCTTGAAGGCATCTGAAAGGTTGGAGAAGGGAGAAGGGATCTGTGCTTTCCTTGTTATTGCTTCCTGTTTCTGTCAGTATCCCCCCAGCAGCAGTCTTTCATCCTGGTGGTGGCAGTTGTCTTGAGGAGAAGCAAGCAATTCCATACGCAGTATTTATACGCTCTGAGACCCAGTCTTACACAACCTCTCAGAGACATCAGCCTTGCTGCCACGAAATCCCAATATCTTCACTACTGTGCTTACTTGAAGATCATTTTCCCTGAGTCTGGCCTCCTCATCATGTTACTCACATGTTACCATCCAAGAATATGTTAGAAACTTCGTCAAGCACCTGCAACCTAGCTGCAAGGGAGCCTGGAGCTGTGAGTTCTGACTCCTTCGTTGAGGTGGTGGAATTCATAAAGTGGGAACTGAGAACTGCAAAAACATGGCTTCTAGCAGCCTAAGGCTGCACGCCTGGGACAACCCAGCTGCCTCCTGAGTGCCTGTCTGGAAAAGCTCAGGGCTGTCAAAGGAATTTACGATCTGTTCTAGCCAATACCTGAGGAAAGGCATCTGATCTCCCTTTCTTAGAGCATTTATCAGAAAGGACTTGCAATTATGAATCATTTTTCTGTCCCCTCCAGATGTTTATGTATCTCCTACAAGTCAGGAGTGTCTTTTTCAAGAACCTGAAAACAATTCCTCTAAAATGTTATCATCAAGAGGGATAGGGCCTCTGTCTCCCAGTCTGTGTGGGAGGAGAGAATCCTAACTTCTATAATTGCCAGCTATCAGACACAGCTGGGCTAATCACATGTACACCTGGCAACCCTTTGTAACTTTCTACTTGAGTTCCCTCTTTCTCCCCCTCCCTGCTCCTTCCTTCTCCTTTTAAAATGCACTGTCACCTCTGTACAAATCAGAGCACAGTATTTCCTGTGCTGTCAGTAGTTACTGAATAAACTCTGTTTAGATCACTTTTACTCATGTCCAGCTGTATTTATCTTTGACAGAACCTTCCCAAATATAAAAAGATGATTTAAAGCATGACTGGAAGCCATGGATATAGCAAATATCACAGGGGTTTTGTAGTTCTTTATTTTTTTAAATTACTTGCCTCTTGCCAGGAAGGAGGTAAGGAAACATACTAAAAGACATTATCCAATAGGAGGGATAAGATAAGGCTAAAAAGGAAAATTTTTAAGTCCTGAGAGAAAGGAATTGTTTTGGTTAGGGTACAGGCTAAGCTGGTATAAATAGAGACCCCAAAATAGAATGTTTAAACTAGAAAGAAGTTTGTCTCTTACATAATAATCAGGAGATACCTTCAAAAGCTGGAAGGGTGGCTCCTCCATCATTAACATGTGGTTTCTGTCACTGAGTCCAGATTGGCTGTTCTGGTCTTAGCATCCCCTACAGAGGAAAGTGGGGAGTCGGGGTGGGGGAGTAGTAGAGTGCCTGACCCATCCTTTTAAGGGCAAAACTTGGAAGTAGTGTACATCCTTCCAGCGACATGCCATGGTCCATAACTAGGCTATTTGGCCACAGTTATTTGCGAAGAAAGTTGAAAAAGACATCTCTGGTTAGGTAGCCCTATGTCCAATTTAAATTCTTATTTTGAAAGAGGAGAATGGGGGGGTGTTGGGGTGGGGCAGGCATGGACAGCTATGGTCTGTCACAGAGAGAACACAAATATCCAAAGTTAAGAAATCTGTGACTGAGCTATACTCACCAGAGCAACAGTCAGCTCTACCCACCACCAGTCCCTCCCATCAAACCTCTTAGATAGCCTCATCCACCAGAGGTCAGAGAGCAGAAGCAAGAAGAACTACAATCCTGCAGCCTGTGGAACAAAAACCACATTCACAGAAATATAGACAAGATGAAAAGGCAGAGGGCTATGTAGCAGATGAAGGAACAAGATAAAACCCCAGAAAAGCAACTAAATGAAGTGGCGATAGGCAACCTCCCAGAAAAAGAATTCAGAATAATGGTAGTGAAGATGATCCAGGACCTCGGAAAAACAATGGAGGCAAAGATCGAGAAGATGCGAGAAATGTTTAACAAGAACAAACAAACACAGATGAACAACACAATAACTGAAACGAAAAATACACTAGAAGGAATCAATGGCAGAATAACTGAGGCAGAAGAACGGATAAGTGACCAGGAGGACAGAATGGTGGAATTCACTGCTGCACATCAGAATAAAGAAAAAAAAAGGATGAAAAGTAATGAAGACAGGCTAAGAGACCTCTGGGACAGCATTAAATGCAATAACATTCGCATTATAGGGGTCCCAGAAGGAGAAGAGAGAGAGAAAGGACCCGAGAAAATATTTGAAGAGATTATAGTCAAAAACTTCCCTAACCTGGGAAAGGAAATAGCCACCCAAGTCCAGGAAGCACAGAGAGTGCCATACAGGATAAACCCAAGGAGAAACATGACAAAACACATAGTAATCAAACTGGCAAAAATTAAAGACAAAGAAAAATTATTGAAAGCAGCAAGGGAAAAACGACAAATAACATACAAGGGAACTCCCATAAGGTTAACAGCTGATTTCTCAGCAGAAACTCTACAAGCCAGAAGGGAGTGGCATGATATACTTAAAGTGATGAAAGGGAAGAACCTACAACCAAGACTACTCTACCCGGCAAGGATCTCATTCAGATTCGATGGAGGAGGGAGAGGACTCAAATCAATAAACTTAGAAATGGACTTCCATGGTGGCGCAGTGGTTGAGAGTCTGCCTGCCGATGCATGGGACATGGGTTTGTGCCCCGGTCTGGGAAGATCCCACATGCCATGGAGCGGCTAGGCCCGTGAGCCATGGCCGCTGAGCCTGCGCGTCCGGAGCCTGTGCTCCGCAACGGGAGAGGCCACAACAGTGAGAGGACCGCGTACCGCAAAAAAAATAATAAAAAATAAACTTAGAAATGAAAAAGGAGAAGTTACAACAGACACCACAGAAATACAAAGCATCCTAAGAGACTACTACAAGCAACTCTATGCCAATAAAATGGGCGACCTGGAAGAAATGGACAAATCCTTAGAAAGGTATAACTTCCAAGACTGAACCAGGAAGAAGCAGAAAATATGAATAGACCAACCACAAGTAATGAAATTGAAACTGTGATTAAAAATCTTCCAACAAACAAAAGTCCAGGACCAGACGGCTTCACAGGTGAAGCCGATCAAACATTTAGAGAAGAGCTAACACACATCTTTCTCAAGCTCTTCCAAAAAATTGTAGAATAAGGAACACTCCCAAACTCATTCTATGAGGTCAGCATCACCCTGATACCAAAACCAGACAAAGATACTACAAAAAAAGAAAATTACAGACCAATAACACTGATGAATATAGATGCAAAAATCCTCAACAAAATACTAGCAAACAGAATCCAACAGCACATTAAAAGGATCGTACACCATGATCAAGTGGGATTTATCCCAGGGATGCAAGGATTCTTCAATATATGCAAATCAATCAATGTGATACACCATATTAACAAATTGAAGAATAAAAACCATATGATCATCTCAATAGATGCAGAAAAAGCTTTTGACAAAATTCAACACCCATTTATGATAAAAACTCTCCAGAAAGTGGGCATAGAGGGAACCTACCTCAACATAATAAAGGCCATATATGACAAACCCACAGCAAACATCATTCTCAATGGTGAAAAACTGAAAGCATTTCCTCTAAGATCAGGAATGAGACAAGGATGTCCGCTCTCACCACTATTATTCCACATAGTTTTGGAAGTCCTAGCCACAGCAATCAGAGAAGAAAAAGAAATAAAAGGAATCCAAATTGGAAAAGAAGAAGTAAAACTGTCACTCTTTACAGATGACATGATACTATACATAGAGAATCCTAAAAATGCCACCAGAAAACTACTAGAGCTAATCAATGAATTTGGTAAAGTTGCAGGATACAAAATTAATGCACAGAAATCTCTTGCATTCCTATACACTAATGATGAAAAATCTGAAAGAGAAATTAAGGAAACACTCCCGTTTACCATTGCAAGAAAAAGAATAAAATACCTAGGAATAAACCTACCTAGGGAAACAAAAGACCTGTATGCAGAAAACTATAAGACACTGATGAAAGAAATTAAAGATGATACCAACAGATGGAGAGATATACCATGTTCTTGGATTGGAAGAATCAATATTGTGAAAATGACTATACTACCCAAAGCAGTCTACAGATTCAATGCAATCCCTATCAAATTACCAATGGCATTTTTTACGGAACTAGAACAAATCATCTTAAAATTTGTATGGAGACACAGAAGAACCCCGAATAGCCAAGGCAGTCTTGAGGGAAAAATACGGAGCTGGAGGAATCAGACTCCCTGACTTCAGACTATACTACAAAGCTACAGTAATCAAGACAATATGGTACTGGAACAAAAACAGAAACATAGCTCAATGGAACAAGATAGAAAGCCCAGAAATAAACGCACCCACCTATGGTCAACTAATCTATGACAAAAGAGGCAAAGATATACAATGGAGAAAAGACAGTCTCTTCAATAAGTGGTGCTGGGAAAACTGGACAGCTACATGTAAAAGAATGAAATTAGAACAGTCCCTAACACCATACACAAAAATAAATTCAAAATGGATTCGAGACCCAAATGTAAGACCGGACAGTATAAAACTCTTAGAGGAAAACATAGGAAGAACACCCTTTGACGTAAATCACAGCAAGATCTTTTATGATCCACCTGTTAGAGTAATGGAAATAAAAACAAAAATAAACAAATGGGACCTAATGTAACTTCAAAGCCTTTGCACAGCAAAGGAAACCATAAACACGACGAAAAGACAACCCTCAAAATGGGAGAAAATATTTGCAAACGAATCAACGGACAAAGGAGTAATCTCCAAAATATATAAACAGCTCATGCAGCTCCACATTAAAGAAATAAACAACCCAATCCAAAAATGGGCAGAAGACCTAAATAGACATTTCTCCAAAGAAGACATACAGATGGCCAAGAGGCACATGAAAAGCTGCTCAACATCACTAATTATTAGAGAAATGCAAATCAAAACTACAGTGAGGTATCACCTCACACCAGTTCGAATGGGCATCATCAGAAAATCTACAAACAATAAATGCTGGAGAGGGTGTGGAGAAAAGGGAACCCTCTTGCACTGTTGGTGGGAATGTAACTTGATACAGCCACTATGGAGAACAGTATGGAGGTTCCTTAAAAAACTAATAATAGAATTACCATATGATCCAGCAATCCGACTACTGGGCATATAACCAGAGAAAACCATAATTCAAAAAGACACGTGCACCCCAGTGTTCACTGCAGCACTATTTACAATAGCCAGGTCATGGAAGCAACCTAAATGCCCATCGACAGGCAAATGGATAAGAAGATGTGGTACATATATACAATGGAATATTACTCAGCCATAAAAAGGAATGAAGTTGAGTCATTTGTTGAGACGTGGATGGATCTAGAGACTGTCATACAGAGTGAAGTAAGTCAGAAAGAGAAAAACAAATATCGTATATTAATGCATGTATGTGGAACCTAGAAACATGGTACAGATGAACCGGTTTGCAGGGCAGAAGTTGAGTCAGAGATGTAGAGAAAAAACATATGGACACCAAGGGGGGAAAACCGCGGTGCGGTGGGGATGGTGGTGTCCTGAATTGGGCGATTGGGATTGACATGTATACAGTGATGTGTATATAATTGATGACTAATAAGAACCTGCAGTATAAACAAACAAACAAACAACTAATACTAAACTTTCTTTGGGTTATTTGTATGTAAATATGTTAATATAATGTTACAAACATTACATGAAATTTCTAAAAATCTTATATGTTCTGGTATAATGTCGTACGTCATGATTCTAGTTATTACTTTAAAATGTATATCTCAGAAATAACTAAAAAAAAAAAGGAAATCTGTGATCATATGCAACCTTCTATCGTGGGGGGCATGTTCTGTCATGCACAGTGTACTCAGCCCATGACCAACAGCGAACGGGGAGTTGGTGAATGAACACCAGCGTCTTCCCTCATGGTCGGGATAACTTTGAGGCATATTCTGTAATGTTCTCAGAGTTCCCTGGAGGGGAATGAGCTATAGTTGCCTATGTGCCACTTTTCAAGAGAATTGACCACTGTTAACATTTTGGTATACCCTTCCGGATATATAAACACAACTTGATTTTAATGGCTGCACGTTATTCCATTGTGAGGACAGACAAAAACTTACATTGGTACATCCAATTCTAAGCACTGGGTCCCTCCTTATATTTTACTATTATAAAAAGAGCTGGAATAAATATTTTAATGAATTTTTAAATTTCATCAATAAGTAGCTCCAAAAGATAACTCTCATTTGAAAAATAAAATAGCAATAACAATACTATTGCCACACCAAAAAAATTAAACAATAATTCCATAATATCAGCAAATATTTAATGTTCAGATTTCTCCAATTGGCTCATAAATGTTTGATGCGTTTAGTAACATTCCCTTTGGTAACTAAATCTTGACATACGTGCTCAAGTAGCTCTTCAGGATAAATGCTTACATTTGAAAAATTACTGGGTTGAAGGTATATTATGCCTAGCTCTAGAAAGATGTTCTCACTCATTAACCTTAAACATTCCAAAAGAACATTTTGTAAGAATGTGACAGAATTCCCAAGTGGATGGGATAAGGAGGGAATCTTTTTATTTGAATCTTTCATATGCTGATGACGGAGGGGTGATAATTCTCTGAAAGGTTTCTAGGGATTTACTGTAATGAACCTCAGGCTGATTTCCCTCCTGTCTCCTTTCGTCAGCATCAGGGGTCGGGAGTTCCTCCCATTGTATTAAGTAGCCTCTCTGGAGGAGCATGTGCCCCTACTCAATAGACCAGGTGGTCTTCCTGAAGGAGCTGGCAGCCCTCACTCAGCAATCAGGAATCTGTCTGTAGAACCTGTTATCTTCCTAACAGGAAGATCTATATCTCACTCCAGTGAAGTTTCTGTGCTGCCCTGCCTTCTCAATGCTAAGTTATTTGCTATTTCATATTTATCTAAATTTACATTTTTATTTATAATTTATATAGAAGCAGGATTATAGTGGAAACGGCTAGACCGACCTGGGTTCGAATTCTGACTTGGTCAGTTACTTGCTGCATGATCTTGGGCAAATTACTTCCCTTTTCTGAAATTCAGTTGTTCGGGAGTATAATGATAGTTTCCTCAGGTTGCTACAATGTTGGAGTAACTTGGCTACTTCAATAGATACTTGTTGAATGAGTGAATATTTGCTTACTGGAGTCTTAGGGTTTTTTGTTTTTGTTTTTTGAGCTAGAAGAAATCTTAGTGCACACTGTCTTTATGTTAGAAATAAGAAAACTAAGTTCAGAGAAAATGTGAAATTTGGTCTTCATTTAACATTTATTAAACACTGAGTCTGTCAGGCACTGAAGATATGGTAATTAGCAACAGATGGTCGCTGCTTTCAAGGAGTAAGGAAGGACAGACATGTTTTAAAAAGTGCTGGACTGAGCTAATTTGAGGTATTATAGAATAACCTAGCGCTGTGCTGTCCAATATGGTAGCCACTAGCCATGTGTGGCTATTTAAATTTAAATTAATTACAATTAAATAAAAGTAACTTTCAGTTCTTCAGTCACATTAATCACTTTTCACGTGCCCAATGGCCACATATGGCTAGCGGACAGTGCAAATACAGAACACTTCCATCACTACAGAAAGTTCTACAGGATAGTGGTGCTTTCGACTTTCTCCCCAGAATAATATTCATACGCATATCTACTTCAAATTTACACAATTTCAGCGTGTTTGCACCTTGGTGAAAGCCCCTTACAATACAGGCAAGAGGTGGGCATCGGTAACTAAAAGTAAAATCAAAGATAGGAGTTTTATTATAAGCCAGAGCCCAAACTTGTGAAAATTTCAGCTTAGAAGAGTTTCTGGCTGAGTTGGCTGCAGCAGAATAATGAGTCACTTGTTCATTTCAACAGGGATGGGCCCCGTTTCCTGTGCCTCGTGAGGAGCCCTGTGGTTTGGGCATACCGTGGTTTGGGCATATGCGGCCACATAATGATGTGTGCGCTCTTCGGACAGGGAGAGAGCGAGAGAGGTCCTCGCAGCTTCCCTGAGATTTCACTGAAACTAGATCACTTCTCTCACAATTTACTTGCAGTCTCTTTAATTGAAGACGTTACATGGCTTTCACTTCCAGTAGGCTATGTTCACTCTGTGATCACTCACTGGGTGCTTTCTATGTCCCAAGGATTGGGCTAAGTGCTACAGATATGAAGACGATTAAGACAAGAAGTTTATAATCTAGTAGAGGAGACAAACCTAAAACCAGCAAGTCATAACCAAGGCAAAACCAATGAAATAAGTGCCGGAACAGGCAAGGTACTGGGAAATTGGAGAAAAGGAGAGATTAAATTCATTTTAGAGGACTAGGGAAGGCTTGAAAAAGGATAAAGGCATTTGAGAGTAGCCCTACAGGATATGTTGAAACAGAGTAGCATGGAATATGCATGGAATATGCTGTCACTGGGAATTACTCCACATTCAAGTTCTTGAAGTTTGCAATTCTGTACACGTTGTGATTTCTCCCACTCTTCTTTCATACTGAACTTGCTCTGTCTCCCTGGAGACTTCCAGACTCTCAAGCCCAGCTTCTTCTCATGGTCCTTCATGTGCATCCAGGTGGGACTCCGTGGTCAGAGTTTTCAACCCATTTTTGTCAGCGCTCCGCTGTCCTCTGACTTCTGTATTTATCTGTCTTGCCCATCCCTGAACGTGCCTTGCTATATTCGAGGTCATTTATTCAGCATGAGGTCTCTCAACAACCCTCCACTCTAACTCAACATTTCTTTGTGTGTTCCCCAGTTCTCTCCCCCACCCCCATCCTCCTTGGAGGGGGAATTCCTCTCTATGAGTAGCTCCTTATCCCGTCCTTTCCCTCCTCTTCCAGAACCTAGTTCTACGCCTCATCTCCCCTCTTGTGTCTTCAGTTTTCATTGCCTGTAAATGGCTCTCTCCTTAGGGGCAGATCCAGGTTTTGTAGGGCCTGAAGCTTATTCAATCTGGAGAGCTCTCTTCAAGAAAAAGAATACAAAATTACAAATACCCACTTAAAACCAAAAGCTAATATTTATACAGAAGGGGGCCTGTGCCTGTGTAAGGGGCCCTAAATCTTAAGTGACACAGTAAATCCACCTCTGTCCATACTATAATAAAAACAATACAAAACCCCATAGCTTCCCTTTGCTATGCTACTACATGACTCTTCATTTTTCTTTCTCATCACTCTGAAACTTTTCAAGGTAGTAGTCTACATACACTGTCTCCACTTCCACCCCATGCCCATCATTCTACTGTTTTCTCTAAAACACCATTGACCTCCTAATCCCTAAAGCCCACGGCTTTTTCTTGGTCCTGATCTTTCTTGCCCTTTCCACAAATAATTTGACACACGGGTCATCCTCTGACTTTCGACTTCGACTATCATCCCGTTTGGCTGATCCACAAGTATATGTCCCTTGCTCTGACTTCCCTTATAAACTCCAGACCTATAATACAATTCTCTGTGTGAGGTCCCATCAGCACCTCAAATTCGTCTTTGTCTGGCTGTGTCAATAGTATCACTCCTTCCCAGCCACCTGCCGTAGAAATTTCAAATTGTTACTTTAAACAAAGCAACACTTCTCTCCCTTCCTCTATCCCTGAATCAGCTCTAAGATCTAGCAGTTCTACTCTAGAAATATCCCTAGAATCAGTGTAGTCTTTCCATGCCCACCGCCATTTCTATTTCAGTGTTTCTCACTATTGACTTGGACCAATCCAAAAGACTCTATTGCTTGGAGCTGGAGAATGTCTGAGTTGGATGTGACTTGCCCCATGAAATTAATGGCACGCCAGATCTAGAATCTGGGTTTCCTGCCTCTTCTTCGTTGGCTACTTCACAGTTTTAAACCCATTGTAATCTATTTTGTGCACAAATGCCAGATTAATGTTCTTAAAAGTGGTGACTCTCACCAAATGAAACTGTAGTAGTCCCAGGTATTTCAGGGTTCCAAAATCCAGGCTCAAATAAAGTCTCAACTATATCTTCTTTTTGGCACCTTGCTGTACTATATAATCAGCTGGGCTCTTGGATGTTCTCTGAACCTGGCCATACTTTAATGCAAATAATT
Source organism: Neophocaena asiaeorientalis asiaeorientalis (assembly GCF_003031525.2). Lineage (NCBI taxonomy): Eukaryota > Metazoa > Chordata > Mammalia > Artiodactyla > Phocoenidae > Neophocaena > Neophocaena asiaeorientalis. The sequence goes on from NW_020175527.1 coordinate 178,740, forward strand.
TCTGGAATTAATTTCTTCCTCCTCTGATATGTCATAGTTCAGTAGTTTGAACCTCTTATCAAATGTGATCTGATGTTGTCTTTATTTATGAGTCTGTAGTAGACATTATGGTTGACTCCCCAATATCCATTCCAACCCAGATGACTGGAAGTCCAATGAATGATCCTATCCATTTACCTGTGATTGTTTTAGGGGTAGGCTTGTGACACATTTCTGGCCAATGACACAGAAGAGAAGTCAGCTGGGTATATTCTTGGAAAATCCCCATGTCTTGGAAGGAGACATGGAAGAAACAGTCCTTTCCGATTCTGGATGTTGTTATGTCTGGATGTGACCTGCAAGAACAGCTCCAGCCACCTTGCTGTCATCTTGACAAAGGAAATAGAGAGTCTGCGCTCTTGATATTATCAAAGCTTTAATCAACCAATCCTAGTGCCTGCCCTGATTCTGGACTTCCTATTATGTGAAGTAATATATTTCCTTATTGTCCAAGCCACTTTAAGTCACATTTTTCTGTTATTTGCACCAGGAAACAATGTTTTGTTTCTGATGCTAGATTTTAAGCTTCCTGAATTCAGGGACTGTATCTATTTACATTTCTAGCTCTCTTAGGGCTTGAAACACAGCAGATACTCAAAAAATGGGATTGTGAAATTAATATATATATATATTTCTGAGATATAACTAGTAAAAGTTTGCAATTTATAGAGCTCTATTTTCTCATAGCAATTTAGAGATAACAAAATAAAGTTTAGATAGATTAAATAACTTATTCAGGGAATTTTATTTCTCAAAGTCATACCAAGTTCTGAACAATTTGTTCTCTTTGTCTCAAGTCCTTGTCTGTGACTGCCATGCCTGTTAGGGTCCCAAGAGTACTGGGGACTGAAGGAAAGAAAAGCAGCAAGCCATACTTGTGCTTAACCCAGCAATAATGCCAATACAGTATCCTAGTTATTTCTGGCTCAGAGCTCAGGACTGGAACCCCTTCTTCTCCCAGTCCCAGTTCATAGTGATACCTCTAGTGCCAGGGCCAGGAATCCCCATAAATATAACACTTTACATGCAGAGGTATTTTCCTGGGAAGATGGATCATAGCTTTTATTAGATTCTCAGAGGGGTCTGTGACCCCTTGAAAGGCAATATAACATGATATGATATCTCAGAAGTAAATGAAAATAAAAACTTTTAAAATGTTCCCCATTCAGTGGACTTACTACCTCCCAGTGTTGTTCTGAATTTTGTTATCTAAAGGACCAGTAGACAAGGAACCATTTGTAGATCATGAAGTAGGATACATTTAGGGACCAGAGAAGGCTAGGTACCTCCAGTCAAGACCAGTGCAAAAGGAAAATGCAGAGCCCCTTGTTGGAAAATTATTAGCAGAGCATTAAACCAAGCACAAGGCCCTTCTAAACCAGGACCCCTATGCAACTACAGGTTGCACACCCATGAAACTGGTCCTGCCTCTAGGACATACCACTAAACACACTTAATTACCTGCCTAATTATGTTATATTCCTTTGGACTGCCACGCAGTCCTCCATCCATTTTGGGGGCATCTAGAATATGCCAGGGATTGTGTTAAGTGCTGTGGATTCCAGATAGGAGCATATATTCATAACATTGGGTGTCTATTACATAAAAGGCCTTGTTCTAGGTTCTGGGACTATGGCTCTGCATAAGACATTCATGTTGGGCAGAAACAATAAATAAACAGGAAAAATATCAGATAGTGACAGGTGATGAGAAAGAAATTAACATAGGATGATGTGATACAGGGTGACTAGGTGGCTATTTTATTTTTTTACATCTTTATTGGAGTATAATTGCTTTACAGTGGTGTGTTAGTTTCTGCTTTATAACAAAGTGAATCAGCTATACATATACATATATGCCCATATCTCCTCCCACTTGCCTCTCCCTCCCACCCTCCCTATCCCCACCCCCCGAGGTGGTCACAGAGCACCAAGCTGATCTCCCTGTGCTATGTGGCTTCTTCCCACTAGCTATCTATTTTACATTTGGTAGTGTATATATGTCCATGCCTAGGTGGCTATTTTCGATTAGGTGGTCAGGGAGGCCCTTTCTGAGATGACATTTGAACTAAGACTTTACTGAAAATAGGCCAGCCCTGCCTCCATGGGAGGTGGAGAGAGTTATCTTAAGCTTGTGCAATGACAAAAGCTCAAGGCTGGAAAGAGGGAGAGAAAAGGAATGCCAGAGTGAACAGAGGTAGTGGGTAAGGGGAAGGATGAAATTGCGAGAGGTGGGAGGGAGCAGCCGGCAGAGACCAAATTATCATTTTTTGGTAAAAGGATTGTTTGAGGGCAAAGGAGTGAGCAGAGTCCGGCGAGAAGGTCTTGGCAGGAACTCAGGCTAAAGTGGTGGCTAGGTGACTAGGATGAGAATAGCGGAGATGAAGCTAGGTGGGCCGATACGGGTCCCGAATGCTCCTCACAGCCCGCAGTCTCCCACCAGGGAGGGTCCGGGGCTGGGTCAGGTGAGTGGGTGGCCCGCTCGTAGCCTCGCGGAGCACCGCCCCCAGGGGCCGGCGCGCGTCCGCTGCCCCGCCGACGTGGCCGGCGCAGTAGGCCGCGCACGTGTCTGCTCCAGGGCTGGGGAACAGGGCAGCGCGGGGGTCTCAGGTTCCTGGTGATCAGAGGGCCGGGGCGCCTGCTGGCCCGAGCCTGGCGTCCGCGGGCGCGAGCAGAGCAGTTGGGCCGGGCGGAAGGGGGCTGGGTCACGGCGAGAAAAAAACCTTCCGCACCCCTCCCTCCTGAGATGAGGGGAAGATGTCCGTGTCAGGGCTCAAGGCCGAGCTGAAGTTCCTGGCGTCCATCTTCGACAAGAACCACGAGAGATTCCGCATCGTCAGTTGGAAGCTGGACGAGCTGCATTGCCAGTTCCTGGTGCCGCCACCGGCGCCGCCGGGCAGCCCTCACTCCCCGCCGCCGCCGCTCACACTCCACTGCAATATCACGGTGAGACGCCCGGCCGCAGCCCTGTAGGGCCGGGCCGGGGAGGAAAGGGGCGCCCAGAGTCCCTGGACAAAGGGGAGCCTGCCCCGGAGAGGCCCCTCGGACCCCCGGGCGGGGCGGGCCCGCCCCTTTCCCCGGAGAAGGGCCCGGCCCAGCCCCGCCGGGACTGCGCGCGGCTCGGGTGGGAGGAGGCGGTCTGCTCGTTTCTCCGGCTCTTCCCGCCGGCCTGTTTGGGACTCCTGGTCCCTCTCGGCCCCCGTCGCCGCGCCCTGAGGTGGAAGACCGCTGCCGGCCGAGCCCTCGCTGGGTCGCCATGGCCGCCCACAGCCAGGGGCCTGCCTCCGGGGCCGCGGTGCGGCGGGTCGGCTGTTGTTTGAGCCCCGGCGGGGCAGGCGAAGGGCCCTCAAGTTTGAGCGCGTCCTTCTCGAGTCAGATTTCCCTGGTTCCTCGTATTCCCCCAATTATATTTTAAGTTTGTGCTTAAGGAAAAGCTAACATTGAAAACTGACGCATTTGAGGAAAAAAAGTTTAGAATGCAGCCTCTGGCACTGTTTGAATTATCCCCTTCCTGCTGGCCTGGCTCCGCGCTAACGCGTTTCCGAAGGCGCATTGGACCTTGGATGCGGCAGGTGTTCTGGGAGTATGTTTGTGCAGCCCCTCCTGTGGGTAAGCCGTTCAGATTAGGAGCTGGCGAAAGGCGATACGTGCCCAGGTCTGCTGCCCAGTAGGATTGTTTTATGTCCCAAAGCCGAGAAGACCCTTTAAAGCTCACTCTTTAACTTCATCTGAAATCTCGTCAGAAACGCGTAAAAAAAAAGAAACGTTAAATAAGTTTCTTCATAAAAGTGTATGATGAGGCTGTTCGTTGTGAAATTGACTTAGGGTATTGGTCCATACTGCGGAATATGCCTCTTATAACAGGAGTTAAGGTTTCACGTTCCTCTGTAAATATGGCTAAAACCGAGTCTGGCGTCTTTAAACTCCCTTTTGTTAAGTTAGTAGGTACTTAAGTGCCTACCCTGCAGCGTACCTGGCGCTCCGGAGTCTGTAAAAGCCTTGAAGTTATGATAATTAACATTAAAGTGTTTTCAGAATACTGGGGAGCAGGTGTATATTTCAGAAAAAAAAAGTTCAGTAAAGAGCTGTACTCAGGTGTTCTTTTCTAGGCGCTGGTTTTGCACAACTGGGTAGCGCAGTCCCTGCTTTCAGAACTTAGTCTTCTTGGGGGAAGAGTTTTACACAGCGAAGTGTGACCAGGTTCTATGGTATCATCATGAAAGCCAAAGAGAGCAATTAACTTTGACTTTGGTGGTGGTGGGGTCGCTTCACAGAAGGCCTTGAGGAGAGGCTGATTGTGGAGTTGGGCTTTCATAGGTGAGTAGAATTTTGGAAGGGAAGGAAAGGGCATTTCGGGCAGAGGAAACTCCATCCAAAAAAGACAGCAAAGCTTGAGAAAATGTGGATTGATTAGGCATAGAGAAGTTATAATGAGTCTTGAGAAGCCCAGGATATAGGCTGGTGAAGGTGAAGATTTTCCAAGAATGGAAAACAGGAAGTAGTAGTGAGCATGAAGTAGGTGATAATAAAGAGACTGGCTAGTCTGAATGATGATTACTCTGGTACAGGTTCAGGTATGGCCAGGAAAAAGTAGGGCTGGTTTCAATGATAGAGTGAACTTGTAGGCTTGTGGGCGAGCTGCTGAGTTAGGTAAATGGGAAGATGTTTTTGCCATCCAGGACTAGGAGTGGTTCTGTACAGTGGGTGGCATTAGGAAAAGTGTGTGGTTTTGGTAATCCCAGTGGGGGTGGGATGGTGGTGTTGCTGTGCTGTGCTGGCATTTAGTGGCAGGGGTACAGGGATGCCAGATGTCTTGTAATGTTCAGGCAGTCTGCCACGACAGAGAATTACCCCACTTCAAATGCCAGCAGTGCCCTATTGAGAGCCATATTGGAGGCTGATGGAGTCAGCTGCACAGAAAGATACTGAGTGATGACCTGGATTAGGAAGTGGAACAAGAAGTGAATTAGAGGCACCTGGCAAAAGGAGGTTCTGGTGGGGACTAGTATAATGGTACCACTAATACAAACTATTCAAATTGAGATGTTAGTGAATTATGACACATTATCATGGTAGATGCTCAGTGTATACGAATGTGTGTTAACATTATTATGGAGAAACATCAAACATATAAAAAGTTGAATAGTGTGGAGAACCTCCACGTACCCAGCCTCAAGAGTGATAAACTTTTGGCCAATCTTATTTCATCTATACCCCACCTTGGATTATTTTGAAGCAGATTCCAGACATATCACTTCATCTGTAAATATTTCGGTGTGTATCTGCAAAAGATAAAGACTCTTTAAGCATGGCTGAGCGTTTAGATAAAATCACCATAGTTTGCTCTTGCTGATGCCATTTTCTTAGAGGGGAAGGAGCAAGGAAAAAATGGGGCTGGATTTCATATGTCAGGACCTGTCTACTGTGTTTGATTTGCTATTCTCTAAAAAGTTTTAGCTCTTAAAAAATAATAATAATTTTGATCTATCTTTTAAAAAACTTTTCCTCTTATTTCCTCTTATTCCCATATGTTTATTGAGCTCTTCTACATGCCAGGCCCTGTCTTCTCCATGCTTATCAAGAAGCATCCTTAGGCAGTTTCTGTAATGTTTGAGTGAATGGTACCTCACTAGTTGTTTCCTTATACACCTGCATGTCAGTTTCTGAGTAGTCCTCTGAAGATATTTGCCCCCTTTTTCTTTCAGCCTTCTGCATCAGCATTTTTTCCCATGTGGAATGTGCCCCTTACCCTACCCCAATCTGTCTTGACATGTCTGACCATCCCCAAGGCTCTTCTAGTCATAAGCTGTTTATGCTGATATCTATTTCCTTTCCTGTCTTCTATAGTCCTTAACTGTTTATTGCTTTGGTTATGTTTTCTTAATATTATAATAGTTGTGGAGTTTTTTTTTTTTAGTTGTGTAGTTTTTAAAAGCCTTTTTTATGGTGGCAGGGGGGAATATTCTGTAGTTATATTTTTCATCTTCCTCTCACTAAATGCTCAGTAAATATTTGTACTATTGATGATATGGCCACCATTTTAGCTATATTCTGTTGGAACAAAAATCTTAACTACCATGTAAGTTAACTGCCAAGAGTTGGTCAAAAGGGCAGAGAAAACATCAAGAAAGTGTCATGGGTAGTGCATAAATATTTAAAAGGCCACTTAGGGTTCGATAGGAAATCTGCAATTTGACTTCACATGAAAGCGTTTTAAGAAGTAAACAAAACAAAACAAAAAACAAACCAAAAAAAAAAACAAGGCATAGATGTGTTACTCTTTAGGCCAAGGGAATGAAGTTAAATTTTTTTTCTGTTTTATAAATTTGTCCTAATCTTAAGTATGAAAGGGAAAGAGTGCTATTTTCAACTTCAAGGAGTCTTTTTTAAAAAATTTGTTTTCTGTGAACTCATGATATGAAAGTTTGTCATGCAAACTTAGAAGTATTGTCTTTCCATTTTCAGTAAATAGATCTAATTGCCAGTCAGTGCTAACATCCAGTTATGATCACACCTAAAATCAAAGCAGCTCGTTTTAATAACTTGTGCAGCCTTATTGGGAGCTAGTGTAGGACTTTGTTTTAGTCCTTTTGAAATATTTAGCATACCTTGGCAACTCCATTACTCCTTTTATGGACTTCTTGGCATTTGGGAACTCTTGGTAGGGAATTGCTGTTTTAGAGTGAGAAATCCCCCCCAGGAAGTAAATTAGCTGGTAAACAAATAAAACCTCATAGTACTTTATTATTTGTGTAGCATAAATCATTACTCTTTCTGCCTGAGTGGCTATTTGCCAGGCTATTTGTGGTGGAACATTTTTTAAATTAAATTTCTATTCATCATTGCCAAAAAGGTTACCCCCCTCCCAACCCTAACAGCAAGATACTAAATTAAAAATGTTAGAGCTGAGAGTTTAGGAGACGGAAAAAAATTTAGTCTTTAGTCATTGGGACCTTAAGCAAATTACTACTTTCACTGTATTTTTCTATGAAATAGATAATACTTTTTGCCCCACATGAGAGCATATATAGGAAAGCTCTTTAACATTGATAATGATCTCTACAAATATAAAAGTGATGGTGTCATTAGCAGCTGAATAACACTTTTGAAAATGCTTTTTAATAGCTTTTCATGGGAAATAAACCAGTGCTGTTAATTTCTTAATTTTTCTTGTTTCTAGTCTTTACATTGATAAAAAGTAGCCCAGAGAAGGTTATACAAAGGAAAATAACAAAACTTGACTAAAGAGCCCAAGACCTTTTCTTTGGTCTACTCTCCTGGGACAGATTACTTTTCCAAATTGAACTCCTGGAGAATCTTTTGGAAGTATCACAGCTGTCATGTTAAGCACCTCAGTGGTACTTTCAGTCCAGAGGAATCATTGTTTCCATTCATTTGACCAATTTATAATATAGAGTCAAATTCCTAGTTGGTATCTCTCTTTCCTCATCCCCATTTTTATGCCCTTCCTTGAAAGGAACAGATACATGAAGAGAGGAGACTTAGATTTCCATTTTGTGAATGGTGTATCCTTTAGTAACTTGTTTTTTTTCGTTGTTGTTGTTAAACTTCCTTAGGCCTGGAAAAGGATAGTATTAGATAAATGTCAGCTAGTTGAGGGGTGGGGAATTGAATTTAGTGGGGAATTGAATTTAAATAGTCCCTGCCAAATAAAGCATTACTGGAGAGCCAGAGTGGTGAAGCAGAGGTCCCTTTTTCCAAGGCCATTGTAATAGTGTTCTGTGTTCTCTTCTGAAAGATCATTCTGAAAGACAAAGCGGACTCAGAACCAAGGAAACCAGTGGTTTCTGCAGATTAGGTGGTTTGAATTCTCTTCAGCACTTTTGTTTTCTCTGCCTCAGTGCCTTTAGAATGATGTTTTGATTAGCTGTAATTTGCTATTCAAACAAACATTTAGGAATTTTTTTCAGATCACAGGGGTATATATGCATTTTTCTTTTACCAAATGTTAGTGTTTTTACTCTGCTTCTCTGGGCTCTGGTCATGTTAGATATTTAGTTGTATGTTATTTACTTGTAAAATGATTATCAGGGAGCAATCTCTTTTTCTTCTTTTTTTTTGGGTAGCTTTTTTATGTTGTCAGGTCATTTAGAATTTTATTAAGCTACGATATGGTAATTCTGTCAGTTTATTTCATTCTCCATCCCACATTTATTGAACGGCAAAGTGTGAAAATAGAGTGTCCCATAGCTGTTCTCCAGAAGAATTAAAACTGTTTTACCTTTGAACCTTCAACAAGAAGTATGTGTATCAATTTTCAAAAAAAGTTAGGATACAGCCATCTCCAAGGATTTCATGTCATTTGGAAAAATGCCGGAAACTGAGCATTCTGGCAGGCAGTTTTGCTGGCTGGTGCTTGATATAGAGCCACACATCGGTCTCTTAGTGGATTTATGTGGAAAAATAGGTAAAGCTATTTCTGAACAAGACAAACTCCTTAGGCAATGACAAGCGAAGAGGTTGGTTTGATTTACCTTGAGTTATGTTGCCTTAGGTTAGGACAACACAACATTTTATGGTGGCAGTGGCCGTGGCGGTGAATTTCTTTGAAATTTGTCCACTTATGGTAACCTTTATGGTGGTGGTCACAGACAACTTCATCCTTCAAGCCTTAAAATCACTATAAAACTAATAGTAGAATTGAGGAAAAACAGGGTCCCTGCGTAATTAGATGCTTAGATAATTGTCTAAAATTTTCATAACTGGCGAGAAAGAGAGGTGTTAGAAGCACTTAAACATTTAATGTAAGGAAAGCTGCTTGAACTTACACTGGGATTTTAGAGCACCATCTGTTGTTTAAAAATTGTATATCATGGGTCATTTTAAAGAGAAATAGTAAGGAAACTATCTTTTCAAGATAGATACAAAGCTTAGTTGTTAACCTTGTAAAAATTTAAAAGCTTGAAGTATATGAGAGGTTGAAAGCATTAATGCTTAGTTTTAAGTATTGGTGACAATTTTAGATGCCTTTCAAAGTATGTAGATTGTCTTCTAAATATTACACTGAACAAGCCTTGACCATGATGTGAAATTTGTGCTGAAGATTCAGTTTCCAGAGGTGGTGGTAGTGGATATTTTATAATGTGGAAAATAAGACATTTAAGAAGTGTAAAAACCAGATAAGCAAAACTAGAAAAAAAAATCACCTGTAATTCTACCACTCAGAAGACACCACTGTCAAAATTATGGTACATATCTTGTCATGTGGTCATCTTTTTTCTCTTATGTTTATGTAGATTTCCTCTCCCTTTAAAAAAAAGTCCGGTTATTTTGTTATCTGATTTTTCACTCAGTAGTATTGTAGACCTTTGTCATAAACTTTTTTCCTCCAATGTCTTCAATTATCATGTGCTGTTCTGTTACATGACTACAGCATTGAGTCAGTCGTGTCTGCTACTATCGGTGGTTTCTGTTTTCTTCTATTTTAAGTAATGCTTTGAGCTTTAATAGCTAGAGCTAAATCCTTGTGCATACAGGTAATATCCTTTGAAATTTCCTAGAAGTGGTAGCTTTCTGTTCTTGTTGATGAATTGGTTTTTGGAGATGTTGTAACAAATTATATTGTATAGGAACTTTTTTTTTTCTTCCAGGTAGCAGCTTTTATTAGATTGGTAAAAACGTTAGCAGGTGTGAAGTGAAAGGGGCGTTCTCACAGTCATGGCACAAAGTATAGTATAAATGTCTATGACCCTTTAGAAAACAGTTTGGTTTCTTTTAACCCTCTCTATTTTGGCAAGATATATGCTGGCTACCCCGGTTGGCCAACATTGTCCTTGTGATGCTGGATCTCCAAGAAAGACGGCTCTGGTCCCAGAGAAGACCCAGATTTGCCTGGTTTAGCTTATCTGACAGCTAACCACTGGGAGTAGGATAGGCTGGTAGAGACCTGTGATCAGGTTTTGGGTCAAGGGAGGCAGGTAGGAAGATGGGAAGGAGATAGGAAAACTAACCTCAGTAGAACCACATTAATATAGAATGATAAAAGGATGTTTCTTCCAAGGAAGAAATTCTGAGAGTGAGGGGGAAAAAGGTTGGGAGATAGGGGGCAGGCAGCAGTTATCAAGGTTTTTTGGAGTCAAGACTCTTTTACACTATTAAAAATATATTGAGGTCCCAAGGAGCTTTTGTTTATGTAGGTTGTCAATATTTATCATTAGAAATTAAAACAAATATTTAAAATATTCATTAAGATAAACTCATTACATGTTAATATAAATGTTTTTGTGGAAAATGACCTTATGCTCTAAACCAAAAAGTTTTAATGAGAATAGTGGCACAATTTTACTTTTTTTTTGCGATACGCGGGCCTCTCACTGTTGTGGCCTCTCCTGTTGTGGAGCACAGGCTCCGGATGCACAGGCTCAGTGGCCATGGCTCACGGGCCCAGCTGCTCAGTGGCATGTGGGATCTTCCTGGACTGGGGCACGAACCCGTGTCCCCTGCATTGGCAGGCGGACTCTCAACCACTGCGCCACCAGGGAAACCCCACAATTTTACATTTTTTGAGGTAAATCTCTTTGATGTCTGGTCTAGCATTTGCTTCTGCATTCAATCTGTGGTGATATGTTGTTCTGGTTGAAGTAATAGGAAGAAAATCCAGCCTCACACCGATACTTGGTTGGAAAAAGGAATATTGTGACAGCTGTTTTAGATAGTTGTAGATATTCATTTTGGATACTCTACCCAAACTTGTTTTTTTTCTTGAACTTTGAATGGATCTTTTACCCATGATATTATGGCATCATGCATTGGTCATTTGGAAAATATTGGTTCACTGAAATCTTCTAAATGTTGATACATTTTGTTAGGTGACATGGAAACATTATGTTCATTAATATCACCATCAACCTCATCATAATACTGTTAGGAAGCTGTCAGGTTCACAGTGGTAGATACAGGTTTTGCAAAATTCTAATTTTTGCTTGAAAGCTTGAATTTTATCATTGGCAATAAATACTGTCCTGTGTTTTCCTTGAAATGACAGGCTCTCTTCATTCTTTTTGGAGAAAACATCTATCAAAAATCCAAGTTGGAATAACCATTGTTTGTCAGTCATTCTTTCAAGTGAAAATTGTGTCCTGTGAAAGTGGTTAGTTCAGCTCACAATTGTCATACAAGTGCTTTTTCTCATGTGTTCTGTAGGAGTGCTCATGTGTGCTTCACATTTCATCACTTGCAATATTAAAAAGACATAAGGATTGAGATTTAGTAAAATAACTGCCTCATCACAGACACTCATAAGTGAAATGCCTTTTTTTTCTTTTAAACACCTTGAATGACTGGTGGTGAATACCATGTCTTCAAGTATAGTTTGGTGTCACTGCCTTTATCTGTGCTAAGGTACCAGCAGTTAGTTTTACCCATCATTATGTCTGCACCATTGGTACAGATGTCAATGTGAAAAAGGCAATTAACATCTTAGTATTCTTGTAGAAATAGTTTGGACCTAGGAGTCCAAGGGCCCCTCTTGAGAACTGTTAACATAGTTGCTTAGACCTAGTATATATCCTGTCTTCTTTTGTACAGGATTAGAAAAATATGGCATAGGTAGTAACTGATCTGGGTATTTCTTTTATGTTTTTCTCTTTTTTTGCAATTCTCATAATATGGTTTTGAGGGGTTTTAGTCCAGAGCAACAATTCATATATTTTCTTTTGCTTATGCAGAAGTTTAATCTACATAATGAAGCTGAGAATTTAGTGCTTTTTTTTTTCTTTTAAGGCTAAAGAAAATACAAATCTAAAACAATAAAAATGGTTTAGATGGTGTGTTCTCAAACTAGGCTGAAGAATTTAAAGAAAATGTAATAAGTAATTCTCTTTAAGAATAGGATTAATTTTGAAGACAGTCTGTTTACCTTTTAGCCTTAAAGAGGTTTGGGACACAGTAAGAGTTTGAGGAATGAGAATACAAAAATAAACCATTACTGAATGGATATAATGATGTCCTACTTCAATACAGTTTTTCTTTCTTTAATGAACATTTTGTAAAATGCTTTAAAAATAATCAGCTTCTGTGGCTCCAACTATATTATAATTGAGATTAGAGTTCTCAAAGCAATGCTTCTTGAAACTGTTTCTGCAAAATTGTTGTTTCTCTATGACTAGAATCTAACTGTACCTAATACTAATAATAATGGCTTTTCTCTAATACGTAATAGAAAACAGTACAAATGAACAGAGTAAATGTCTGTTATTAGGTGGAAACATGTATAAGGGTGTGACTACCAGGAGGTTAAGATTATTGGAGCCATTTTAGAGGCAGCCTATTACAGTGTTCAAGAACATCATTGACCTGGATGAGCTGGAGCACGCAGACAGTAGCTGTACAAGGAGAATGCCTGTCTCAGAGCCCAACTCCAGTGGCTAGTGAGCACTATGACTAATGTCATAGTGGCTAATGTAGGCCTAAGACAGCTATGTTGCTGTCTGTTCTGCCTTTCTAACACCTTGCTGTCTTGAAGAAGTAATCTTAACCTCATTTAAGAAATTTGTCCTTTAGAAGCCAGAGTCTTCCTTGCAATCTAAGAAGGGATGGGAAATTATTAGGAAAAAGGCAAAATTAAATGGGATTGATTTTTAGGGGCCAATAAGGGCCAATTTTCTATTGGAGAGAAATCTCAAAGTAGCTTCTGTAATTACACTACTCAGAAGGCAAGTAGTATAGTGAGTAGAAGATTTAAAAAATCATTTTTAACATTTGTAAGGATTTAAAAACATGTGCCTAGATATGTATTTGCTTTATTTAAAAAAATTCAGAGTTAGATCTCATCTAGATAAATCTTAGAAATGTAGTTTTATTATATTAAAAGGCAAAAAGTAGTATGGTTTAACTCTGTAGACTACTTCAAGGTTGGGGTTTTTTAGTTTTTGCTTTTAATTTGTTTTTGCTTTTTGAGGGATTTATTGTGATTCCAGATTTTAAAGCCCTTAAATGTTAAAGCTGGTGAATCCAGGCCATGATAGACCTTTCTTTGTAAAGAAAGGAAGCCTGTCTTCCTTGGTGCTTGCATACTTTTGATGAAACATAACTTTTGCAGTGTATTCTCTTCTGTTTGTTTTAAATCATACTGCTTACTGGGTAAAAGTCCTTTTTTTTTTTTAAGACTAATAAATTATGTAACATGGAACAGGAAAGATTAAACTGTAAAACATAATTTTTATTTTAAAAAATCCATTAAAAATTTTGTTTCTCCACACATGGGTTTTAATGTGTTACTTTTCTTTCCATGATATGCTTTACTTAAATTTGTGGTCATCTTGCCATTTAGTGGTAAGGTTTAATTGCATATCCAGGTTATCCTGTCTGTAAATGTGTTTAACGTAGGTGTCTCTGTAACAGGAATCTTATCCATCTTCTTCACCAATATGGTTTGTGGACTCTGATGACCCAAATCTGACATCAGTTCTGGAACGTCTAGAAGACACTAAGAACAACAATTCGGTGAGAAAATAAGCCACACTACTTTTTGTTTCTCATGAACATATAGAATTTAAGTGTTAAGAGGTAATATGATATAGAAGCCTGATTAATGATTATTTGATAACCTGGTTTTTAGCTCCTTTAAGATTTCTCTTTTTTTTTGTTCTTCATATTCTACTGTTTAATACCTGGTTTTTCATTTTTATTCCCCATAGGTATAGTCTTAATTTAGATCAGGAATTAGGTGGTCTCTTTTCCATGAATCCTAATCCTTAAACTAAGCAGGCCGTTTTGGTTGGGACCACTAGCCAAGGTAGGAAGTAGAAAAAGGGAAAAAGATCAAGGTAGATGTGAGGGGGAGATAATGACAGAATGACACCAATTGCTGTTTCTGTCAAGACTCTATAACTCTGAGGTAAAAGTCAAAGGTATATAAATAAAAAGTTATTTTCTAATATATAAAACAATCTAACTTTCCATTTTAGAAACCTGGTTTCTTTGATTATAAAACTATAAGTGACCATTGTGAGAGAACTAATAAAATTAAAAACAACAAAAAAAGGAAAATAGAAATCTTATTTTCTCTACCTGATACAACCATTGCTGACATGATGGCTATTTTTTATCGGTATTTTTTTCCCTTGCTAGTAAAATACACATACTCTTATACATATGTTTAAATAGTTGAGGTTATGTTTTATATAATTTAAATGCTTTTTTAAAGTTAACATTATCATTACATTTTTCCACGATGTCACAAAGTCCTTACAGAAAAATACCAATTATTATTTGCAGGTGACATGATTGTTTACCTTAAAAAAAAAATCCAAAGGAGTCAGCTGAAAAAGCGATTTTTAAGATGACTGGTTAAAAGTTCTATTATATAAAAATCAAGTTTTCCCAAATATCAGCTATAATCAGAAAATATGGTGGACAAGTATTTTATTGACAACTCTAAATACCTAGGAATAAGGTTAGGTGTGCAGGTTTTGTATCAAGAAAACTACAAAAATTTGCTGAGTAAAATGAAAGACTTGACTACTGTGTTCCTAGATGGGCAGACTCCATATTATAAATATGTCAGTTATCTTATAGCTTCATGTTAGTTTATAAATTGAATGCAATTCTAGTAAAAATCCCAACAGATTTATTTTTGGGACTTGACAAGTGACTCTAAAGTTTTTGAAGAGTAAATAATCAAAAACAATAATGGAGTTGAAAAAAAATGAGAGACATGTCTGACCAGATATTGAATAAAATAAAATATTGAGTACTGGCACCAAACTGGACAAGTAAAGGCAGTTAGAAGTTTAGAAACAGAGTCATGCAATTGAGAATTTAGAATGAGTTAAATTGAACCAAAATACTCAATAAGGAAAGGATAGATTATTAATAATAAATGGGAGAACTAATGATTTGGGGAATTCAGAGACTTACCTCAGATTTTTGTCACCATAAGTTAGAGTGGTTTAAGCACATCTATCCTTAAAATTAAGAACAGAAGAACATTGGTTTATAGAGTATTATAAGAGTAATAAGAGAGCCATGAAAGTTAGAGGAAAAAATTAAAAGCTAGACAGGCATATGTTCACATCTCCAGCAGGGGAGGGGGCAACAGGACAGGTAAAGAGATCCCGGATAGACTTAGCTCCCTTACTGCTTAGGAGGTTGCCTCTAAAGATCTAAAGGTGTAAGTTTTGTAATAGTAGAAATGAGTGGGGTTATTTTTTGATGTCTAAAGTATCCATCAAAAAAATGCTCATAAAGTAAATTGACATAGGATATAAAATGGGATCCAATTTTATAAATAAATATTTACATAAAAGAAAAAAGCCAAAACTCACGCTTCACTCTTTCTTATACTCTCTGCCAGTTATTTTATAACCTAGTTTCTTGAATAAGAATAAGCTATATTTCCTCACCTTTAATTCATTATAATCTGGATTCTGCCATCTTTGTTGTACTAAAATTTTTACTTCTAGTTGCCAAATCCAGGACTTCTTTTTTAGTCCTAAAGTTTCTGCAGCATTTTGATACTGTTGATTCTTTCCTTATTGAAACATTCCTCCATTCAACAAACACGTATTCCTTATTGTCCACCAATAAAGAGCTGGTTAAATAAAAATTACTGTATAGTTTTATGATAGAATATCATGTTGAAGTTAAGAAGAATGCAGCCAGTCTTTCCACAAGAGCACATACAATGTTCCAAGATATACTAAGGTGAAAAAGCAGGGCATAGCATATTGTCTATAATCTGGCTCCTTTAGTATACGAAGTAAATAAATAAATAAATAAATATATCTATGCTGGATTATACATACCTTATTTTCCACCTGGGTGGATACAGGAAACTATTAGTAGTAGAATGCAGAAAAGTATTTTTTTAAAAATTGGCTTCTATGCCAGGCTTTGTGGTAAGTGGTGGGTATAAAAGACAAGTCATATCCCTGTCCTCTGGGAACTGATAATCTGATGAGGATTTCCATCAGATCACTGTCTCCTGTTTTTATCTCTTATTATTGCCTTGCCTTGGTCTCCTCTGAGCTCTTATTCCTTGGTCTGCCTCTTTCTTCTCATTTTGTGCTTTCTCTGAGTAATCTCTTCTACCCCCAGTACTTAAATCATGGCCTATATTCCAGTGATTCCTAAATCTGTATCTCTAGATAAAATTTATCTCCTGAGTTTGAAACCCATTATCTGTCTATATATCACGTAGATCCAGGGAATCTTACTCAGATGTGCTGTGGCTGTTCAAAATGATTACATCTAAATTTAAACTCATATACCTCTTAGTACTCCACCTCCCGCATCATGTTTCCCCTCAAAAATTCTCTCTGTGATTGTGAATGGGGCAAAATGAAATAATGAAACTTGTTACCCATGTCTGAAGCTGGGAACTATCTTAGAGTTCTTTTTTATACCAGTGTTTCCTGACTCCCACCCCCTCAACCCCAGACTATCTAGTAAATTTCTAAGACCTGTCCATCTCCCTTCTATAAGTATTTCTTAAATTCTTCCCCATGGTCTTAGTTACTTCCTTCGATCCCTCAAACACTTTTTTGGGTGGACCGTGAAGTTGAAATTCCTGGAAGCTGTGCTGCCCTGTTTCTTAACTGCTTGGTGCATCTCCACCACGCTGCTGTCTTTCCCACAGTGCTACCGTAGCTCTTCCTGTACCAGGGGTTGGAGTGTCGGGTCTGTGTCCAGCTCACCCTGCCTTGTCTTTGTTATGTACTGAGCACAAAACAGAGCTTATTGGATGGATAACAAATCCATGGTGGGGCTTTGCTGCTTTTTAAGCTTGAGGATATTTTTTTATACTAATTTACTGCTCAACTTTCCTCATTTTTACTTGCTCCATTGTCCACTTTGGAAAGGCTTGTTCTTTGCTTTGTTTAACCCATTCTAATTCTGTCTTTTCCTCAGTCCTTCATAAACCTGCTCCTTTCTCTTCATCTCTTTTCTTGCTTAGAGACATCCAGGAAACTGTTCCTGACCAAGTGAAGTAAGTTAACTTACTTGCTGCCAATCATGGCTACTGATAGTGACCATTCTTCTTAAATCATAATTCTAAACTTATACATTGAAAACAGTTTTTTAAACAATGAAAAACATGTTTGTGCACATAATTTACCTTGCTTACTTAAAGTAAATATGCTTAAAAATCTGGATTTAAAAATGGAAATGAGTTATTCTTTGCAGTTTTCCTAGTAAGGTCTTTTTTTGTTTGTTTAGACAAACACTTAAGAGCCTACTAAATGTCAAGTGTTTTCACAGAAGAGTTCATTTAATTTTTACCCTTATGAGAAGGTTTTAATTTCCTTGTTTTATAGATGGGGAGACTCAAAACTCAGGGCGTTAGATACTGTATCCAAGGTCACCTGGATTCCAAGGCTCTGTTTGCTAGACCACATTTGCCTCTACTTTCAAATGAATGACTGTGAAATATATAATTTTATAAACCGTGTGCAGCAACACTGCCTCTGTTTTTTGTAGCCTCATTAATGTATTAATGTACTCTTGTAAGTTACTAAGAAAAGAAGTTAACAACTGAAAATTAGACAATGTCTGGAGCTCCCCTTCCTCTGCCATTTTGTTGATGTCATTCTGCTAGGTATCAGTTGTAGGGATTGCACTAAAGCCATAGTAACTTTCTTACACTAGCAGCCCCTAAAATATTTTTTAAAGACTGTTATTTTATCTGTAGGCTGTAATTGAGCAGTAATAAACTTTTCTCATTTCCTACTGGATTAGTTACAGTAGTTATAGTGTTATTCATGTCTCTAAGGACTCTTTAACATAATGCTTATTTACTGAAATGTGTTTTGTAGCTTCGTCAGCAGTTGAAGTGGTTGATATGTGAACTCTGCAGATTATATAACCTTCCTAAGCACCTGGATGTTGAGATGCTAGATCAACCACTACCCACGGGTCAGGTAAAGTAAAAATTCTCTAGTGTTCAAGAGCTAAAATAAATTGTCTCAAGCACAAGTAAAACTAGGATGATTTCTCATTATTATACAACTTATTTAGAACTTAGTTTTTGTTTTCCTGTTGAATTGTTTTGTTTGTTTTAGGTACTAAAAATAACCTTTTCATTTTTGGGAGCTGCTCTTATTTACTATGACAGGCAAACAGTTGCCTCCTCCCTACCACCACCTTTTTGTTAATGTTCCTGGTTTCGATAACTGTTCCTTGCTTCTGCAGTTGTTTGCTTTTGTTTATTCACTTACCTTCACCTGGAATGCCATCTCTCTATACCCATTTGTGCTTCTTAAGTCCTAACTCAAATGTTATCTCCTCCAGGCAGCAGAAGCACCCACTAGCTCACCACCACTTCTAACCTCTCTGGATTTACCTATTTAGGCATAATTTATTGATTTGTACTATAATAAAGATTTAGCTTTTATACCACCCACTTACCCACCCACCTCCCCTTCCTAAAACATCATTATATTTAGTAATATGAATAATCACCACTTATCATTAGGACTTTGTAATGTAGAGTTTTATATTTCATCTGTACAGTTTTTTGTTTTGCAATGTTTTCCTTATAATAATAATTCTTAGTTAAAAAATTTATGTTCTGTCTCTTTTCTATGAGATCTCCCTCTCTTCTGGAGCCTTTGGCTCTTCTGCACCAGTCTTGGCAGGTTCTTTTCTGGGCTGGCTATTAAGCTGTCATATTGAAATTTTTCTTGTCTCCTCTGCTGGAGTAATAGATCCATTGTTTCCAGATTTCATGTCTTCTTTCTTGGCTTACCTTTTCTCATTTTGCCTGAGTAAAATGATTTTACGCAAGTAAAATCTTAGAAAAACGTCAAGGGGTAGTACATTTTCTGAGTTCTAACTTCTTAAAAAAAAAAAAAAATATGTATAGCCAGACCACCATGGGTTTGAATATTGGTTTAATTACCTAATTAGCTTGGGCTAATTACCTAGCAATATGTACATCAGTTTCCCATTTGCAAAATGGGGAAATGGTAGTAATACCTATATTTGGGGAGAGCTATAAAGATTAAATGAGTTGATGCATGTAAATCATTTAGAGCAGTTCCTTTATTGGGCATAGTAGATGCCCAATAAATGGGAACTGCCTTCACTTGACTGATAGTGTGGTTGAATATATAATTCTAAGTTGAGAATAATTTTCCCTGAGAATAAATGGTAACCGCTGTTGTCTTCTAGTCAATGGTATTGAAGCCTGATGCCATTCTGAGTCTTAGTCATCTCTGTGCGACTTCGGGACGCTTTTAGGACTTTGTCCTTTCCCTGCTGTTCTGAAATACCACAGTGGTGTACTGAGTTGTTTTGTTTGTTTGTTTGTTTTTTCCATTTTTGTTGGGTACTCAGTATGGATGGACCTTCTCAAATTTGGATTCTTGAATCTTTCTTCTTGGGTAAATGTTCTTGTATTTTTTTCTGTGGTAACTTTCTCCTTTCCATTCTTTATTTGTTCATTTTGGAATGCCTACTAATAGGATTTTAGACCTCCTCATTTGAGTCTTTGTATCTCTTATTATCACTGTATTCTGTCTCTTTGTCTTAATTTCAAATTCTGGAACGTTTTTCTTATCTTTCAACTTCTGGAAATTTTATTTGAACAGTCATAACTTTAAGTTTTATTTTGGTTATTTATTGCTGCTTAACCAGTTACACTAGAACATAATGGCTTAAAACAGCAGTTCTATCTCGCACGACTGTGTGAGTTGGTTAGGCTTAGCTGGACAGTTTCTCTGCTGACTTCACTGTGCAGTCAGATAGTGGCTGGGACTGGTAGTTATTTGGACACATGACTGCACTGAAATGTCCAGCATGCCTTCTTCATTCACATGTCTGGTGCCTTGCTGTTTCCTCACATGGCCCTTCTGTCCACATGACATCTCCTCATTCCAGGGTCTCTTTACGTGGCTTCTCTTTATTTAGGAAGGTAGTCAGAATTTTTATTTTTGGCTTCTAAGAGCACAAAAGTGGAAGCTGCCAGGCTTTCTTAAGGTTTAGATTTGGAACTGGCCCAGTGTCATTTCTACCATGTTTATTGGTTAAAACAAGTCACAGGGCCAGCCCATATGGTGGGAGGGGTCCATATAAGGGATGAATGCTGGGAGGTGTCGTTCATTGTGGGTCCTCTCCAAAGATGAACCATAAGTTCTTGTTCTCTGATGATTCCTTATTGATAGCATTCTGTTTTTGTTTTTATCAATGTAATATATTCGTGAGTGTCTTTAAGGAGTTACTTTGATACTCTCCCTCAAGCATCTGTTTTTCTTTAATAAGTTTAATAAGTCTTTAATAATTTTTTTTTTAGTTTATCTTGGTCTTTTTTTTCTTTCTGAAGACTTTCCTCATATATCTATTTATTCTCTTTTGCTTATTCATGTTTTTTCCTTCTTTTTCTTCATTCATATTTGAGAGAGGTGTACTGAAAGGCTGATTGGGAGTTCTTTGTTGCCAAGACTTGTCAACTGATCGCTTTTAGGAGGTATTTAAGCTGACTTCAACCCCCTATCCCCCACCCCCTATTTCCTGGCATAATCGTAAATGATGGCTGGAACTATTTGGTTTCTCTGGACATGAAACCTTATAATCTCTTGCTTGAGGTAGATATGTATGCCTGAGTTTTGCTTAAGGAGAGCAGTGTGTTTTGGTGGCTGGACAGTTTGTTCTGTATATAGGCTTTCAGTTAATCTACATTTTCAATCCTATCCATCACTCCTGCTGTCGAATGTACCTGGTGTCTGAGTCTAGAGCCTCTCCAGGGTGCTGTGGGACAAATTAGCCACCTGATTATCGCCTATCCTATGGCTTTACTTGTTTGCTCCATTAATTACCATTCTTCCATTCACTGTCATCTTCTAGCACGAGTGAATTCTTTTTTCTGCTGGTAGCCCCCTTTTATTTTTTGTTACCATTATGTGTTTGTACAGTGTTTATTCTTCATCGTATGTCTTCATTGTAATTCTAGTGGAGCCTCAGGAAAGAGATGGGAGAAGAATATATTTTATGTTCAATCTGCTTCTTTAGAATATTTGCAACTTAGGTTTTTAACTTAATATATCCTGGACACAGTACATATAGATCTACCTTGTTTTTCACGACTGCATTTAATTCCATTCACAAGATATAACTTGTGAATTACATGAAGAAATTTCCCAATTTTGAGTCATCCTTGCATTCCCATAATAAACGTTCGGCACCTACATAGGTTGGTAGTTGGGGGTGGAACACAATAGATGTGATACTTTATTTTTGGATTTTTCTACTTTAAGTGAGATTGTAATATAGTCTGTTTCCCGTTAAGCTCTTCTTGTTTCATTTTGGTATCAGGGTATAAGCAGTCTCATGACTTGGGAAGCTTTGTGTTTTTTTTTTGTTTGTTTTTGTTTTTGTTGCGGAACGCGGGCCTCTCACTGTTGTGGCCTCTCCCGTTGCGGAGCACAGGCTCCTGACGCACAGGCTCTGGACGCACAGGCCCAGCGGCCATGGCTCACGGGCCCAGCCCCTCCGCGGCATGTGGGATCCTCCCGGACCGGGGCACGAACCCGTGTCCCCTGCATCGGCAGGTGGACTCTCAACCACTGTGCCACCAGGGAAGCCCCAAGCCTTGTGTTTTTTTCCTAAGATCTAGAACAGTTGTAATTTTCAACTGGGGGCAGTTTTGCCTCCCATGGGACATTTGGAAGTATCTGGCTATATTTTGGATTGTCACAGCTGGCCGGGTTGGAGGAGTGTGCTGTTGGCTTTTTGTGGGTAGACAGGATGTTACTAAACATCCTGCAATGTCAGGACAGTTCCCCACAACAAAGAATTATTTGGCCCCAAATATCAATAGTTCCAAGGTTGAGAAAGCCTGATTTAAACAAAGATCTGAACCTGATCCGTTTTTCTCTTCTGTGTATTAGTCTATTTAGATTTTCCATTTCTTCTGTCAGTTTTAGTAATTTTAGATTCTAAAAAATTGGTGACTTCATCTATACAGTTGAAGCTGTTGGAAAGATGTGCAGAGTGTTCACTTTCTGCATCATCTTCATCTGTGGTTATAATCCTGAAGTTCCTTGATTACTTGTCAGAGGCTTGTCTGTTTTATTATAATGGTCTATTGAAAGAACTGGCCCTTAGTTTTATTTGTTAAATTGAATGTTTTTATTTTTCAGTCCAGTCTTTTTTTTTTTTTTTTAATTTTTATTGAGGTATAATTGACATATCACATGATATTAGTTTTAGGTGTACAGCATCATGATTCAATATTTGTATAGCAGACTCTTTTTTTTTTTTTTTTTTTTTTTTTTTGCGGTACGCGGGCCTCTCACTGTTGTGGCCTCTCCCGTTGCGGAGCACAGGCTCCAGATGCGCAGGCTCAGCGGCCATGGCTCACGGGCCCAGCTGCTCCACGGCATGTGGGATCTTCCCGGACCGGGGCACGAACCCGTGTCCCCTGCATCGGCAGGCGGACTCTCAACCACTGCGCCACCAGGGAAGCCCCAGTCCAGTCTTAATAATGTCTCCTTTTACGTTTTTAGTTTACTGGATCAATATGATTTAAAGTGCTTTTTTATCAAACATGTAAGGGTGTTTGTTTTTTTCCAAGTGCTGTTTGACTTTATTGCACAGGTTTTAAAATTTAGTATACTTATTTTCTAAATAGTTTGTGTTTTCTAAGTAGTTTGATTCCATCTCTTGTTCGTATCACTCTTATATTTTACAAGAAAAAGTTCGAAATAATATGTATTGAAAGCATATAGACATAAGTTTAGTGTAAAAGTTATGGTGAATACCTGACAACTATACCACCTAGCCACCACCCAGGTAAAGAAATAGAACATTGCTAGCACTGCAGAATCTTCTGCAGGCTCCTTTCAGATTATCATTCCCTTGTACGCTAACCCTCTCCTTACTTTTCTCTAGTCTTAGCACTCATATATGCAACCCTGAACAATATGGTTTAGTGTTGCCTGTTTTTTGAGCTTCATATTAAGTTATACTATGTAGTCTTTCATGTTTGTCTTTGCTCACCATTGTGAGTATATTCATTTATATTGTGTGTAGCTGTAGTTCTTTTACATTGCTGTATTTATTCCATTGTTTGAATGTACCATAACATACTTATCCATTTGACTGTTTACTGACATTTGGGTTAATTCCAGTTTGCTATTAGGAACAGTGCTACCGTGATTATTCTTGTCTGTAGTACACGGTACACCCGTGCAAGTATGTCTCTGGGCATGTATTTAAGAGTGGATTACTGGGGCATGAGGGTCCATTTCTTCTTAAATTCAAGAATTACTTAGAAAAAAATGTTTTTAGAGATTTTCACACAGCTTTGGGGTTTTTCGTTTTTCACTGTGGCCAGAGAATATGGCCTGTAACCTTTCAGCTGCATTAGCAGCAATTGCTTAGACTTAACCATTGATAGGGGTTGCTGTTGTCTCCGCTTATTGCTGTTTCTTGTATTCCATGGTTGCCCCTTTCTGAACTATATCCCTGAATAATGTCTTTTTTTCTAGAAAGGATTTGTGGGGATGTGTATGAAGAGTGTTCCTTGAATACTGTGTCTGTTTTTATTATTCATTTAACAAGTATTTATTTGACTCTGTAAAGCACTCTATGTACTCTATGTAAATGTTTAGGATCCAGTGCTGAACAAACACAGGTATGGCTCCCATCCTGATGGAACTAGATATCAAATTCTAAGTTCATAATTGAGTCTCTTCCAAGTTCTTTACACTTTTTTCTTCTGGTATTTGTTGTTACAGATGAAAAGGCTGATGCCTGTCTGATTCTTAGCTCTTTATATTTTTTCTTTCTGGAAGTCGGCATGGTTTTTTTCTTTAACTGTGAAGTATGGGGTTTTAATTTCCACTATTCCTTTGGGGCATTCAGAGCCACTTGCTCTTATGAAGTCCTTCTTTAGGTTGGCAACATTTGTCCCTTTCCCTCATCTTCTGAATGAATGCTGGATGAATATTTGATCTCTGTATTCCTATTTCCATTTCCCTAACTCTTCTCTTATTTTAATCACCTTCTCCCCGTCCCCCACCTCCTTTTTCTCCACATTTTAGGGGAATGTCACAGTTTGGTTGTCTTCTTCAGTCATAAATATTTTGTTCATTTAGGTCCATTGTTCTCTCTGGCCCCTCTGAGTTTTTTTTTTCTTTGAGGGGAGATCTTTTTGATTTTCCAGAACTTTCTTGTTCTTTACATAATACTCTTGTTAGGTTTTGTGGATGCAGTATCTTCTCAATTACTGCTAAAGATTCCAATTATTAGATTTTTAAATTCTGTTTTATTGCCTTCATTAATAATGCTTCAGGTCACTTTTTCTGCTTGTTCAACTTGGTGCCTTTCTTTCAGATTGCTAGTTTTCTTCAAATATCTGGTGATGCTTGGTTATCTGCTCATTTATAGATGAGGTATACCGTTGATCAGTATCAGTTGTTATGAGTGTCCTCAGCAATTGTCAGTCTTCTGTGCTATGGCCTCCCCTTTCTGGTTTTGCACACCTGTGCTCTGCCTGTGGCACGTGAATGGGGAGGTGCTGGCAGGTGGACTTTTACAACTCCTGAGTAAAAGGGAGAGATAAATCTGTTAAGAAATTTTGCTGCTGCATTGAGTTACGTTAAAAAATTGTCTTTTCTCTCTGGTTCTGACACAATAAGAGGCCAGCAAGGTTGGCGTCCTATATGAGTGTGATCCTTACCAGCTGTAGTTGGAACAAATACAGCAAGAATTTCTAGGGGAAAAAAATCCTACTAAATTTTTATATATTGTGTCGTAGAGAACTGTGCTCTGGTCCAGGAAGCTTGTCTTTATGAACTCTGACAAAACTAGGTATGAAGGCCCTTCTTGAAACCTCGTCAGATCCGTTGTGAATGAGTGTTAAATTGTGTCTTATACAGAAATATTGTGGTACATGACATGTTGTTTAAAAAAAAAAAAGGAAAATAGCTCCTTAGTGAAATGGTGATCACTTTATAACTTTTAGTTTTATACAGTGTTTATGCGTGTGTAACACATTTGACCTTTTAAAATGTAAGCCAGTAGAATTTATGGAAAGATTCAGGCTTTTCAAAGCTAAAAAGGTAGATATTTTAAGAAACCCATCGTCTGGGGTATTTTAAGCAAAAGAAGCCATTAGCCTTATACATGTAGCTATATGTGTAAAATGTTTTCTGACTTTAAATTAGAATATGCTTAAATTTTTTTTCTGTTTTGCTTTATATTTGACTAATTGCCTTTCTTAATTTCTAAGGCATCTATTAAGTTGAATTTTTCAAAATTACTTCTTCTTAGAAAGCTGATAAATATTATTTGTCAAATCAAAGCTGAATTTAAAAGTAAATGTTTCAACTTTAATAAGCTCTTAGTGGAACTGCAGTGACAGATGATTGATACTTTGTCCCTAAAATCTTCTGAAGTACTCAGTGTTTGCTTACTTATTCTGTGTAGTCCTGGCAAACTCTTTTCTCTTTGCAGAATGGGACAGCAGAAGAAGTGACTTCAGAAGAGGAGGAAGAGGAAGAGATGGCTGAAGTAGGTATTTTATATAAGAATAACATTTCATAACTATCTTCACTTTTGAACATTTTATTAATTTTCTAATCTCCTTTATAAATCATTGTTAATGTGGAATAATGAGAAGCACATTGAATTTGTAATTTAATACAATTTCTAAAATCTGGCTTTACCTCTAATTCATGGTATACTTTTTAGCAAATTTCTTATCTGATGTCCTTGGATTTTATTTCATGGAAAATAAGAGCTCTTAACATTTAGCACTAAAATTATATTTACATTTAATAGTAATCAGTATTTAATCTGATTTGGTTTAAGAATAGGAACTACGAAGTTTCAGAATTTTTGTGTTTGAATAAAAGGAGAATTTGACCACATTTCAGCGACTATTCACTAGAAGTAATGAAAACTATCTCATGTTGAAAAATCATCTAAGAATATCAAAGAGGAAATTCCAAAGACACTGAGCTTAAGTCAGCTTAGTTGCCAGCCATTGATAAAATTTTAGACGTTTTCAGGCTCTGAGTCTTTGCATTTAAATTCAAACTTCATAATGAAGAATCTGTGTCTCTACATTGACCTGATACAAGGGATTTGAGTTCCACAGTCTTGGTTTTAAAACATTTTTCTGTTTGGATCTTAGAATTAATTTAGGTTATTACCTTAAATCTAAAATACACTTCTTAGAATGCCTTAGAACTAAAGTAGTTGTTGGTTTGTTTTGTGAGTCTGGAAGCAAAATAGTTCTTAACATTGTCCAGTTAGAATGATTTTTGGGCGGATAGATTTTTTTTTTTTAATGTTTTCATGCAGTTTAACTTAGGAATAAACTGCCAGAAAACATTAAACTGGGACTTCCCTGGTGGTACAGTGGTTAGGAGTCTGCCCTCCATTGCAGGGGGACGTGGGTTCGAGCCCTGGTCTGGGAAGGTCTCACATGCCGCAGGGCAACTAAGCCCGTGCGCCACACATATTGAACCTGCGCTCTAGAGCCCGTGAGCCACAACTGCTGAGCCCATGTGCCACAACTACTGAAGCCCGCACACCTAGAACCTGTGCTTCGCAACAAGAGAAGCCACAACATCAACGTAGAGTAGCCCCACTTGCCTCAACTAGAGAAAGCCCGTGCACAGCAACAAAGACCCAACACAGCCAAAAATAAATAAAAAATAAAATAAGTAAAAAAAAAAAATTAAACCTTTACCATGGGTCCAATGTACAATAAAGTAGACATTGTACTCAAAGAGTTTATGTACCTTTCTTTTTTCCCCTCACAAGATAATATGAAGAAAGGACAGCAGCATTTAGGGAAATCTAGAAAGGTAGGATGGACTTTGGAGATGTCAAATTAGGGTAGGTGAAAAGATATCCTAGGCAACTAAAATAATGTGGTAAAAAGGCCCAGAACAACCCTGGGCATGGTGTGTTTGGGTGCATTGGAGGCTGTCCTTTTGGGAGAAGGACATTGCTGTATTGGAGTCTTGGAAAGCAAGTTTGGCTAGAAAAGGCAGATGGCTAAGTCTTGAATTAGAGACAAATACGTTTATATTTGGTATGATTGTTGGTAAGGCCTTAAGCAGAGAATAGTGTACAGTGAATATTGTTTTGTAAAGATGATAATGATGATTTCTGTTCTGTGTTGATTAATACTCAAGTGGAGAAATTTTGTGGATTAGAACATGACTGAGGTTGAAGTTGGAGGAGGAGGAGGAGGTACAGGCCAAGGGTATTTGTGAGAACTCTGAAGAAAACAAGTGTAGGACGGAAAATTGTAGCTAAAAGGTGCAAACCAGGGGAAGGGAGCTCCATGAAGCATGCAGTCATAGACACGGTATAAATAAGAAAGGAATGTAATAGGAGTTGAAGAGATGGCAGTCTAAGAAAAAGACCATTGAGTCTGGACGAAAGTGGTCTAAATTATTAACCTGGTCTAGAAATCACAGTGAATTAGTCTGCTTGATAAAGTGGAGATAAAGTATAAACTACTTCTTTAGAGATTTTGATGATTGAGGTAAAGTTAGAAGAAAGGTAATAGAAAAAGGTTAGGATTTATTATCTATGCAGAATTTTAAAATTTGTAAGAGCTGATGCTAAGGGAAGGGAGGGAGAAGAATGATGTAATGATTAAAGATGTTGGCTTAGCGATGTTCAAATTCTTTTTCTAACTTTTTTCCTAATTATAAAAATCAATAGGTGCTCACTACAGAAAACTTGGAAAAGGAAAAGCACTAAATGTCTCTATTGATAATTATTAGTATTTCAGTATGTGTCCTTCTATTTTTTTCTGTGCTTATTTTGGCATAACTAAGATTCTATATATTCATTTTTGTATTCTGTGTTTTTCATTTCATTATTGATACAGAAGAAACCATTATGCTGTGTTGGCATTTTAATGGTCTTCCGGTATTCCATTGAATTAAGTTAACTGTCCTGATATTTTGCACATGAAGATTTTGTTTTTGTGGTTATAAAGTTGAAATAGGCATCTTTATGCCTAAATCTGTGTTCACATTTTAGACTAATTTCTAAAGTGAATCTAATAGATTTCTTGAAGTCGAGTTATGGTTCTTGGTACCTCATGCTAAACTGTTGCAAAAGTTCCCCTTAATAGGAGATATAAAGCAATTTAAGATGGCTCATTTGGTAGTAGTTATGGCTTTGTAAAACTATTAAATATGCTTTACTCAGATTCTAGCTTTAAAGTATAGTATATAAAAGGAGAGAACCTTTTGAATGGAATGTGAAGGCTTTTTTAGGATACATGTATTCTCTCTTTGTTCTCTGAGTCAGGAATAATTTAGCTTTTGACGTGAGCTTGAATAAGCTAAATTTTTAAATTTTTTATAGGATATAGAAGACTTAGATCACTATGAAATGAAGGAAGAAGAGCCTATTAGTGGGAAAAAGTCAGAGGATGAAGGAATTGAAAAAGAAAATTTGGCAATATTAGAGAAAATTAGGAAGACTCAAAGGCAAGACCATCTAAATGTAAGTATGTGTAAATGTATAGAACCTGGACTTTTGTGGTTAAGTAATTACGGTTGACCCTTGAACAGTGCTGGGGTTAGGGGTGCTGACCTTTCACCGAAATCCACGTATAGCTTTACAGCCAGCCTTCCATATCCACGGTTCCACATCCGAGGATTCAACTAACTGCAGATCGTGTAGTACGTATTGAGAAAATCTGCATATAAGTGGATCCACGCAGTTCAAACCTGTGTTGTTCAAGAGTCAGCTGTATAGGAATAATATAAATACAGGGCAATTCAATAAGATACCAATCAAAGCCACCCCCCTCCATCCCTGCCTTGGTTGTAGATTCAGCCATATGTTTTGTTGCCCTAGTTTCCCACCCCCCCCCCACAACATTTCTCATCTATTGATAGCCACTTTCTACCCCGTTCATCTGAAATCATTCACTTTCCAACTTGTTTATCCTGTTTTCTCTCCTTACCCTTCTCCTGTGGGATGTGCAAATTTAAATTCAGTCTCTCGTACAAAGTATAATTCAAATTCTTTCTTCTTCATGAAGCTGCCATCTGGTTTATCCTGCCCTGACTGAACCAAAAGTAATTTTTTCTTTTGACTTAACATCTTTTATGTGAAGCAGCATGGTGACAAACACAGCTGTGTGGCTTCATTTTCCTCAATTCTATAATGTGGACATTATGTACCATTTAGATGATTCCTGTAAATAATAAATGAGAACGACGTATATAAAATGCCCAGAGTAGGGAAATATCAAACAAAAGTCCAGCTAGCCATCTCAACACTTATTATTTACTTACTGCCTTTGTTTTAGAGCTATTTATCAAACCCATGAAATCTGAGAACCAGTTCTTTTGTCCTGAGCATAGGTTCTCAAACACAGGGAATGAATTGTTATGCAAGGAGATGACAAGTGTTGTAAACAGGTAGATTACTCTCACTTCTTCAGTCCTATTTACTGTATTAATGTAATTGGCAAATCTTTAGAGAGCAAAGAAATTCAGCCAAGTCCTTATCTTGATTATTTTTAAAAAAAAAAGCTTGTAGTATCTAAATATCTAAGATATTTACGATACTTTCTGTATCTTGTGATTGCTTCCAGTTTGTGTGTTATAGTCAAAACAACTACAAATTATTGAACACTATCACATGACAAACTAAGCAAAGTCTTTTAACGTTTATATGCCTTCCCATTTGATTTCATAACCACTGTAGGAAATATTCTTCCTATTCTATAGTTGTGAAACTGGGGTTTTAACCTATCAAGTAACGTAGCCAAAGTCACACAGCCAGGAAGTAATATCTTTTGTAAACCTGATTTTCTACCCCACCTCAAAGTGTAGTGCAACTTTTGAAGGTGCAACATTTAAAATTTTACAAGGTCAGGTTTTTTTAATTCAGAAGTCATTCTAAATGTTTTTGTCTTATGATAAATAGTTCCATTCATATTCAGTCTTAGGATAAGATACTGGTGCATTTTCATCTTCAGAGAAGGTGGAACACTGAAAAGAACTGAAACCAGTTGCATATATGTGGACATGTTGTTTCTCAATTTCTTAATATGTAAACTAGATTGTTAGTATAAGATTCTTATAGTCTGATTAAGGGACCTGCTTTAGTTAATGTATCACATTGAGGGTCTTCTGGTATTTTCAAAAATGCATGGAGCTACTACACATCTATTAGAATGCCCAAAATCTGGAACACTGAAAACACCAAATGCTGGTGAGGATGTGGAGCGACAGGAAACTTTTCTAATTGCTGATGGGAACGCAAAATGGCACAGCCACTTTAGAAGACTGTCTGACAGTCTTCTTTCAAAACTAAACATACTCTTAACCATACAATCCAGCAATTGAGCTCCTTGGTATTTGCCCAAATGAATTGAAAAGTTATGTCCACACAAAAACCTGCACGTAGATGTTTATAGCAGCTTTGTTCATAATTGCCAAAACTTGGAAGCAGTAGGAAAATGGATAAATAAACTATAGTACATCCAGGCAGTGGAATATTAGTCCCTGCTTAAAAAAATAATAATAATAATGAGCTGTCAAGGACAGGATATAGACATGGAGGAACCTTAAATCCATATTACTAGGTGAGAGAAGCCAATCTGAAAAGGCTGCAGACTGTGTTTTCAACTATATGACATTCTGAAAAAGGCAAAACTATGGAGACCGTAAAAAGATCCGTGGTTGCCCTGGGTTTCGGGGTGGGGGGTGGGATGAATAGGCGGAGCATGGAGGACTTTTAGGGCAATGAAAATACTTTGTATGTTATTATAATGGGCGGATACTTGTCATTATCCAAATCCATAGAATGTACAGCACCAAAAGGTAAAGGTACCTTAAGGTAAATTATGGACTTCAGGTGTAATGATGTGTCCAAATAGGTTGATCAGTTGTAAGAAATGTACCTCCGAAGGATGCTGATAATGAGGGAGACTATGCACTGTGAGGGGCAGCTATATGGGGAATCTCTGTACCTTCCTCTCAATTTTGCTGTGAACCTAAAACTGCCCACCCCAAATAAAATCGTAAAAAAGAAAAAAATTAATAAATTTTTTTTTTAATTGATGGAATTTGAAATAGACCCTTACTAGTTCTAGGCTATTGGAGTGGCCATGGTGATCTGAACATAGGTTAGCTGTTTATTTATTTTTTTTCAGATGACAAATAGTAAATGAATCAGACCTGCCCCAAATTTATATTCCTACTGAAACTTCATGATCATTGATTTAATTGAACTTAACTTTTTTGACTTCTTAAAATGTTGAGTGGTGATCCATTTTTACGATATCATTGTAAACGTTTATTTCAGGTTCAGATACCTTAAATCTTTAGTTATTTAAATCAGTAGATCCTGGTAAACAGCAAATTTTATGTTTCAGGGTGCAGTGTCTGGGTCTGTACAAGCTTCAGATAGACTTATGAAAGAGCTCAGGGACATATACAGATCACAGAGTTATAAAACAGGTAAGGACCTCTGGATCTCTGCTGTTGTCCTTATGCCCTTTTAAATTTTCAGATAGTAACTTCATTTCTTATAGTATAACTGGACAGAAACAGAAATGTTTATTAACTTTATTTTAGGAATGTGAAACACAAATTTAATCAAGTTACCAAAAGACGGGGGTAAAATAGGATGAGTTCACTTGTTTGGATTTTTAAAAATGTTTTTATGGACACATAATTTTTTATCTTCTTGCTGCTGGGGATTAACTCATGATTTTTATCTTCTGGGAAAGGTACAAAAATATATGCTTTGGAAAATAAATGAGTATATGTTTTATTGTATGAACAGAGAACTGTTGTCAAGTTGATTTTTATGTTCTTTTTTCCTTTTTTTGAAAACAACATAAGCAACTCTTATTGTAGTTAATGGTATTACTTTTAAAAATTTATAGTTTGACTTAAGAGTTCTTTCTTACCCAATAAGGCTTAAATATTATGGAATCTCTCTAATTGAAATAAAATTCCCTCAGATTATTGCAGCGAGTCTAACAGTATTGAATAAGAGAAAGAGCCAAACTTTAGTTTGTTTGAAAAGGTAGCATTATGATCCATTAAGAATTTTTCAGAGTGATCAAGTCTAAATCATTAGAGCTTACTTAAAAACAAACAAGCAAAAAAACCCCCCTACTTTATAGAGTCCAAGATAAGTCAGATTTGTTTCTGAGGTTGTTAGAAGTTTTGGTGTCCTAACAGTTCCTCTTATAAGAAATCTAAAAGTTTGTGTGTAGAAAGATAATAAAGTTAAATATTTGAATACTGGTTTACCTTAAAACGTTCAGTCATCACTTGTTTGTTACTGCATTATTTGTAGTAGCAAAAAATTAAATTAATAACCAGCTATATGGTGGAATTAAGTTATGGCTTATCCATAAAATAAATTACTACAGTTATTAAAAAGATTGACAATAAATTTTTATATTCTAATGGAAAGATGTCCCAAAAAGTTGAAGAAAGATTATAAAACTGTATGTAGAGGGATTCCATGTTAATAGAACTGTTTGCATATATGCATAGGAGAAAAGTCTTAAGTACATATGATTTTGCATAAGCTTTTTTTTCCTCTTACAATTAATGGTAAACAGTTTTTCAAACCCAAAAATCCTCTTCATTGATGGCTTTAGTTGTCCATCTGTTAATGGTATAAGATACTCAGCTCCAGCACCAAACTATTTATAATACAGCTTAGTTGTTCCATGTTTTAATGGCAAAATTTGTAGCTTTTGTTGGCTATTTAGTGTATATATTTACACCAGAGCAATAGTTATAAGATCAAATGAAGAGTAACTAACATGCCCTATACCTTTACAGGGATTTATTCAGTGGAACTCATAAATGACAGTTTATATGACTGGCATGTTAAACTGCAGAAGTAAGTGCTTTTTTATGCTAACCCACTCTTTTTAATGGTAGACTATCACAGTGGAGATTTTTTTCCCCCTTAATTTGATACCTATTTACTGTGGCTTTTACTTACTGTTTCTGTAGAAATAGTTCTTAGGTTGTTAAAATGAGCTGATTCTTGGGCTTAATAAGTAAAGTGAGAAAGAAGGAGGAGAAAAAGAAGAGCCAGCTGTGGGAAAAAGTGTTTCATGGAGTTAATGAGACAATTAGGAACTATACAAACAAAAGTGTATAAATAACTTGATGAGATTGACTGTGACAACCAGTTTATATTTGAAATAAGAAATTTGAGTAGGGCCTGAATATATAGAACAGTTGTAGACAAATTTAGATTTTTTTAGTGATTTCACTTTTTCTGGTCTTGTCCATGGTAAATTTCTCTCCTTGAACCCCTTGTCTAATAATACAGTTTGAGAGAAGCAGACTTTCTTGAGAAGATTGTGTACATATGACCCTTTCCTTTAGAATAACTGCTAACTTTGCATGCCCTTAGGAGAGTAGGTGTAGAATACTGTGATCTCTTTTTGGACATTTAATCCCAAGGCGTTGGAGGCTATAGTTAATTTGTTTTTCCAGGAACCGTAGAGCAGCTTTAGACCTTCTCTGTTTGGAATTTACCCTAGGGGCTCTGTTTTAGCTCTTGGAATGGTTTATTTTTGAGTTTAGTGAGAAAAAAAATCTGACTTTTTGTTTGAACTGTTTTTTGTTTTGTAATTCTTAGGGTTGATCCTGATAGTCCTTTGCACAGTGATCTTCAGATCTTAAAAGAAAAAGAAGGCATAGAATATATTTTGCTTAACTTCTCTTTTAAGGTAAGAAAATTGTAAGGGGACTCCATATGCTTCTAATGGCAACGTATATTTGTACAATTGCTTTGGAAAACCGTTTGGTATAACTTGGTAAAGTAGAAGATACTCATATCCTGTGGTCCAGGAATTCTCCTCCTAGACATATAACCTGCAAGAAATGAGTACTTAGATGCACCAGGAGACAAACACAAGAATGTTCAAAGCAGCATTGTTTATAATAGCCTCAAATAAAAATAACCCAAGTGTCTGTTCCAATAGAATGGAGCACTGTGGTATTCATAAAACGGAATAGAGCTATGTGCAACAAGATAGATGAATCTTAAACACAGTGTTGAGCAAAAGAAACCATATTCCCAAAACATGTTTTGTACAATTTCATTAGTACAGCTCAAAAACAGGTAAAACTGAATTATATTATTTAAGCATGCCTTCTCATCGGAGGCAGTATTCCCCCGAATGGGGTGAAAATTGGTCCTTGGAATGAAAAAGTCTTAAATATTACAATAGTCTGTAGCCCTTCAAAGGGCCACGATACATAAATAGATACACAGTATGTCTGTGGTATTAAAAGTTTTGTCGGGGAGCAGGATGGGGAGGAGTTAGGAAAAAATTATTCTAAAAAGGCTTCTTAGTGGAACAAAAATGAGAAATATTTATGGATTCATACTTGGGCAATAAAAGTATCAAGAGAAACGAAGATGTGATTACCATACAGTTTAGGATAGCAAGTACATCTAGCTAAGCGGGGAGGGAGTCGTGAGCTGAAAGGGACACCTGGGGGCTTCTTGTTTATTGACTGTAGTCTGTTTCTTGACCAGGGTGGTAGTTGCATGGATACTATTTCATGCTAGTTTGTAATGGTGTACCTTTATATTTTATGCACTTTTCTAAATTTATGTGTTATATTTGTTTTTAAAAGATGCTAAAAAATAAAGGTTAAAGCAATGGAATCTAGGTAAAATGTAGTGGTTTTAAATTTTTGTTTAAAAAAACTAGGAAGTGTTTCTAAGGGGTTATATTTTAATTATTTGGAGCTTCTTTTTGACCTGTTCTTTGAAATTGAGAAAAAATTGTGTAGCAGTTGTCTTGCAGATAAACTCCCCCCCCCCCATTTCAGTTAGGTGGACTTCAATGCACTAGGTGCTATAGAAGGCTTGAGGACATGGGGCATCTAAATAATCCCTGTTCTTCAAGAGCCTGTAGTCTTTCTGGGGAGAAATCTGTGAGGAAAACTATAGGGCTTTGGAGATCATGATGAAGAGTCTGGGAGCTTACCTTAATGCAGTAAAAAGCCAACAGAGGTTTTTAGGCAGGGGCATGATTGATCTGTTAGGCTTTTTATTTTATTTTTAAAAAAGAATTAGTATGCCTTCAGCATCAGAGTAGATAGGATAGAGTAGATTTCTGGGAGACTAGTTGGGGACTTTGATTTTAATCTGGGCAAAGAGCAATGAAGGTTGGTAGTGGTAGGAATAGGTGAGAATAGATGGATATGAGATGTTTTGAAGGAAGAAAACAAAAGACATGAAAGGATACTTTTATACTTGCAAAAAGGGTAATTTTTCTGAAAGCTGCTTACTTAGCTTTTGTGTGTGTATATTCTTGTTTGGGCTTATATCCTCATTTATGATTGAACTTTCTTCAAATAGCCCAAATGTCAAATGTCATTGTTTTCCCACAGCTTTGTTATTGTAGAAATTATTGTGGCTATCAACTGGGTTGTCTTCCTAGAGAGTGAATCTGGTATATATTTACTGACATTGCTAGTGACTGTATTTTTACTGATGCATATGGTGAAAAAAAACCCTAGGAATGTATCTTTTTAAAAAATACATGCAAAATATTTTTAACCTGAAATCTAAGCAATCATATTAAGTCATATTCCCATAGGCCCAACACCAAGCTTATCAATATCTTTGAAGACTGATGTGGGCCCCTCCCCTCTTACTTCGTCTTTCAGAGATATCTTCTAAGGGAATCTGAAATCTTGACCAGGAAACTGAAGGTCTTGTGACTGCAGATAGCGTTTTCATTATATTTTCCTGCTCTAGGTAGAACTTCAGGGAGGGGATGATCTGGGAGGTAAATGGCTGAAATTCTGTTGGATTTGTTTCTGAACCATGGTTCCTGATACCAGAAAGAAGGGCCTTTGCTAGGGTTGAAGTATTTCTTGAGAGGCCTGGGAAGAATGTGATTGCCTTGAGCTAACTGACCTTACTAAGAGGATCTTAAACTCAATTGCCAAGTTACTAGTATCGGGATTCATAGACTTTGGAGGATTAGCAAGTATGACTCAGAAAGAAGGAGTCACAGAAGGAGCATGAACAGTATTTAGGGCCTTGGATGGCCATGGTGACAACTTGAGGGTCATGAAGAGTAAGAAAGTGAAACTTGAGATGTAACATGACACAAGGATGGGGAAGGGGTAGGAGGGAATGGGACCTGTTAGATGTGTCAGCAACTTGGTAAGGAAGTGGTGGTCTGGCTTTTCAGGCCACATCTGATCTACTGAGTTGAATTTTGAGGTAGTACTTTAAGAAGGGTTTATTTAGACAAATCTGGGTTTATTTAGAGAATAGTAGCAAGGATTAGAAAGATTCCATACCATGTCCTAAGATAGCAGGTGAAATTATAGATTTGGAGAGGAGAACATGGGGGTTCCTGATATCTTGTCTTCAACTATTTGAAGGGCTGTATGTGTATAAATATTAGTTTGATTAGTTTTTGATGAACACAAGGCATGACAATAGAATTAGTAAGTCAAACTGTAAAGAGACAATTTTCAATTCAATATAAGGAGGTGATGTATAACTATTTAGAGCCATCTGATGATGGATGGCTCTAGTCTTTTAAAAATAGAATGTGCCTCATGGCTGAGAATAGCTTGGAAGCCCAAGATGTTGATTTGGAAATCGGATAACTTTATGACATCCTTGTAAAACCTGAGGTTCTTAGTTTCTGAGTTAGTATACCACAATAGCTCGCATATCTTTTTTTTTTTTTTTTTTTGGCCACACTGCACGGCTTGTGGGATCTTAGTTCCTTGCAGGATCTTAGTTCCCTAACCAGGGACTGAACCCGGACCCTTGGCAGTGAAAGCGTAGAGTCCTAACCACTGGACCACCAGGGAATTCCCTCTTGCATATCTATTTAAACAGAAACCTTCCTCCACCCCACCCACCAATGCCTGTAAACAACCCCCCCACAACCCCACGCCTTTTTATTTCTGTAAAATCTTGATTACTGAGTTCCAAGGTACAGAGTTTATGGAATAGAATCCTTGTGTTTTGATGTAGAATAGTTAATCTGAAGGATTACTTAAAATGAAGGGAGTTCTCACTGTCACATAATCAATTAAAAGAGGTTTTGGGGCTTCCCTGGTGGCACAGTGGTTAAGAATCCACCTGCCAATGCTGGGGACACGGGTTCGAGCCCTGGTCTGGGAAGATCCCACATGCCGTGGAGCAACAAAGCCTGTGCGCCCAAACTACTGAGCCTGTGCTCTAGAGCCCGTGAGCCACAACGACTGAAGCCCGCGTGCCTAGAGCCCGTGCTACGCAACAAGAGAAGCCAATGCAATGAGAAGCCCGTGCAATGCAACCAAGAGTAGCCCCCCCCTCGCTGCAACTAGGGAAAGCCCGCATGCAGCAATGAAGACCCAATGTAGCCAAAAATAAATAAAATAAATAAATTTATATATATAAAAACAAGGTGTGGTAGTCACTCATTTGGGATCACATATTTAAAGATCTGAAATATAGGAAATTAAATGAAGTTGTACTTTACCAAGCTTTGCATCTATGCCTTTCTTTATCTGTTAAGTTGTAGATGAAAGGTAAGCTACTTATTTGGAAGTAGATTGTAATAACTGTCATTAAGCTGATTTCTTTTGTGGGTAGATTTCTTCTTTTTCTGCCTTGCAGTAGATAGCTAAGATTATCTGTTTTAGCTGTCAGAAGTGTGCTTTTTTATCTCCCTCTCCAATTAGGATTGAATTTACATAGTTTACATGTTCCTCAGAATCTTACTTGAGGATGGGTAGTAAGGTACTGGAATTATGCTGGTTATTTTTCCAGTTAAAACTGTAGTTTTGTGTTCCTTAGAAATAACTGGATGAAACAAATGTTTGTTTAGCTCTTTTACTTGCAAATTGATTTTTTAAGAGGTGTTAGTTTCTTAATTCTCATTTATTTGAACACAGAAATCAGAAGTAATTTCTCTTAGACTTCCTGACATATCTTCATGGAGGCAGTATGCTGTTTACTCTGCTCCTCTGTTGTAGGAAAGTGAGGGGTAGCCTTCTTGGCCTCCTGGCCACTAGAGACTGACCTCTAACATTCTTGGCCACTTCAGCTACCATCTTTACTTCAGTTCATTGAGAGAAAAAGTTTTATTCTTTTGGAAACCTCAGTTTCCAGGACTGAAAATTTAAAACAGAATTGTGCAGCCAGAGGGTTAGCTGAGGTTCTATTCTCTCATCTTGCCATTATATATCTTTATCAGGTCTGATGATCGTTGTCAGATTAATTGGAGCAATTATCTATTTGCATTTAATGTTGGTATTGCTATTCGGGTTTAAATCTGTCTCATTTACTTGTCCTTGCTCCATGCTTTTTTCCCCCACATTCTTTTGGATGTTTTTTTGGGTTTTTTTTATTATTACTCCAGTTTCCCACCTCTGTTAGCTTGGTGCTTATCATTCTTTACTCTGATTTACTACCTTACAATTATAATACATATCCTTAGCTTGTCAAAGTATAATATAAATTTGTTAATTTGTGTTTTTCCTTTTCCTTGTCAAGGCAAAGACCTTAGAACATGTACACCCTGCCAAATACGTGCTGTTGTTGTCATGCATTTAGTTCTATATTTATCTAAAACCTTATACATTATTGTTACATAATTCTTCAGTATTCATTTGGATCTTTGTACATATTAGCTCTTTTCATGGTCTTTATTCTCCAGGTTTCCATCTAGGATCTTCTTTCTCTTGCGTGAAGAATATCCTTTTTTGTTTCCTTCAGTGTGGGTCTGCTTATAGGAAAATATCTTTATTTGGACTTCACTTTTGGAAAGTATTTTTTTTATATATATAATTTTCAGTGCCCTAAATTTTCTTCTTTTAAGAGGTGAATTTTATTTATTTATGTGTTTATTTTTGGCTGTGTTGGGTCTTCGTTTCTGTGCGAGGGCTTTCTCTACTTGCGGCAAGTGGGGGCCACTCTTCATCGTGGTGCGCGGGCCTCTCACTCTCGCGGCCTCTCTTGTTGTGGAGCACAAGCTCCAGATGCGCAGGCTCAGTAGTTGTGGCTCACGGGCCCAGTTGCTCTGCGGCATGTGGGATCTTCCCAGAACAGGGCTCGAACCCCCGTCCCCTGCATTGTCGGGCAGACTCCCAACTACTGTGCTACCAGGGAAGCCCCTGGAAAGTATTTTTATTGTGTATAGATTTTTAGGTTGGAGATTCCTTTCTTTCAGCACCTCAAAGATATCATTCCCTTATTATAGCTTCCATTGTTTCTCTTGAAGTATTTATAGTGCGTAAATCTCATGAAGTCTTTAATCAGTTCTGGTAAATTTTCAGACATTATCAGGCATTATCTCTTCAAATATTGCATCTGTCCCATTCTAGGACTCTACATATATGATTAGCCTTTTCAATACATTTCCCTATGTCTTGTTTATTATCTGCATTTTCCACATTTTTCTCTCACTTGGCTTCATTTGGGATGTTTTCTGACCTATTTTTCTAGCATACTGAATTTCTCTTCCAAGTCTCCATGGTAGTAAACTCATCCATTAAGTTATTAATTTCAGTAACTGTATTTTTAAGCTTCAGAATTCCTATATAGTTCATTTTTATAATTTTAATTTTCTGCCAGGGTTTTCAATCTTGCCTTTTCTTACACATACTCAGCATAGTTATTTTAAAATCTGTGTCTGATAACTCTCTTATTTTGACCCCTTGTAGTTTTGTCTGTAGTTTGCTTCTTGTTTTCTGATCATGTTGTCTTTAAGTCTTTTTTTTGTTTTAAACATCTTTATTGAAGTATAGTTGCTTTACAATGTTGTGTTAGTTTCTGCTGTATAACAAAGTGAATCACTTATATGTATACATATATCCCCATATCCCCTCCCTCTGTGTCTCCCTCCCACCCTCCCTATCCCACCCCTCTAGATGGTCACAAAGCACCTAGCTGATCTCCCTGTGCTACGCAGCTGCTTCCCACTAGCTAGCTATTTTACATTTGGTAGTGTATATATGTCAGTGCTACTCTCTCACTTCGTGCCAGCTTACCCTTCCCCGTCCCCGTGTCCTCAAGTCCATTCTCTACGCCTGCGTCTTTTATTCCTGTCCTGCCCCTAGGTTCTTCAGAACCTTTTTTTTTTTTTTTAGATTCTGTATATATGTGTTAGCATATGGTATTTGTTTTTCTCTTTCTGACTTACTTCACTCTGTATGACAGACTCTAGGTCCATCCACTTCACTACAAATAACTCAATTTCGTTTCTCTTTATGGCTGAGTGATATTCCATTACATGTATGTGCTGCATCTTTATCCATTCATCTGTCGATGGACACTTAGGTTGCTTCCATGTCCTGGCTATTGTAAATAGTGCTACAGTGAACATTGTGGTACATGACTCTTTTTGTTTTTTTAATAAATTTATTTATTTATTTATGGTTGTGTTGGGTCTTCATTGCTGTGTGTGGGCTTTCTCTGGTTGCTGCAAGCGGGGGCTACTCGTCATTGCGGTATGTGGGCTTCTCATTGTGATGGCTTCTCTTGTGGAGCACGGACTCCAGGCACGCGGGCTCAGTAGTTGTGGCTCATGGGCTCTAGAGCGCAGGCTCAGTAGTTGGGCCACACAGGCTTAGTTGCTCCGTGGCATGTGGGATCTTCCCAGACCGGGGCTTGAACCCGTGTCCACTGCATTGGCAGGCAGCTTCTTAACCATTACGCTATCAGAGAAGCCCAACATGACTCTTTTTGAATTACGGTTTTCTCAGGGTATATGCCCAGTAGTGGGATTGCTGGGTCGTATGGTAGTTCTAGTTTTAGTTTTTTAAGGAACCTCCATACTGTTCTCCATAGTGGCTGTATCAATTTACATACCCACCAACAGTGGAACAGGGTTCCCTTTTCTCCACACCCTCTCCAGCATTTATTGTTTGTAGATTTTTTGATGATAGCCATTCTGACCAGTGTGAGATGATACCTCATTGTAGTTCTGATTTTTATTTCGCTAATGATTAGTGATGTTGAGCATCGTTTCATGTGTTTGTTGGCAATCTGTATATCTTCTTTGGAGAAATGTTTATTTAGGTCTTCTGGCCATTTTTGGATTGCGTTGTTTGTTTTTTTGTTACTGAGCTGCATGAGCTGCTTGTATATTTTGGAGATTAATCGTTTCTCTGTTGCTTCATTTACAAATATCTCTTCCCATCCTGAGGGTTGTCTTTTTGTCTTGTTTATGGTTTCCTTTGCTGTGTGAAAGCTTTTAAGTTTCATTAGGTCCCATTTGTTTATTTTTGTTTTTATTTCCATTTCTCTAGGAGGTGGGTCAAAAAGGATCTTGCTGTGATGTATATCATCGAGTGTTTTGCCTGTGTCTTCCTCTAAGAGTTTTATAGTGTCTGGCCTTACATTCAGGTCTTTAATCCATTTTGAGTTTATTTTTGTGTATGGTGTTAGGGAGTGTTCTAATTTCATTCTTTTACATGTAGCTGTCCAGTTTTCCCAGCACCACTTATTGAAGAGGCTGTCTTTTCTTTACTGTATATTCTTGCCTCCTTTATCAAAGATAAGGTGACCATATGTGTGTGGGTTTGTCTCTGGGCTTTCTATCTTGTTCCATTGATCTGTCTTTCTGTATTTGTGCCAGTACCATACTGTCTTGATTACTGTTGCTTTGTAGTATAGTCTGAAGTCAGGGAGCCTGATTCCTCCTGCTCTGTTTTTCGTTCTCAAGATTGCTTTGGCTATTCGGGGTCTTTTGTGTTTCCATACAAATTGTGAAATTTTTTGTTCTAGTTCTGTGAAAAATGCCAGTGGTAGTTTGATAGGGATTGCATTGAATCTGTAGATGCTTTGGGTAGTATAGTCATTTTCATAATGTTGATTCTTCCAATCCAAGAACATGGTATATCTCTCCATCTGTTTATATTGTCTTTAATTTCTTTCATCAGTGTCTTCATTCCTTGCATACAGGTCTTTTGTCTCCTTATGTAGTTTTATCCCTAGGTATTTTATTTTTTTTGTTGCAGTGGTAAATGCGAGTGTTTCCTTAATTTCTCTTTCAGATTTTTCATTGTCATTGTATAGAAATGCAAGAGATCTCTGCATTAATTTTGTATCCTGCTACTTTTACAAATTCATTGATTAGCTCTAGTAGTTTTCTGGTAGCATCTTTAGGATTCTCTATGTATAGTATCATGTCATCTGCACAGTATCATGTCATCTGCAAATAGTGACAGTTGTACTTCTTTTCCGATTTGGATTCCTTTCATTTCTTTTTCTCTCTGATTTCTGTGGCTAAAACTTCCAAAAGT
Source organism: Neophocaena asiaeorientalis asiaeorientalis (assembly GCF_003031525.2). NCBI lineage: Eukaryota > Metazoa > Chordata > Mammalia > Artiodactyla > Phocoenidae > Neophocaena > Neophocaena asiaeorientalis. Next base: position 221,002 of record NW_020175527.1, read on the forward strand.
ATGTTGAATAATAGTGGTGAGAGTGGGCAACCTTGTCTTGCTCTTAATCTTAGAGGAAATGGTTTCAGTTTTTCACCATTGAGGACGATGTTGGCTGTGGGTTTGTCATATATGGCCTTTATTATGTTGAGGCAGGTTCCCTCTGAGCCTGCTTTCTGGAGAGTTTTTATCATACATGGGTGTTGAATTTTGTCAAAAGCTTTTTCTACATCTATTGAGATGATCATATGGTTTTTATTCTTCAATTTGTTAATATGGTGTATCACATTGATTGATTTGGGTATACTGAAGAATCCTTGCATTCCTGGGATAAACCACACTTTATCCTGGCGTATGATCCTTCTAATGTGCTGTTGGAGTCTGTTTGCTAGTATTTTAAAGAAGATGTTGGGGATAGGAGTTTATTAATTAATTAATTTATTTTTGTTGTGTTGGGTCTTCGTTTCTGTGCGAGGGCTTTCTCTAGTTGTGGCAAGTGGGGGCCTCTCTTCATCGCTGTGCGTGGGCCTCTCACTGTCGCGGCCTCTCTTGTTGCGGAGCACAGGCTCCAGACACGCAGGCTCAGTAGTTGTGGCTCTCGAGCCTAGTTGCTCAGCGGCATGTGGGATCTTCCCAGACCAGGGCTCGAACCCGTGTCCCCTGCATTAGCAGCCAGATTCTCAACCACTGCGCCACCAGGGAAGCCCTGTTTGCTAGTATTTTGTTGAGGGTTTTTGTATCTGTGTTCATCAGGATATTGGCCTGTAGCTTTCTTTTTTGGGACATCTTTGTCTGGTTCTGGTATCAGGGTGATGGTGGCCTCATTCTATTAGCTTTTGGTTGTCTGTAAAGGTTTTAGTTTCTCCACTGAATCTGAATGAGATCCTTGCTGGGTAGAGATCCTTGCTGGGTAGAGTAATCTTGTTTGTAGATTTTTCCCTTTCATCACTTTAAATATGTCCTGCTACTCCTTTCTGGCTTGCAGAGTTTCTGCTGAAAGATCAGTGGTTAACCTTATGGGGATTCCCTTGTATGTTATTTGTTGCTTTTCCCTTGCTGCTTTTAATATTTTTTCTTTGTATTTAATTTTTGTTACTTTGATTAATATGTGTCTTTGCGTGTTTCTCCTTGGATATATCCTGTATGGGACTCTGCGCTTCCTAGACTTGATTGACTATTTCCTTTCCCATGAACCAGGGAAGCCCCCTCTGCTGTATTTTTGAAGAGCTTGAGAAAGCTAGGTGTTAGCTCTTCTCTAAATGTTTGATAGACTTCACCTGTGAAGCCATTGGGTCCTGGGCTATTGTTTGTTGGAAGATTTTTAATCACAGTTTCAATTTCAGTGCTCATGATTGGTCTATTTATATTTTCTATTTCTTCCTGGTTCAGTCTCAGAAAGATTTGGTTTTCTAAGAATTTGTCCGTTTCTTCCAGGTTGTCCATTTTATTGGCGTATAGTTGCTTGTAGTAATCCCTCATGATCCTTTGTATTTCTGCAGTGTAAGTTTTTACTTCTCCTTTTTCAT
>NW_020175527.1:223130-223609 GCF_003031525.2 Neophocaena asiaeorientalis asiaeorientalis
TTTCTAAGAATTTGTCCATTTCTTCCAGGTTGTCCATTTTTTTGGCATAGAGTTGTTTGTAGTAATCTCTCATGATCTTTTGTATTTCTGCAGTGTCAGTTGTTACTTCTCGTTTTTCATTTCTAATTCTGCTGATTTGAGTCTTCTCCCTTTCTTTCTTGATGAGTCTGGCTAATGGTTTATCAATTTTGTTTATCTTCTCAAAGAACCAGCTTTTAGTTTTATTGATCTTTGCTCTTGTTTCCTTTATTTCTGATCTACATGATTTCTTTCTGCTAACTTTGTGTTTTTTTGGTTCTTCTTTCTCTAATTGCTTTTTTTTTTTTTTTTTTTGTAAAAGGTGAAAGATTTATTCTATCTGAAGAGAAACCAGAGTATTCTAATTGCTTTAGTGTAAGGTTAGGTTGTTTATTTGAGATGTTTCTTGAGGTAGGATTGTATTGCTATAAACTTCCCTCTTAGAACTGCTTTTGCTGTAT
>NW_020175527.1:223778-256629 GCF_003031525.2 Neophocaena asiaeorientalis asiaeorientalis
TTTCCTCTTTGATTTCTTTAGTGATCTCTTGGTTGTTTAGTAACGTATTATTTAGCCTCCATGTGTTTGTGTTTTTTACAGTTGTTTTTCCTGTAATTGATATCTCATTCCATAGTGTTGTGGTTGCAAAAGATACTTGATATGATTTCAGTTTTCTGAAATGTACCAAGGCTTGATTTGTGACCCAAGATATTATCTCTTGTGGAGAATGTTCCATGAGCACTTGAGAAGAAAGTGTAGTCTGTTGTTTTTGGATAGAATGAATGCTTATCTTGTTCCTGATCTTAGAGGAAATCCTTTCAGTTTTCCAGCATTGAGAATGATGTTTGCTGTGGGTTTGTCGTGTATGGCCTTTATTATGTTGAGGTAGGTTCCCTCTATGGCCACTTTCTGGAGAGTTTTTATCAGAAATGGTGTTGAATTTTGTCAAAAGCCTTTTCTGCATCTATTGAGATGATCATATGGTTTTTCTTCTTCAATTTGTTAATATGGTTTATCACATTGATTGATTTGCGTATTTTGAAGAATCCTTGCATTCCTGGGATAAATCCCACTTGATCGTGGTATGTGTTCCTTTTAATGTGTTGTTGAATTCTGTTTGCTAGTATTTTGTTGAGGATTTTTGCATCTATATTCATCAGTGATATTGGTCTGTAATTTTCATTTTTTGTAGTATCTTTGTCTGGTTTTGGTGTCAGGGTGATGGTGGCCTCATAGAATGAGTTTGGGAGTATCCCTTCCCCTGCAATATTTTGGAAGAGTTTGAGAGGGATGGGTGTTAGCTCTTCTCTAAATGTTGGATAGACTTCACCTGTGAAGCCATCTGGTCCTGGACTTTTGTTTGTTGGAAGATTTTTAATCACAGTTTCAATTTCAGTGCTTGTGATTGGTCTGTTCATATTTGCTATTTCTTCGTGGTTCAGTCTTGGAAGGTTATACCTTTCTAAGAATTTGTCCATTTCTTCCAGGTTGTCCATTTTATTGGCATAGAGTTCCTTTTTATAGTCTCTTAGGATGCTTTGTATTTCTGCGATGTCTTTTGTAACTTCTCGTTTTTCATTTCTAAGTTTATTGATTTGAGTCCTCTTCCTCTATTTCTTGAGGTGTCTGCCTAAAAGCTTATTAATTTTGTTTATCTTCTCAGAACACCACCTTTTAGTTTTATTGATCTTTGCTGTTGTTTTCTTTGTTTCTGTTTCATTTATTTCTGCTCTGATCTTTATGATTTCTTCTGCTAACTTTGGATTTTGTTTGTTCTTCTTTAGTTCCTTTAGATGTAAGGTTAGATTGTTTATTTGACATTTTCCTTGTTTCTTGAGGTAGGCTGGTATAGCTATAAACTTCCCTCTTAGAACTGCTTTTGCTGCATCCCATAGGTTTTGGATCGTTGTATTTTCATTGTCATTTGTCTCTAGGTAATTTTTGATTTGTCTCTAGGTAATTTTTGATTTGTCTCTAGGTAGTTTTGATTTGATTTCGTCTTTGATTTCTTCAGTGATCTCTTAGTTATTTAGTAGTGTATTGTGTAGTCTCCATGTGTTTGTGTTTTTTATGTTTTTTCCCTGTAATTGATTTCTAATCTCATAGCATTGTGGTCAGAAAAGATGCTTGATATGATTTCAGTTTTCTTAAATGTACTGAGGCTTGATTTGTGACCCAAAATGTGATCTGTCCTGGAGAATGTTCCGTGCGCACTTGAGAAGAAAGTGTAATCTGCTGTTTTTGGATGGAATGTCCTATAAATATCAATTCTGTCTGGTCTGTTTTGTCATATAAAGCTCGTGTTTCCTTTCTTCTTTTCATTTTGGATGATCTGTCCATCGGTTTAAGTGAGGTGTTAAAGTCCCCCACTAATATTGTATTACTGTCGATTTCCTCTTTTAAAGCTGCTAGCAGTTGCCTTATGTATTGGAGGTGCTCCTATGTTGGGTGCATATATATTTATAATTGTTATATCTTTTTGGATTGATTCCTTGATCATTAGGTAGTGTCCTTCCTTGTCTCTTGTAACGTTCTTTATTTTAAAGCCTATTTTATCTGATATGAGTATTGCTACTCCAGCTTTCTTGTGGTTTCCATTTGCATGGAATATCTTTTTCCATCCCCTCAGTTTCAGTCTGAATGTTTCCCTAAGTCTGAAGTGGGTCTCTTGTAGACAGCATATATGTGGGTCTTGTTTCTGTATTCATTCAGCCAGCCTGTGTCTTTTGGTTGGAGCATTTTAATCCATTCACGTTTAAGGTAATTATCGATATGTATGTTCCTATGACCATTTTCTTAATTGTTTTGGGTTTGTTTTTGTAGGTCCTTTTCTTGTCTTGTGTTTCATGTCTAGAGAAGTTCCTTTAGCATTTGCTGTAGAGCTGGTTTGGTGCTGCTGAATTCTCTTAGCTTTTTCTTGTCTCTAAAGGTTTTGATTTCTCCATCAAATCTGAATGAGATCCTTGCCAGGTAGAGTAATCTTGCTTGTAGGTTCTTCCCTTTTATCACTTTAAGTATATCATGCCACTCCCTTCTGGCTTGTAGAGTTTCTGCTGAGAAGTCAGCTGTTTATCTCATGGGAATTCCCTTGTTTGTTATTTTTCCCTTGCTTCTTTCAATAATTTTTCTTTGTATTTAATTTATGTTTATCTTCTCAGAACACCACCTTTTAGTTTTATTGATCTTTGCTGTTGTTTTCTTTGTTTCTGTTTCATTTATTTCTGCTCTGATCTTTATGATTTCTTCTGCTAACTTTGGATTTTGTTTGTTCTTCTTTAGTTCCTTTAGATGTAAGGTTAGATTGTTTATTTGACATTTTCCTTGTTTCTTGAGGTAGGCTGGTATAGCTATAAACTTCCCTCTTAGAACTGCTTTTGCTGCATCCCATAGGTTTTGGATCGTTGTATTTTCATTGTCATTTGTCTCTAGGTAATTTTTGATTTGTCTCTAGGTAATTTTTGATTTGTCTCTAGGTAGTTTTGATTTGATTTCGTCTTTGATTTCTTCAGTGATCTCTTAGTTATTTAGTAGTGTATTGTGTAGTCTCCATGTGTTTGTGTTTTTTATGTTTTTTCCCTGTAATTGATTTCTAATCTCATAGCATTGTGGTCAGAAAAGATGCTTGATATGATTTCAGTTTTCTTAAATGTACTGAGGCTTGATTTGTGACCCAAAATGTGATCTGTCCTGGAGAATGTTCCGTGCGCACTTGAGAAGAAAGTGTAATCTGCTGTTTTTGGATGGAATGTCCTATAAATATCAATTCTGTCTGGTCTGTTTTGTCATATAAAGCTCGTGTTTCCTTTCTTCTTTTCATTTTGGATGATCTGTCCATCGGTTTAAGTGAGGTGTTAAAGTCCCCCACTAATATTGTATTACTGTCGATTTCCTCTTTTAAAGCTGCTAGCAGTTGCCTTATGTATTGGAGGTGCTCCTATGTTGGGTGCATATATATTTATAATTGTTATATCTTTTTGGATTGATTCCTTGATCATTAGGTAGTGTCCTTCCTTGTCTCTTGTAACGTTCTTTATTTTAAAGCCTATTTTATCTGATATGAGTATTGCTACTCCAGCTTTCTTGTGGTTTCCATTTGCATGGAATATCTTTTTCCATCCCCTCAGTTTCAGTCTGAATGTTTCCCTAAGTCTGAAGTGGGTCTCTTGTAGACAGCATATATGTGGGTTTTGTTTCTGTATTCATTCAGCCAGCCTGTGTCTTTTGGTTGGAGCATTTTAATCCATTCACGTTTAAGGTAATTATCGATATGTATGTTCCTATGACCATTTTCTTAATTGTTTTGGGTTTGTTTTTGTAGGTCCTTTTCTTGTCTTGTGTTTCATGTCTAGAGAAGTTCCTTTAGCATTTGCTGTAGAGCTGGTTTGGTGCTGCTGAATTCTCTTAGCTTTTTCTTGTCTCTAAAGGTTTTGATTTCTCCATCAAATCTGAATGAGATCCTTGCCAGGTAGAGTAATCTTGCTTGTAGGTTCTTCCCTTTTATCACTTTAAGTATATCATGCCACTCCCTTCTGGCTTGTAGAGTTTCTGCTGAGAAGTCAGCTGTTTATCTCATGGGAATTCCCTTGTTTGTTATTTTTCCCTTGCTTCTTTCAATAATTTTTCTTTGTATTTAATTTTTGCCAATTTGATTATTTATGTGTCTCGGCCTGTTTTTGCTTGGGTTTATCCTATATCGGACTCTCTGCACTTCCTGGACATGGGTGGCTATTTCCTTTCCCATGTTAGGGAAGTTTTTGACTATAATCTCTTCAGATATTTTCTCGGGTCCTTTCTCTCTCTCTTCTCCTCCTGGAACCCATATAATGCGAATGTTGTTGCGTTTATTGTTGTCTCAGAGGTCTTTTAACCTGTCTTCATTACTTTTCATCCTTTTTTTTTTCTTCATTCTGTTGTGCAGCAGTGAATTCCACCATTCTGTCTTCCAGTTCACTTATCCGTTCTTCTGCCTCAGTTATTCTGCCATTGATTCCTTCTAGTGTATTTTTCATTTCACTTATTGTGTTGTTCATCTGTGTTTGTTTGTTCTTTAATTCTTCTAGATGTTTGTTAAACATTTCTCGCATCTTCTCGATATTGGCCTCCATTGTTTTTCCGAGGTCCTGGATCATCTTCACTGTCATTATTCTGAATTCTTTTTCTGGAAGGTTGCCTATCTCCAATTCATTTAGTTGTTTTTCTGGGCTTTTATAGTGTTCCTTCATCTGGTACATAGTCCTGTGCCTTTTCATCTTGTCTGTCTTTCTGTGAATGTGGTTTTTGTTCCACAGGTGTAAGATTGTAGTTCTTCTTGCTTCTGCTGGCTGCCCTCTGGTGGGAGTGTTAGGGAGTGTTCTAATTTCATACTTTTACATGTACCTGTCCATTTTTCCCAGCACCACTTATTGAAGAGGCTGTCTTTTCTCCATTGTATAATCTTGCCTCCTTTATCAAAGATAAGGTGACCATATGTGTGTGGGTTTATCTCTGTGCTTTCTATCCTGTTCCATATTTTTTCTATATTTCTGTTTTTGTTGGGCCTGATCTTAACTTCATTTATGTTAGCTTTTGTTTTCATTTCATTTCATTTTGGAGGACTATTTTTATGTTTATGACCCTCATTCATCATTAGATAATAAATGTATACATTCTTTATAAACTTTTTTTTTCTTTTTAATGTTTATGTTTTTTTTTGGCTCTTTTTATTTTATTGCCTGAAGGAGTTACTAGTCCAAGTTAAAAGCAGACCCCAAATGGTTACATTATATAAGCTGTGAGGTTTTTAAACTTGTGACAGGGGACAGAAGGAAAATTCTACTCATTGCAAGGAAATCCTCTCTTAAGCTTCAGTGAGCCAGAAGCACTTAAAACCCATGAACCTTGAGCTTATCGTCCTTACCCAGTCTAGTCTCTACGAGGAACTGGCATATATTTTTGATGTTCTTGCCCTGATCACCCTGTAGCTGAATTACTTCTCCATATTCTGAATGCTCAATTACAGTACCATTGCAAGCAAATTTCTTCTTAAATGCCTTCACTAGTTTCTTTTTATCGTAATCATCAGTGATCCCTTGGACAGTAGTAAGGGTCTTCCTGCTGTTTTCCTGTTGAATTCTTACATGGATATAATCCTCAGTGCCAGCAGGAAGCAGATCATCACCCTTGCATCAGCAAAGGGGTAGATAGTGTGGAGCTTCTGGATAGTGGACATACGATGCAATCCCTTTTCCTCGGTGGAAATGGCCTGTGGAAGGCGGCGGCTGGAGAAGGCGGGTTGTGGGGACAGAGTGTTGGGAAGCGAGGGGGCTCAAGGGGGAGGCTGCTGAGTCCTTGGTGGCGGCTCAGTGACTGGGCTATAGAGTATTTTTAAATCTTCTAAATAATACAGTATTAAGGATATTCTTAAAATTAAACTTGCTTATTTGTTTTTTAGGATAACTTTCCATTTGATCCTCCATTTGTTCGAGTGGTGTTACCTGTTCTCTCAGGAGGGTAAGTTTAAGTGACTGTTTTCTTTGATAGTCTACATCAGAATCATTTGGAGGGGTAGTTAAATGCTAGGATGCCTAGAGTGCTGGGCTTTACCTCAAGGTTTCTGATTCAGTAGGACTGGGGTAGGGCCTAAGAATTTGCATGTGTTAGATGCTCTCAGGTGAAGCTGATGTTCTAGGCTGGGAACCATAATTTGAGAATCATTGGCATAAACCATTATGTTTACAGGTAGAGTTTTTAATGACCTCTATTTGTATATACTTCACCTTAAAAAATCAAAAGTTTTTCAAATGTAAGATGTGATTGAGGGTTTAGAGGAAGTTAGGACTAGAGTGATTCCCACATGCCTATGATCCTAGGAATAATCACAGGAAGTCTCATGGGCCTATGGAGCTGGTCATTGATCTTCTAAAGGTAGTTGTCTCAGTTTGGTAGGATCAAATGGTAATTGTCATCCATTTTTTAATTGAAGCTTATATTGCCTTTTGGTGATTAGAAGTCAGGTGAAGGATGGGGAAAAGATCAGAATTTGTACCTAGGTTAGTTGTGAAATGTTCTGTAGATCCTCAAAGTAAGAGCAGTTAAACTAATTTGAGAATTCTGATATGCTCAGCTAATCAATTCCACTTTGTGAGACATATTATGGTGATTAAAACCTAAAAATATCCAGTCCTCTGATCATCTCTATGGTTGATATAGTAATAGTTTCATTTAGATTAAAGCAATCTGGGTGGCTATAAATGATTGAGGAAAATATTTGGAAACTTTTTGTAAATTCAGGATAAATATATAAAAATATTTTTATTAGATCATTTTCAAATCTCATGTAAACTTGACACAGATTTTTCACATTCTGCTGTGAAAAATCCCAAGAATTTTAAGAATTTATGATCTTAGTAGTTTACCACCTGTAGAGAAAACACATGAAATTATGAATAATGCCATTTTCAGTTTAAAAATCTGTTATATATTGAACAGTTTCTCTTCATTGATTCCTTTTACCAAATGGGGTTATTTTCCCATTATTCAAGTGAATAACTGGAATAATAAGCTGGTGGTTTATCCAGATAAATCTTCTAACTTCTAATAAAGTATTTTTCGTATTATTATACGAAAAGCCAGCAATGTAAAAGATTAAAAGTATTGAGTACTCAACTGATTGTCAAATGTTAAATATGGACTTAAGTTCTCTGAGGTTGAAGGAGAAGGAGATTGCTCCTGGCGATAGTGATCTGGGAAGACTTGGACAAGTAGGTGGGATCTCAGCTAGGCCATGAAGTATTGGGTGGGGTTTGGTCAACTGACGGAGGTTGAAGGAAAATTGTCTGTGTAGGCGAAAAGTAAACACAGTCACTCATTTGGGAAAGAGCATGATGTACTCAAAGTGTACCAGGTCAGTTTGAGCTATAACACAAGAGGGGTAGAATTCATATAGGAGAATTATAAGAAATTGTGTTGACAATATCTTATAATTATATAGGAGCATGGATTGGTGAGCAAACTATTTCCCATGGATATTGAATTTATCTTTCTGTAACTGGTTCAGGAACAGGGAAATAACAGTAAAGAGAATGTTTTAGAAAGATAAATATGGTGACAGTAGAAGAGACTACAGGACAAACTTATATTCACAAAACCTGGAAGAATGCGAGCCTTGTTAACTAGAGCTGAGGCCACTGTCTTAGGATGAAGTGATGAGAACCTAAATCGGTACAGTAGTAATGGGAATGGAAAGATGAATGAAAGGTGAGTGCTGATTTGAGGCAGAATCAAAATGATTTTGAGGCAAAATCAAAATAACAGTCTACTATTAAGTAAAGAGGAAGAATTACTGGCTGACACGGGAAGAACTAAAGAAGAACTAAAAAGTGTGAAGCCTGATAGAACAGAGCTTGCAATCTTAGAATAAGGCTAAAGCTTGAACACTGTGACTCTGGATAGATTATTAAGCAATTTTTGTTCCAGATATTTTATATCCCACATCTCCTAGTTGCTCCCTTATTTGTTTCTTGTCATAGTCAAAAAATTTTTTTAAACATAACAGCTTTATTGTGATACAATTCACATATGGTAAAACTTACCTTTTAAAGTGTATAATTCAGTGGTTTAGTATACTGAGAGTTGTGCAACCTTTACCACTAATTTCCAGCACCTTCGAAAAGAAACTGTACCCATTAGCAATCACTTCTCATTCCTCCCTCCTACACCCCACCCACCAGCAGCCACTGATCTCCTTTCTGTCTCTCTGGATTTGCCTGTTCTGGACATTTCATTTAAATGGAACCAAACAAATTACAGCCTTTCGTGACTGGCTTCTTTCACTTAACAAAATTTGTGGGCTTCCCTGGTGGCGCAGTGGTTGAGAGTCTGCCTGCCAATGCAGGGGACATGAGTTCAAGCCCTGGTCCAGGAAGATCCCACATGCTGTGGAGCAACTAAGCCCGTGTGCCGTAACTGCTGAACCTGCGTGCCACAACTACTGAAGCCCGTGTGCCTAGAGCCCATGCTCCGCCACAAGAGCAGCCACCGCAGTGAGAAGCCCTGCGCACCGCATGAAGCGTAGCCCATGCTCGCTGCAACTAGAGAAAGCCTGTGTGCAGCAACAAAGACCCAACGCAGCCAAAAATAAATAAATAAAATAAATTTATATTAAAAAAAATTTGTCAAGGTCCATCCACGTTGCAGCATGTATCAATACCTCATTCCATTTTATTTATGACCCTCGAGCTATCATGAATAATGCTGTGAATATTCATGTACGCGCTTCTGTGTGCACATGTTCATTTCTCTTTCGCATATACCTATGTGAGGAGGCACTAGGTCCTTTGGTAACTAACTTTTTGATGAAGTACCAGACTGCAAAGTGGCTGCACCATTTACATTCCCACAAGCAATGTGTATATAACCACACTCTTCACTTCCTGTTCACTTTTCAGCCCCATGTAGTCTGGCATTGGCTGTTAGTGTTCCTAACAAACTGGTATAGCTGATAGGGACTTTGGTATTAGACAGAAGTCCCTTTTCAGGCTCTGTCATATCTGATTATCAGATTTCTCAGCAACACTGAAACATTTTTCCCTTGGCTTCTGACTGCCTCTTCTCAGTCTCTTTTGCTGGAAACTCCTTGTTCACTTAACTTCTACCTCTTGGAGTTCTTCAGAATTTAGTACTGGGTCCTTTTTTCTTTTCCCTTCATTCCTTTGCCTTTTTTTTTTTTTTTTGCGGTACATGGGCCTCTCACTGTTGTGGCCTCTCCCGTTGTGGAGCACAGGCACTGGACGCGCAGGCTCAGCGGCCATGGCTCACGGGCCCAGCCGCTCCACGGCATGTGGGATCTTCCCGGACCGGGGCAGGAACCCGTGTCCCCTGCATCGGCAGGCGGACTCTCAACCACTGCGCCACCAGGGAAGCCCTCCTTTGCCTTTTTTTAAAAATTAAAATTTTAATTGAGTTAATTGTATTTGCACACAGTTGTAAGAAATAATAGAAATACCTTGTACCCTTTGCCTATTTTCCCCAGTGGTAACATTTCTGCAAAGCTGTAGTATAATATTACGAGGAGGCAGTGATACAGTATGAGACAGTGATACAGAGATAGTGGTACGATAAGTAGAGATTAGTCAGATTTTCCTAGTTTTACTTATAACTCGTGTGTGTATGTGTATATTAAGTTCTATATTGAGTAGGTTTATGTATCCACCACCACAGTCAAGGTACCGAACAGTTCCAACACCATGAGGATCCTTCTTGAGGCCCCTTTAAACCATACCCATTTTACTGTAATGCCCCCTCTTCCCTTCATTCCTGGCAACCACTACTAATCTGTCCTGCATTCTTACTATTTTGTCATTTCAAAAACAATTTACATAAATGGAATCATACATTTTTGGATTGCAAACTTTAGGGATTAGCTTTTTTTTTAAACTCATAATTAGAGAGTCATCTAAGCATCTGACTACTTTGTTCCTTTTTATTGCTGAGTAGTATTCCATGGTGCACCATGTACCACAGTCTGGTTAACCAGTAATCTGCTTTAGGACTTCTAGACTGATCTCAGTGTTTGGGTATTACAGGTAAAGCTGCTATGAATACTTGTGTACAGGTGTTTTTTGTGAATGTATTGTCCTTTTTCTGGGATACAAGTCCAGGAATGCAATTGCTGGGTCATATGGTCATTGCATATAGTTTTTAAACTACCAAACTGTTTTCCAGAGTGGCTTTACCATTTTACATTCCTACCAAGAATGTGTGAGTGACACACTTTCTCCACATCCTTGCCAGCATTTGATGATGTCACTTGTTTTTATTATAGGCATTCTGTTAGGTGTGTAGTGATGTCTCATTGTGGTTTTAACTTGCTTTCCCTAATATTCCCCAGTGTTGAATATCTTTCATGTACTTATTTGACAGCTTATACTCTTCCAAGAGATATCTGTTCATGTCTTTTGCCAGTTTTCTAATTGGATTGTATTTCGTTGAATTTTGAAAGTTTTAAAAATATATTCTACATAATAGTCCTTTGCTGGATATGTGTTTTTTTTTTTTTTTTTTTTGCGGTACACGGGCCTCTCACTGTTGTGGCCTCCCATTGCGCGGAGCAAAGGCTCCGGATGTGCAGGCTCAGCGGCCATGGCTCACGGGCCTAGCTGCTCCGCGGCACGTGGGATCTTCCCAGACCGGGGCACAAACCTGTATCCCTTGCATCGGCAGGTGGACTCTCAACCACTGCGCCACCCGGGAAACCCTGGATGTGTGGTTTTTTAGTTTCTTCTAGTATGTAGCTTCATTTCATCTTCTTAACAGAATCTTTTGTAGAACAAAATATTTTAGTTTTGATGAAGTCAAATTTATAGATGTTTCTCCTTATATAGATATGCTTTTGGTGTCAAAGCTAAAAACTCTTTGCCTAGTCCTAGATCCCAAAGATTTTCTCCTACCTTTTTTTCCTCAAGGTTTTACAGTTTACAGATAAGTCTGTGAATCATTCTGAATTAAATTTTGCATAAGGTATGAGGTGTAGGTCATAGATTTTTGCCTAATGTCCAGTTGCTCTAGCATGATTCGTTGAAAAAACTCCCATGGCTTTTGAAATATTTCTATGTGCCAGTGACTCCCAGGTTCGTATCTCACATCCCTATGTCTTTTCTGCTTCCAGTATCCTTCTGCCTTCTTGACACCTCTACTTGAATGTCTCTTATACAGGCACCTCAAACTCTTCAGGACAAAAAACAAAAACTTGAACCCATCTTCTTTTCAGTTTCCCTTCCCCAGTCTTGCTTATCTTAATTAATGAACCTAGGAGTCATTCTTTGCATCACCTTTTCCTCATTTTCCTTTGATTCTCCCTTTTAAAGAGTTCTCAGATCCAATTACTTGTCTCCATTTTTGTTGCTACCACCATCAGTTCCCAGTTGGATCACTTCAGAGGATTCCTGATCAGACTCCTGCTTCTATTCCCTCATTCATAAAGCTTCTCTAGAGTGAGCTTTTACAAATTTGTTCTGATTATGTTGCTCCCCTGCTTAAGCTGTTCGCATGTCTTCCCACTGCTCCTACAGGTTGATGTCCTTACCATATTCTGCATGCCCTCTGTGATCTTGCCCTTGCTTTCCTCTTCAGTCATCTTGTTACTACACTTTTCCTCTCTGAGCTAATGCCCCACTAGTTGTCTTTCAGCCCGTAGTGCCGAGCAGACTCTTTCCTCATGACTTCCGTATACATTTCCTCTGCTTGGAATGTTATTCCCACCCACACTTCAATTCCTGCAGGTCTCAGCCTGTGTGTCACTTTTAGATATGCTGTTCCTGACCAGCAAATTTAAAATAAGCCTCCTGGTTTTTCCTTCTCACAGAACTCTGGGTCTCCATCCCCCACTTTATTTGTTTAACATCTGTTATCTTTACTGGATTGTAAACATCATGAAGGCAGGGTCATGTCAGTTTTCTTCATTGTATGCTCTGTATCTGGTTCAGTGCTTTAGCATCCATACTATATACGCAGTAGATATTTTTGAATGAATGAACGAGATAGGAAAATATAGTAAGTTAGCAAGATGTAGGCAATTTAGGGTAATATACAATTCCCAGTCCACCGGTATTTTTATGAGCTATATTATTGAGCCATCGAAACTTGACCATCTTTCTTGCTTAGTCCAGGGTGTAGTGTAGTGAGAATCAGAAAGATTATTTGATGATAATACAATATATTGTGAGAGAGCTGTTTGTAGGCAACTGAAGATGCTTTATTGGTTGATATAGTAAGAAGTATTCTTTGTGTCCCAGTCATCCACAAAGAAAATACTTCTACTTCTAGATGACCATGAGTTGTTTCTGTCTTTATTGAGAGAACATTATCTTAAGAAACTGGTTTTAAATGTCAGCATTTTCTTTATCCCTCTCTTAGGGCTCTGTTCTTAGAATCCATTGCCCCTTTCCTTACCTCGAAAGGGGAGGATTATGGTTGTTCTATGTGGGCTGATAAGCCTGTCTTTTTTTTTAATGTCATTATCAAGAATTTGACTATAATATAAAAATTTTATTTCTCATCTCTGTTTTTTGGATCATGTTATATGATTTAAGAATCATGTTGTATGATTAATGTTACTTGTCCCCTTAAGTACTGATTAATGGTATCTGTTGTCCCCTCAAAGCAATTAAGTGATCATCATAGACTGTGGGTGGGGAGGTTAGCTGGCAAACATTCTTGCAGGAACCTTCTAGTAAAACAAAAATTCTATAAATTGAATGCCTGAAGAGGCTGAGCTTAGGATACTGTTTGCTATACAACTTTGGCAATTGAAATTTTTTTTAAGTTGAAAATATTACTATGCCCATGTATATGGCATTTTATCTTTAGATGACTCTTAGATTATTATTTTTTTTGTAGTGTTCTTGGATTGTCTCAATATTCAGCAGGAACTCTTCGGAGGCAAAGAGCAATAAGGGCTTGGAATACATATTGATAAAATGATACAGTACAGAAGTAGAGTTGATAAAATGATACAGTACAAAAGTAGAATTGGCTACTTTTTTTAGGTGTAAATGCTGCTGACAGTATATATTAAGGAAAAGTTTAGTAAGTGTATATTAAGGAAAAGTTTAATATGCATTAATATATACTTAGCTCACTTTTTGTATAGGTACTAGAACTACTTCTGTCTTGTTAGACATCCAACAAACATTTTTGTAGCTATTATGTGCTTGTAGAAAATGTACTTTCTTTTGATCTACAAGTATGAAAACTTCCCTTCTTCCCTCCTGACAAGACTCTCCACCCCAAAATGAAGAGTGGGGTGCTAAAAGGGAAGGTGGTGGTTAGATAATTCGTGACTCAGTGTCATCTACAAATCTCCTTTTGCTAAAATGTTTCTCTTTAGCATTTCTGAAGTGTAAGGACCAATGAGTGTAATGAGTGTTAACTCATTAACAGATTACTAGACTTTGAGCAGTTTTGGAGGAGCCAAAATCCAAATGAGAACTTGGATCTTGTAATTCTGTTAAATCAGCAAGTGCTTATTTAAAGCTGACTATATACAAGATGCACTTTGAGCCCAGTGGGAGATTCAAAGAATTGGAGACAGATTTCTGAGTTTCAGGAACATAAGAGAATATACAAAGTTTAAAATCCCATGATTCTCCTCCCTAATTTAATTTTTTGGAGTGTTTTTCTTTCCTTCGTATTAAACTTTTACTTTGAAAGTTCCCAGAAGTTGGGACAAGCAAGTAAGAGAGACAGTTGCCTAAATTCTTCAGGATGGGGGTAGTTACTGACTACTTTATGATAGTGAATAATTTCACTGTAACTGTTTTTACTAATGGTCTACAGTAGAAGTTTTTAGATTGCTTACTTATGTGTAATTTGGTTTAGTCAACACAAGGATGCATTTGGTTAGCCAGAATGCAAAATTTGCTGGCTAGAATGGTCTTGGAAAGTTTTATGGGGCAGGGGGGAATATGACATTTGGAAGAGTAGGCAGCAGTGGGAATCTCAGGCAAGGAAGGGAAAGGCATGGGCAAAGTCCCAGAGGACAAAAAAAATTTGTGGTAGACTCACTTTTCACCTAGACCTGATCAGTGGTCTTACCTTATGTATTTTCAAGATTACCACAGTTTTTATTCTGTAATTACCATTCCTTTGATTTTATTTTTAAGCATGATATTTAATGATTTTTTTTAAAGATTCGAGCTCTATTTTTAAAAAATAAATTTAGTTATTTATTTTTATTTATTTATTTTTGGCTACATCGGGTCTTTGTTGCTGCGTGCGGGCTTTCTCTAGTTGTGGCGAGCGGGGGCTACTCTTTGTTGCGGTGCACAGGCTTCTCATTGCAGTAGCTTCTCTTGTTGTGGAGCATGGGCTTCAGTAGTTGTGGCACATGGGCTCAGTAGTTGTGGCTCGCAGGCTCCAGAGCACAGACTCAATAGTTGTGGCACATGGGCTTAGTTGCTCCGCGGCATGGGGGATCTTCCCAGACCTAGGGCTCGAACCCATGTCCCCTGCGTTAGCAGGCGGATTCTTAACCACTGCACCACCAGGGAAATCCTAATGTGTTTTAAAGTTTAACATTAAAGGAGGAATTACTTTGTTTGAGAAAGTGTTAAAAGGCTGAAGAATCTTGATCTAAATAATGATTTCCTAACAGAGATCTGGGAAATCCCCAGTAATTGTCGTTGGTTCAGAGAACAGTCCTCAGGACTGGGAAGAGAAATAGGGGAGTCCCAGAGAGGGGCTCCATGGTCAGAACCATTTGATCCTCAAAACAGAATGAAAAAAATTTTTAACTATAAATATAAATGCAGATGTTCATTATTATAGATAGGGTAAAGTCACTCCTGTCAGAGGAAAAACTTTTGGCTGTGTAACATGATGGTGGAGAAATCTTTGGTTGAGTAGAACAGTTGAAGGCCATATAAGGAAATTTTTCTCCCCCATTTTCTCCCCCATTCTCTGGAATATTTAGGGCTAAGTTCTTAGTTTCTGATACCTTAAAAGTCTTCTGTTATTAAGAACTATTATTTTTTTAAAAAAAAAGACATTTAGATGAAGACATCAGAATTTTAGAATTACCCATAGTCCTGTAACTCTTAACAACTATTTTCATTTTTGCATGTTATCTTCTAATCTTTACTTGTATGCATACTTTCTTAGTAATGGTACTTTAAAAATTGATGAAGAAGGAATACCAAGATCTAGAGAATTTTGTATGATTCCTTTTTCTTTTTAAGGTATGTGTTGGGTGGTGGAGCATTATGCATGGAACTACTCACAAAACAGGTGACTATTTTCTTATGGTACTCGTGTTTTTCAAACATAGAGTGTTTTAACTATGTAAATTAGATTCTAAGTGGACAAAGCTCTTTGTAATTATCTACTTTAACATAATTTTTGTTTTTTGCTAAAAGCACCTACTTTTAATAATGAAAGCTTTTTAAACCAGTAAAATAACATTGTACTTGCTGCTTAATCTATGCTAGGATGGGCAATAAGAGTGATGTATATTTAAAGTTGTAATTTGCTCATTTTTAGCACTTCGAATGTTGGTTTGCTTTGCTTCGTTTTTTGTGAGATTTTGGAAATGGTCCAACTTTACTTTTACTCCTTGACCACAAACTTCTTAACATTAATTTGCTGTTATTGAGTCATTATATGCCATTTTCTTAAGCTTTCCTAACTGGGAATCAAGAATACCACTGTGTTTTAAAAAAGTGTTTTCTTCTTTCTGTAGGGCTGGAGCAGTGCCTATTCAATAGAATCAGTCATCATGCAAATCAATGCCACCTTAGTCAAAGGCAAAGCCAGAGTGCAGTTTGGTGCAAATAAGGTACTTTTATTAAGAATGTCACATAAACTGTAAGATATATTTCCTGTTATCTTATGAGGAGGCTTCTTTCTGTTCTCTTAGTCTTTGTTATTTCTACTATAGTTAAATATGTCTATAATTTGAAATTTATTCTTGGTTTATATATACTAATAAGTAAAAAAATTATATGTAGTTGTAAGTTTCCAAAAATTG
The DNA here is from genome assembly GCF_003031525.2 of Neophocaena asiaeorientalis asiaeorientalis. Lineage (NCBI taxonomy): Eukaryota > Metazoa > Chordata > Mammalia > Artiodactyla > Phocoenidae > Neophocaena > Neophocaena asiaeorientalis. The sequence goes on from NW_020175527.1 coordinate 239,761, forward strand.
AGATCATGTTGTAATAGTTAATTCCCAGTGAGCATATACGTGCTAGGCTGTAATCTAAACTTTTTATTTGTATTAACTTTCAGTCCTCTTAATAACCTAAAAGTAGGTGCTGTTACTGTCCTTATTTTGTAGATGAGGAAACTGAAGCACACAGAAGTTAGTAACTCATCTAAGGTCACAGGTGGCAGAGTGAGGATTGGAACCAGACTTTCTGGCCGTTAGTCTCTGCTCTTAACCACTGAATTCTTTTCTTTATTCACTTACTATATCAGAAATATCTTTTCATGTCTAATTGGAGTTATCTATAAACACTTAAGTGGACACTTAAGGATGTACTCTGAAGTTAGTATGTTTTGGAAAAATATGTGATGGAAATCATCCTGACCTGACATTTAAAAAAATCTGGATGTTCCTAAAGTTTCTTGTGAATTTTGTATTAAATGCCTATCCAAATAGTACTAAATCTAAATAGGTATTTATAACTGTAATGCACGTCAAATCGTGAGCCCACTAGAATCTTAACTCACAGGGGAAGCAAAAAATTGAAAAGGCTGTTTTACAGAATTATATACTTGGGATAATATTATCAAATAACTTACTTTTAGCTTTTTAAACAGCTATTTCTTTGCATTAGAACAAAGTACCATTTTGTATAAAATCTAGAAGTTAATTGAAAAGTAGTGAATTGCTTATAACTACATTTAACTAGTGTTTCTTAACAGTGTATGTATTTTAGGTATTTTAAATGCGGCAATAGAATGATGTATTAGAACATCAAAACTTTGTTTTTCTAAATGACAATTTATGCTCACTATACAATACAAATAGAAATAAATACAAACTAAAAAAGTCATCTGTAATTTGAGTGTCTAGAAATACTATTAGCATTTTGGTGTACTTCCAGTCTTTTAAATTTTCTTCCTGGCATTTATTTATATGTAGAACTTGATGTTAAATTTCATCATTTTTTTTTAAATTAGCGTGTTTTTCCCATTAAGAGAAAATACAAAAGGCTTAGAACAATGATTTTTTTTTTGAGTAATTGAAAGACCATTTTTACCAATAACTCACACTGTAAACTTACCTCTCTGGGCATCTGTATCTTTACCTGAAATACAATTGATCTGGATATTTTAAGTTTCTTCCAGTTTTAACATTCTGTAATAACAATACGCTATCTTTGTTCAGTGCTGTAATCCCCTTGGAATCAATCAATTTCAATATAATTGCCTTAAACCTTTACATTTTCATAATTGTAGTTTTGTTAGCAAGTAAATATAACCATTTTATATAGAGTGTCAAGGTAGGCAGCTAAATATGTTTGCATATTAGAGTATGTCTTAGAAGGTGAATTTTTTTAATTGTCAAGGTGAAACCTTACCCTTCTATTTTTTTTTCTTATTAAGAAATATTTGTCAGTTAAGAATGTAGAAACTTTGCATGATGTAATATGAGTTTTACCTTCCCTTCTACTCAGCAGGGAATAGTCTGAATGTTAACTTTAAAAATACTACTATCAAAAAAGTAAGGTGCTAAATGGTGTTAAAAATACGCTACCATTTGTGTAAGAGGGATAGACAAGGACATACTATAGATGTGCTTTTATAAGCAGAGAATATCTCTGGAAGGATATTCAAGAAAATGCTAATAACGATTATTTCTGACAAGGGAGTGTTGAAATATTGAGGGGGCAGGTTAGAATTGGGAGGGAGACTTTACTGTAAATCATTTGTGCTATTTGAATTTCTTTTTGCCATACAACTATTCAGAAATATTTAAAATATAAAAAAATACTGTCAGCTATTGGTTCAAAATAAATGAGTTTGTACCCTAAAATATCTTATTAAAATGAGATAAATATACATAAGTACTGAAAAACAGAAAAAGTTGCCCATCCACACACATGAAATTTGGAGATAGGGTCAGATTGATAGAGCTGAGGATCTGCAGCTATGCCTGGGACAGAAGGATCTTGGCAAAGCTGGCTTTCTTATTCAGTTAACATGGAATAGAATATAGACTGTAACATTAACTCTAGGCTATAGTAGTGAGAAAGCCTTCTAAAGTAGAGGTCTGATCATACGACTTTTAGCAGGAATTGGGGGTTTAGATAGGCAAGACAGTGCCTTCTAAGAAGCTTCTGTTCACTGTTTGGAGGGTAATGGTAGTTGAGCTAAATAGTGAAGTCCTAGAGCACACAGCCCTAACTAGCTATTTCTATCATCAGGAAAGGCATCTGTCTTCTCTACAGCCCATAGACCTCCAGTTATTTACCTATAGGATCCCCTAGTCAGTGATCACATTCAGATGGAGAACTGATTTTTTTTTCCCCCCTGGGGGAAGTTGTTACCTATACTAAGCACTCCAGTCTTCTATTATAAATGAGAGAGACTGGGGAGCCAAATCTGGGAACCTTGAATAATCCCGAGATTCTCCAAGGGGACTAAAGTGGTTTCATGTTAGTTGTATCCACAGTTCTCATCAGCAGCAGACACAATCTTTAGAGGAAAGCATTTCTAATTTAAGCCTGTAAGATTCTCAAAGATTAAGATCAAGCAAATACGAATTCAGTGAAAGATGACAAGCACATAAGTAGACAACCTAACATACATGAGAACTGGCAGAAACAATGAATAAGAGATACATATTCCCAAAGACTTGAGGGTTTGGAATTAGCAGATACTAGAATTTTGAGAAAATGAATAATTCTATGTAAAATCTAGTGTAAAGAAAAAAGAATCATAAAATTGAGCAAATGATAAGACCAGGAATGATGAGACAGATCTGAAAAAGAATGAAATAGAATTTATAGAAATGAAAAATGTTGAAATGAGAAACAATAGATTAAACATCAGAAGAGAGAATTAATTGATTAGAAGAAATAACTCAGAATGTTGCACAGAGAGACCTGGGGATAGACAGTACAGCAGAAGTTGTAGAGATCAGAACGAGGTCTAAAACATGTCTTATTCGAATCCCAGTAGGAGATAATAAAATTATATTAAAGAGAGAAATAGAAACCAGAAAGTGAAGTTGTGAAAGCAGGCCCAAATAAATAACTCATAACAAATAAAAATGGACTAAAGTTACCAGTTAGACAGTTCAAATTAAAAAGTGGTCTTGGGCTTCCCTGGTGGTGCAGTGGTTGAGAGTCCACCTGCCGATGCAGGGGACACGGGTTTGTGCCCCTGTCTGGGAAGATCCCACATGCTGCGGAGCGACTAGGCCCGTGAGCCATGGCCGCTGAGCCTGCGCGTCTGGAGCCTGTGCTCCGCAGCGGGAGAGGCCACAACAGTGATAGGCCCGCGTACCGCAAAAAAAGAAAAAAAAAGTGGTCTTTAAGAAGTGTATTTGTTTATTTATTTTTATTAAAAAAATATTTTGAAGTATAGTTGATTTACAATGTTGTGTTAATTTCTTTTGTGTTAATTTTTTCCTGTACAGGAAAGTGACTCATTTATACATATGTAAATCTATTATATTTTATATTCTTCTACATTATGGTTTGTCACAAGAAGTATATTTAAAATGTGAGGATACAAAGAGATTGAAAAAAAAATTTTTTTTAAAGAAGAACGATAAAGATAGGCCAGTATAGGCATACCTTGGAGCTGTTATGGGTTCAGTGCCAGACTACTACTTCGATAAAGCCAGTATCACAATAAAGCAAGTCACATGAACTTTTTGGTTTCCAAGTGCATACAAAATGTACACTATACTGCAGTCTATTAAGTGTGCAATAGCCTTATGTCTAAAAAACAATGTACATGCCATAATTAAAAAAAACTTTACTGCTAAAAAATGCTAACGTTTACAACATCATCTGAGTCTTCAGTGAGTTGTAGTAGTAACACCAGAGATCACTGATCCCAGATCACTGTAACAGATATAGCAATGAAAAAGTTTGTGTCCCATTTTGGTAATTCAAAATATTTCAGACACACAAAATGAGCCAGTGCTGCTGGGAAAAATGGAGCCTATAGACCTGCTCGACACAGGGTTGCCAGAAACTTCAAATTGTAAAAAAGGCAATATCTGCTAGGTGCAGTAAAGTGAAGTGCAATAAAATGAGGTTTGCCTGTATACACTAACAAAAAGATGATGTAGCTGCAGTATCAAACAATTTGATTTTGGAACAGAAAGCATTGGCAACTACTTAATGATGAAAGTCTCATTTAACCAGGAGGATATAATTTTTTACTTTGTCATGCTACCTATCATTTGTTGAGAGGAAAAAGCAGGGGACAGTGACTGACAACAATAGGCTGTACATTAATTTTCTTGTATAACCTTAAGGTTATACAAGAAAGAAACTAATAACAGTATTTAATTTGGGTAGAAGAAGGAAACTAATAACAGTATTTAATTTGGGTAGAAGAAGGAAGGTGGATAGGGGAGGAACTGGGTGGTTTCAGGACAGGTAAAAAGGAGAGTTGTTACTTAGAATATGTTTATACATTTATTCTTATGCTGTGTGAATTTATTTAAAAATTCTGTGACATAATATAATAGGTGTGTACCACTATGGAGAATGCTTATGATGTATTAACTGGAAGTTAAGATGTAGGCCAGTTGTACTCATGGGGATAAAATTAATGCTAAACTTGGCCCCTTAAAAGAGGTTCTGATCTAGAGGTTAACAAAAGAAGACTCCTTTAGTAATGGCTTGATGCCACTTGGACATTCTTTAGATTTTTAACTCAAAATGTCATTCATATGTGTAGTCCTTAAAGCCTAATGTTTCCTTACCTGAAGGTAATATTTTGTAGTTCTTTTTTTTTTTTTTTTGATGGAAGTTATGAGGAAGAGTTTTTCTACTTGCATCCAAATAGCATCCTTTAACTTTATTCATAAAGCCTTGTACTTGTGCAGTGGTGGGAGAACTTATAAAAATGAACTGTGAATTTTGTAGATCTTTCCTAGAGAACAATTAGTTTTGTTGTCCCTCTAAAATGGTAGAGAATAATGAAATTGAGAAATTTATTTTGGAAATGGAAATATAACTTAGTTTCCTGTGTTCTTTTAAGTACAGCAGTGATGCATCCATAAATTATTTGTAATGATTTTCATCTACTTATAGTTTTGATATAAAATGTATAATTCTCTTTCAGAATCAATATAATCTAGCAAGAGCCCAACAATCCTATAATTCCATTGTACAGATACATGAGAAAAATGGTATGTTTAGTTAAATAAGTATTTATTGCCATTTATGAAATTTTACATAATGTACTGTTGATATTTATCATGTTTTATTCTTCTGTTTTTGCTTTAATTTCTTACAAAGTACAGCCACTACAGTGAAAAACTTTAACCTGAGGATACACACACAGTGTTTCATTCAAAATCTTTGTATCCTAAATACTTGGCCTGCGAACCTCTGAGTCAGAGTCAAGATTTTTGAGTAGATTGAGGAATGGATCACTTTACTCACTTGAAATGTATGGTATTGGGATAGGAATTGAGTTAGAGGCAACTCTAAAGGTGGAGTTCTTGCTGTTAATACTGAGTAAATGCAATCAGGATCATGAACCAGTTTCTGAAACATCTTCAGACTACTTAATGCTTTTTGACAATTGTACACATTTATTTATTCAGGTAAAAAAGTACTGATTTCAGTTTATACTTAAGAATATTTGAGTTGTAAATTTTAAAAAAATATTAAAATATCTTTCAAAACTTTATTGGCCTTTTAAAATTTTGCTTATTTTCACAATGCATGTTTGGAGCTTTTGTCTCTAATGGTGAGGCAATAAACAAGTAGACCTGGAATCAGGCAACCTATTATCAAGTGGCATTTGTGTCACCCATTAGCTAATGGGTAATTAGTCCCATTACCGCTCAGCCTCAGTTTCCTCATCTCTAAAATTGGCATGATGTCTGTCTTGCCGAACGTGAGGAAAAAGCGAGTAGTGTGTACGCACAGCATTTTATAACCAAGTGCTGATATTCGTGGTAGCTGGGGTAGTGAAACTGATGCTTTTTTGTGCAGAGTAAGTAAATTGATAGGAAGTAGTTTTCTTCAAGAGTATTTACAGTAAAGTGTTCTTTACTTTGCTAGAATGTGGTAGTTTGTGACTTAGGATTTGTGTTTTGTCTGTGCTCACTTTTATTTTAATGACAGAGCAAACTTGCCACTTTTGCAGTGACTGCTTACTTCTGAAAGAGTAGCATTCAGAACAATTTTCAAGCTTCTGAAGAGGGAAATGATAAAAAACTTGAGGACAAAACTGGGTTTTCATAATAATAATCTCCAGCACCCTAAATTAACAGACCCAAAGACTCCTGTATGCTACTTCATTAACCACGTGGATGCTTCACAAATCTTGGTATATTCATCCTGTTCCAATGGCAATTTCATACCAAGCAATACTTAATCTCATTTGCCTTTTTAGAGAGAGCTTATATTTTTGTTGAGCTTAGAAACATATTTTTTTCTTATGTCTTATTTTTTGTTAAATTAGATGTTGTAGTCAGCATTCAAAAATGTTTATGGAAACTGTATTTGAGAAAGTGTGGGTGTGTGTATAATTAGCTATGGTGAAAGAGCAATAGATTCAGATTCAGGAGATGGCTTCTGGTATCTTCTGCTAAATCTGATCTTGGGCTTACTTAATCAGTGCACCTGCTGAGATGGCACCCTCACTGGTAAAATGACATCACTGCCTGATGACAGTCCAAGTTCCTCTTATTCTAAAATACCAGGATTTTGTTTGGGGGATTGCTATTTTCAGTGTGGTTTCCTTTCAAATACCGAATTGAAATGAAATATAAAACCTAGCTTGTTACCTAATATTTCCACACTGTTCTCTTTTGGTAGAAATGCCATTAATATAGAGATCTTATATTGAAAACTCAAGTACAGTTTATTCATAGAAAATAACTTTATATTGTGAACATAAATATCAAAATGCTATGTTACCAACCCAAGTGTAAGTTTAATTTTTACAGTAGGTTTACAGAGGAAAATTATGAGTAGAGAAAGTATCTAACCTTGGTAAAATGCCATTGCTCTTAGTTGGTTTAAGAATTAAAATATTTTAACTGTTTTTTTCCCCATTCTTTTTCAGGCTGGTACACCCCTCCAAAGGAAGATGGCTAAATGTGTTGACTTTTGTATGTTTGGACCAATGTTGCTTTAAAGAAAATCTTTCCAACATGCAGACACAAGCTTTGAGTGCCCCTATAACAGCTGTACCGAAGATGTTAGCTAATAGATATTTTAGTGGATAATCTGTCAACTGGTCCAGTATAAGTTACAGCCTTTCCATTTTTCTCATTTTAGGTATCTTGGACTGAGCAGTGGGGCCTTTACTATATTTTTCCTGATAAATACACATACTGGCCACTCCTTATCTCTTTCTTTGAAAGGTGAAATGTGTTAAGCAGACAAGTCAGCATCAGGTTACTGAAGTTGCAACTTGAGGGCAACTTTCCCATTTTGAGCTCATGTGTTATGAGGATTTGCAATATATTGTTCCATTTAAAGCCAATAAAAGTTCAATTGATGTTTAATATTGGTTTAGAAAATTTAAGATGTTCTAAATCACAGTAGCTTTTTCAGGTTAAAACCATTTTATGATATTGCCAAAATAATGACAGGAAACATACTTATTAAACTGTTAAAGTTTTTTTTTTTTTTTTTATGGCTATGAAGATCTGAATTGTTTTTCCAAGATTTGCTGTTTAGTAAGTTGTACTTTTTAGGCAAAGCAAAGCAAGGCTGTGCCAATTCAGGCTTGTAAGTAGTCATTTCCACTGGGGCATCAGAGTCTTGCTGGGCTGAATCTGCTTCTTGTTGGTTCAATATTTACTATGAAGAAGAGCTTGAAGTATAGAGCTTGAAGTTATTTTAAATACTAAGTCATTTTACGTTTCCATTTTATTAACGGGATGTTGCAATCAGTTGTAAACTAATAAACTTATAAAGTGATTGGCACAAAGACTCTTTGAACAAAAACTGCACAGCTAAGTACAAAAAGTATCTAATTTGGAGACCTAAAGTTTTTGCTATAGTCATAACAATGGCTTTTACATTGAAAGACTAATAGGAACTCTACATATATTAATTCTTTTATAAAACCTGACTTAAATCAGTGTACTCTCCATTTTATTGCCTTACCAGAATCAGTCCTGTTGGGTTGGTAGTAGATTTTTTTATATACCCAAATTTGATTTAAAAGTAAACTCTAGTTATTAAGCACTTTTAAAAAGAAATCCAGAAGCACATTTTTTCTGCACAAACCAATTACAAAGTTCAAAAGTGTTTCTTATGCTTTGAGACTCAGTTTTTAACTTTGTAAACCACATCTGAGAGACTTGGCACTTCTGCATTATTGTGTTTAATTTCCTTTTTTTTTTTTTTTTTCTATTTTGGTTAAGAAGACAGTAGAAAAAGATTTTCTGGCATTCTTGTTCACTTGGTTACATTTGTATAAAGTTATGATTGCCAGTTGCTCAGATAAGTGACAAGGAAGAATTCTTTAAAGCATTAAAGTTCCTTAAACCTAAGGCTAAATCTTGAATACATTATTGAATTCTTTAATATCCTGATGGCTAGCAGATTGACAGCTGCACATTTGGCATGCTTTGTTTGGTTTTTTTTTTTGGTTTTTGGTTTTTTTGGGACTTTATTTTTCATTGCAGATTTATTTGGCAATGTACAGTAAATTTTGTAAACTTGCATCAAGTTTATGAATAAAGAACCATTTAAAAAATAACTTTGTCACTTTTCCCTCATAAAAGATAGTCTTTGCTTCAAGTTTCTACAGGCTGTTGGGTTTCTGGAATAGGATTATATATGGTGGGATGGGGTGAGGAGAGGCTTGAGGGGAAGAGAGGCAGATTGATTTCACAAGAGAAAGCTAGAGAATCCAGAATTGGTGTGTATAGACTTGGCATACTCAGGGCTTCCTCAACCTATTCCTTCTCCCACACTCATTTTTTAATATAAATTCAAGTGCTACTTTCTTTATGGCTGTCCTTAGTTCTCCAAGTTACAGTAATCTGCTCCCTCTTTAGTATACCCATAGCCTCTTACACAATTGTCAGTTTATCTCACATACAAGAAATCCAGAGGTAGGAAAATTCTAGGCATGGTACCTCTGCTGCTTTGAGATTTTTCCATGTTGGTTTCATCTTTGGCTAGACTGTTGTCTTGGATGTGCAGCCACCTTAATCATCCAGAGGTAGATAATGGTCCTGTTGTCTAGTGTCTCCTTAGGAAGTGAGGAGCTCTTTAGAAGTCCCCCCCCCACCCCCAAAGCATTATTGCCTCTCACTTTTCCTTGGCTAGAACTCGGGCCTGTGTCTACCCCTAAACTAATGGCTGGTGAAAAGAATGAGACCTTCATGATTAATATGGACCAGTGGTTCTCAAGTTATGATTTGGAGAAAGCTGGAGGCTCCTGAGACCCATCTAGGAGGTTTTTAAGATCAAAACAATTCTCTTAACACTAAAGCATTATTTGCTATTTTCACTCTCATTCTCTCACAAGTGTACAGTGGAGTTTTCCAGAGGCTATGTGATGTGATAGATGTGATATTGCAACAGATTGAATTCAGAAGCAGATCAAGCTGTCTTCTATTAAGCCAGAAATTAGAGGTTTGCAAGATGTAAAGATGCTACACTTATTCAATATTGGAGGGGGAGAGTGGTGGAGATTTGGTAAAGTTATTTTTTCATAAGTTATTTTGTTTATGTGTCATGAATTTTAAGTGAATTAATATTACAATGTTTTAATTTAAAAAAAAATAAAATTTATTTATTTTTGGCTGCGTTGGGTCCTCGTTGCTGCATGTGGGCTTTCTTTTAGTTGCGGCGAGCGGGGGCTACTCTTCGTTGCGGTCCGCGGACTTCTTGTTGCGGTGGCTTCTCGTTGAGGAGCACCAGCTCTAGAAGCGTGGGCTTCAGTAGTTGTGGCTGGCAGGTTCTAGAGCACAGGCTCAGTAGTTGTGGCACAGGCTTAGTTGCTCCAGGGTGTGTGGGATCTTCCTGGACCAGGGCTCGAACCCGTGTCCCCTGCATTGGCAGGTGGGTTCTTAACCACCGCGCCACCAGGGAAGCCCCCAGTGTTTTAATTTTTAATATGGTAAATATAGTCATAACCCATCTAAAGAAGCTCTTTAGTGTTGCCAATATTTAAGATTGTGAAGCAGTCCTGAGGCCAAAATGTTTGAAACCAGCTTGTTTAGACCAACCAAATTTACCAGTCAAGAGCTGGGCATCAGATCAGGCCCTTGTTAGCCAGGAAGCGGCAAGAGGAATAGATGTTAGCTGGGGATACAGCAGTATCTGCTGTGCTTACATTCCTTCTATCTGTGATTCTCAAGCTGGGCTTGCATCACGGGAAAGCTTAAATCACAGTAAAGCTAAAACTACGACTGCTGGGCCCCACCCCCAAGTGTTTAAGTAGGCCTGGGGTGAGGACCGAGAATACGCCAAACAGAATTTTTCAGGTGAATCTGATGCTACTAGCAGGGAACTAGTGTTTGGGGGCGTGCTTTCATAGCAATGGTAGGTGCTCTTTAAGCCGTTGAACACATTCAGCACTTGAGGGCTGCACGGTGTTGAATAAAGGTGGTGATTTTCACAGTTTATCTTAAAGCAGATACTGCCAGTTCAAAAATTGGACTCATGCTGTTAACAGGCATTGGGACTGTGAAGACCCATTATTTAGTCTGTGCCTTCCAGAACTCATGAATTAGAGAAAGACCTGTACCGACAAAGAAAATACCGCTGCAAGTGCAGTGAGAGGCACAGAAGGAGATGGATGTGGTTCGACTGTGGAAAGCCTCCTGGAAAGTTCCGGGAGGATTACAGGACGCGTGGCCACCACCTCCAAGAACCTGCCGCCGCTCCCAGACCAGCGCCGGAAACGCTTTGGCTTGGAGTCACGTGGGCGCCTCCTCAGCGGCACCACCTCCCCTGACCGGCCGGAAGTGGCGCGCGCGCCTGCTCAGTACGCGCGCGGCCCGGCCTACGCCGCTCCCTCGGAGCCGCCGTACTGCTTCCCCGTCGGGTTGGTGAGGCATGGAGCCGGTGGGCGGTGGCGGTGGCGGTGGCGGTGATCGCCGCGGCTCCTCCCCCGCAGACCTGCGAAGCACCTTCGTGTTGAGTAACCTAGCGGAGGTGGTGGAGCGTGTCCTCACCTTCCTGCCCGCCAAGGCGTTGCTGCGGGTGGCCGGGTGAGGGGAGAGGAGGCGGGAAGCTTACCTCGGGACTTGCCTGGGCTGGCGGGGTGGGCGGATACCGTCGGGACCCAGGGATGACCCGGGCTCCCTATCCCTACCCCTGCCCCAGGTGGTGGCCCCATAAGCTAGGTACCCCGGCCGTAGTGCTCCCGTGGACCTTTCCCAGAGGAGCCAGGTTTTCTCTGCCCCCGGCTCTCCCTCCGAACCGGCGCCCGACGCCTCCCCCTCCTGGGGACTTTGGATCCCGCAGGAATCTCCTGCAGTTGCGCTAATGGGTGGTGGGGGCCGGTGGTTTGTGAGCCGCGGGAGAGAGGGAAGTGAACGTCCGTTCACAGCCCTTTGTGCGTTTGCGTCCCCAGCGTGTGTCGCTTATGGAGGGAGTGTGTGCGCAGAGTGTTGCGGACCCATCGGAGTGTGACCTGGATCTCCGCGCGCTTGGCGATTGCCGGCCACCTGGAGGAGCATTGCTTGGTCCGCGTGGTAGCTGAAAAGCTTGAGGTAAGTAAGAATGGGTGTTGTTTACAGTCCTTTGCAGTGTTGGTGGGTCAGTCGTTGAGAACTAAATGCAACAATTTTGTATATGACGTTACTTTTTGTAATTTAGGCAGGTTTTTCTCGTGACGTGAAAAGATTTTGTAAACATCAGTTTTAATGACTATATTGTAAGGATGTGCCATGGCTGCTTTGACCGTTCTTCACATATTGGGCACTTTATGTATCCAGATTGCCACTGTTATGAAAATGCTGTTTAGAACCATACTTTTACCTGCTTTCCTTGTCACTGTTTTGCAGGGGTGGTAACTGAAGGCTCTCTATTGCATAGTGTCACATAAAAATGCCAAGAACCAATACTGAAACCCCAAAATTTCAATCCCTGGTCCTGTTTAAAATGATATGTTTAGTATAATCTAAATTATTAAAAGCAAAAAAGGAAGAACAGAAAAGAAATAAGCCAAAATGCTAGCAACAGTTTCCTTTGGGGGTAGAAGTGTGTGTGTGTGTGTGTGTGTGTGTGTGTGTGTGTGTACACTGTGTTTTTAAAAACTTTTGTTTCTTTTCCTTCAGATTTTTACCACTGCAAGTATTATTTTTATTTAGCTTTAAAAGTTTATATATTGCAATGGCTGTTAAAGCCAGGCAGACATAGGTGTGAACCCAGCTTTGGCACATACTACTAGCTGTGTGATTTTGAAAATGTTACCTAAACTCTCTGAGCCTGTAAAATGAAAATAATGCCGTTTACACTCTTACAGAGTTGTAAGGATTAAATAATGGAAAGTTAACCCATGTAACATTACCTACAGTGCCAGGAATATAATGTTTTCAATAATTGAAAGTATTATTCTCTATTAATATCATTACTAAAATTCATATACTAATACCCTTAAAGAAATTTATATATTGTAGAAAACTCTAGTGTGGAGACAAAAACATGAAAACCTTGTCCAAATCATTCATGCTCTTTTTCTTTGTGTTTGCCAAATTATCTAGTAGACATGATACTTTATAGCCATAAAGAAAGTTGATTTAGCATTTTTACTAGAAATATTTTAAAATCCACTGAAAATTTTATAAGACATCTTGTCATTTGGAACTTCTTTAAATGAGATTCTAGTTGTCTTCTATTTTGCTTTGAGAACATTTCATGTTGATGACTGCCACTGTCACTTCTAGTGAGACTTGGGAAGGAAAATTCAGCAGCTGCTTCTCAGTACGTACCAGAAAAGAGAATCATAAAACCTCAGGGTTAGACTTCCAAACTTTAAGAATAGGAAACCCAGGGCCTAAGCACTTCCAGGGGTTATTCTGCTGGTTTATGGCAGAGTCAGCACTAACACCTAAATCTCTTAAATTCTCTCTCCTTTACTCACTATACCCAGCATCACGAACTCAAATGACTCCAGAGTTAGGTAACTCACAGTGGGTGGATGACTCAGTGTGACATCATAAAAAGTAATAGGGCTATGGCAGACCAGATAGTGCTTGCTTCTCCTTGGCCCCAGTCAGGGGGAATGCAGTCTAATAAGTGTTGCCAGAATGTCTACTTTTTCAAAATAAATCCACATTTTATATAAATATTTTGTGGGAATTTTAAATGTTGGCAACTGAAATACGTGTGTGTGTCTGTCTGCTTTGTTTTCTTCGGGAAAATTAATTATTTTACAATTTAAGTATGCTTGACTTACATCACTAAGTTAGTTCCAGATGTACAATATAGTGATTTAATATTTCTATACATTACAGAATGATCACCATAAGTCTAGTTCTCCTCTGTCACCATACAGAGTTATTATAATATTGATTATATTCCCCATGCTGTACATTTCATCCCTGGGACTCATTTATTTTGTAACAGGGAGGTTGTACCTCTTAATCTCCCTTACCTGTTTTAGTCATCCCCCAACTTCCCTCCCCAATGACAGCCACCTGTTTATTCTCTATCTATGATTGTTTCTGACTTGTTACATTTGTTCATTTGTTTTGTTTTTTAGATTCCACATATAAGTTAAATCATATGATATTTGCCTTTCTCTGACTTATTTTACTTAGCCTAATACCCTCTAGGTCCAACTGTATTGTCACAAATGGCAAGATTTCATTCTTTTTTTATGGCTGAGTAATATCACATTGTAGGTATACCACATCTTTATCCATTCATCTATTTGTGGGCACTTAGGTTGCTTCTGTATCTTGGCTATTGTAAATAATGCTGCAGTGCATATATCTATTCAAATTAGTGTTTTTGTTTGTTTTTTCTCCCAGAAAAATACCCAGAGGTGGTATTGCTGGTCATATGGTAGTTCTGTTTTTAATTTTTTGAGGAACTTTCATACTGTTTTCTACAGTGGCTATATCATTTTACATTCCCATCAGCGATGCATGAAGTTACCTTTTCTCTGCATCCTTGCCAACACTTATTGTTTCTTCTCTTTGATAGTACCTATTCTGACTAGTATGAGGTGGTATCTTGTTATGGCTTTGATTTGCACTTCTCTGATGATTAGTGATGTTGAACATCTTTTCATGTGTCTGTTGCTTGTCTGTAAGTCTTCTTTGGAGTCTATGCAGGTTCTCTGCCTTTTTTTATATATAAATAATTTTTATTGGAGTATGGTTGCTTTACTCTGCCTATTTATTAATTGTGTTGTTTGTTTTTTTGCATAAGTTATATGAGTTCTTTGTAGATTTTGGATATTAACCCCCATAAGAGATATATATTGTTTGCAAATATCTTCTCCCATTCAGTAGGCTGCCTTTTGATTTTGTTGATAGTTTCTTTCACTGCAAAAGCTTTTTAGTTTGATATAGTCCCATTTGTTTATTTTTGCTTTTGTTTCCCTTGCCTGAGAACACATATCCAAAAAATATTGTGAAGACTCATGTCAAAGAGTGTACTGCCTATGTTTTCTTCTAGTAATTTTATGGTTTTAGGTCTTACATTTAAGTCTTTAATGCCTTTTGAGTTTATTTTTGTGTACAGTGTGAGAAAGTAGTCTAGTTTGATTCTTCTGCATGTAGCTCTTCAGTTTTCCCAACACCATTTATTGAAGAGGCTGTCTTTTCCCCATTGTATATTCTTGCCTCCTTCATCATAGGTGAATTGACTATGTAAGTGTGGGTTTATTTCTGGACTCTATTCTGTTACATTGATCTATGTGTCTGTTTTTGTGCCAGTACCACAGTGTTTTGATTACTGTAGTATAGTTTGAAATCATGGAACGTGACATCTCCAGCCTTGTTCTTTTTTCTCAAGGTTGTTTTGGCTATTCCGGGTCCTTTGTGTTTCCATACAAATTTTAGAATTATTTGTTGTAGTTTTATGAAAATGCCTTTTGGTATTTTCATAGGGATTGCATTGAACCTATAGTATGTTGGGGCATATGGTCATTTTCACAATATTAATTCTTCAGTTGATGACCACAGCATATCTTGCCATTTGTGTCATCTTCCGTTTCTTTCATCAGTGTCTTATGATTTCCTGAGTACAGACCTTTTACCTCCTTGGTTATTTTATTCCTAGGGCTTTTTAAAAAAATTATTTTCTTTATTTTTTTGGCTGCGTTGGGTCTTAGTTGAGGCACATGGGATCTTCGTTGAGGCATGGAGGATCTTTCATTGTGGCACATGGTCTCTTCATTACAGTGCTTGGGCTTCTCTGTAGTTGTGGTGGGTGGGCTCTGTAGTTTGCGGCATGTGGGCTCACTCATTGAGGTGCGTGAGCGCAGTAGTTGTGGTGTGCGGGCTTAGTTGCCCTGCGGCATGTGGGATCTTAATTCCCCAAACAGGGATCGAACCCACGTTCCCTGTGTTGGAAGGCGGATTCTTTACCACTGGACCACCAGGGAAGTCCCTTTTATTATTTTTTTAATATCTATTATTTAGGCTGTGGCATGTGGGATCTTTGTTGCTGCGTGTGGGGTCATTTTAATTGCGGCATGTGGGATCTTTAGTTGCAGCATGCAGGATCTTTAGTTGCAGCATGCTGGCTCTTTTAGTTGGGGCATGCGGGATCTAGCTCCCTGACCAGGGATTGAACCCGGGCCCCCTGCATTGGGAGCATGGAGTCTTAACCACTGGACCACCAGGGAAGTCCCAGTTCTTTTTGATGTAAGTGATGTTTTCTTAATTTCTCTTTCTGATAGTTCTTTGTTAGTGTATAGAAACACAACAGATTTCTGTATATTAATTTTGTATCCTGAAACTTTACTGAATTCAGTTAATAGCTCTAATTTTTTTTGGTAGTTTCTTTAGGGTATTCTGTATATAGTATTATGTTATCTGCAAACAGTGAGAGCTTTACTTCCTTTCCAATTTGGATTCCATTTATTTCTTTTCCTTGTCTGATTGCCATGGCTAGAACTTGCAATACTATGTTGAACGAAAGTGGCAAGAGTGGGCATCCTTGTCTTGTTCCTAATCTTAGAGGAAATGTTTTCTTTCAGCTTTTCACTATTTAGTATGGTGTCTATTTAGTATGATGTTAGCTGTGAGTTTGTCATATGTGGCCTTTATTATGTAGAGGTATGTTTCCTCTATATCCACTTTCTGGAGTTATTATCATAAATGGATATTGAATTTTGTCAAAAACTTTTTCTGCATTTATTGAGATGATCATATTTTTATTCTTAAGTTTGTTCATGTGGTGTATTACATGGATTGACTTGCAGATATTGAACCATCCTTGCATCCCTGGGATAAATTCCACTTGATCATGGTGTATAATTCTTTTAATGTATTATTGAATTTGGTGTGCTTATACTTTGTTGAGGAGTTTTGCATCTATGTTCATCAGGGGTATTGGCTTGTAATTTTCCTTTTTTGTGGTGTCTTTATCTGGTTTTGGTATAGGGTGATGCCTCATAAGAATGAGTTTGGAAGCATTTCTTCCTCTTCTTTTTTTTGGAATAATTTAAGAAGGATAGGTGTTAACTCTAAATGTTTGGTAGAATTCACCTGTGAAGCTCCATGGTCCTGAACTTTTGTTTGGGAGTTTTTAAACTACTGATTCAGTTTCAGTGTTGCTAATTGGTCTGTTCATATTTTCTGTTTCTTTCTGATTCAGTCTTAGGATATTATATGTTGCTAGAAATTTATCCCTTTCTTCTAGGTTGTCCATTTTATTGGCATGTAATTGGTTTTTTTTTTTTTTTTTTTTTGGTACGTGGGCCTCTCACT
>NW_020175527.1:256748-258297 GCF_003031525.2 Neophocaena asiaeorientalis asiaeorientalis
TTTTTTTTTTTTTTTTTTTGTGGTACGTGGGCCTCTCACTGTTGTGGCCTCTCCCGTTGGCAGAGCGCAGGCTCAGTGGCCATGGCTCACGGGCCCAGCCACTCTGCGGCATGTGGGATCTTCCCTGACCGGGGCACGAACCTGTGTCCCCTGCATCGGCAGGCAGACTCTCAACCACTGCGCCATCAGGGAAGCCCATGGCATGTAATTGTTGATAGTAATCTCTTCAGATCTTTTGTATTTTTGTGATGTCAGTTATAACATCTCCTTGATCATTTTATTTTACTGATTTCAGCTCTCTTTTTCTTGATGAGTCTGGCTAAAGGTTTATCTAAATTTTGTTTTATCTTTTCACAGAACCAGCTCTTAGTTTCTTTGCTCTTTCCTGTTGTTTTACTGTCTCTATTTCATTTACTTCTGCTCTGAGCTTTATGATTTCTTCTAACTGGGTTTGTGTGTTCTTCTTTTTCTAGTTCCTTTAGGTATAAGGTTAGGTTTTGTACTGAGATTTTTCTTGTATTCTGAGGTAGGCTTGCATTGCTATAAACTTACCTCTTAGAACTGCTTTTGCTGCATCCCACAGATTCTGGATCGTGTTTCCATATTCATTTGTCACCAGGTATATTTTTCTTGTTACCAGGTATTTGATTTCTTCAGTTACCCTTTGGTTACTTAGTCACATATTGTTTGGCCCACCAGTGTTTTTTTGCCTTTTTTTTTTTCTTGTGGTTAATTTCTAGTCTCATAGTGTTGTGGTCAGAAAAGATGCTGGATGTGATTTTAGTCTTCTTAAATTTATCGAGACTTGTTCTGTGGCCTAGAATGTTATCTACCCTAGAGAGTGTTTGATGTGCACTTGAAAATAATGTGTATTCTGCTGCTTTTGGATGGAATGTTCTATATGTTATAGCTACTAAGTCTGTCTATTGTAATGTATTGTTTAAGGCCAGTGTTTCCTTGTTGATATTCTCTCTGAATGATCTGTCCATTGATGTAAGTGGGGTGTTAAAGTCCCCTACTATTATTTTGTTACTGGGACTTTCTCCCTTTGTTTCTATTTGGTTTATGTATTTAGGTGTTCCCTTTTTGGTTGCATATATATTTACAATTGTTATATCTTGTTGGATCAATCCATTTATCAAAGTAATGCTACCCAGCTTGCTTTTCATTTCCATTTCCATTTCCATGGAATACCTTTTTCCATCTCCTTACTTTCAGTGTGTGTGTCTTTAGATCTGAAGTGAGTTTCTTCTAGGCACTATGTATAAGGGTCTTATTTTTTCACCCATTCAGCCAGTCTGTGTCTTTTGATTGGAGCATTTAGTCCGTTTACATTTAAAGTAATAATTGATAAGTATGTACTTATTGCTGTTTTGTTCATTGTTTCCAGGTTGCTTTTGTAGTTCTTTTTTGCTTATTTTGCTTGCCTCCCTTGTGATTTGATGACTATCCTTAATGTTAGGTTTGGATTCCTTTATTGTGTGTGTGTGTGTGTGTGTGTGTGTGTGTGTGTGTGTGTGTTTTTTTTTTTTTTTATATTTTTTTTTTT
>NW_020175527.1:258555-281687 GCF_003031525.2 Neophocaena asiaeorientalis asiaeorientalis
TTTTCTTTTTTTGTGTGTGTGTGTGTGTGTGTGTGTGTGTGTGTGTGTGTGTGTATTTTTTTTTTAATTTATTTTATTTTCTTGGCTGCGTTTTGGTCTTCTTTGCTGTGTGCAGGCTTTCTCTAGTTGTGGCGAGTGGGGGCTACTCTTTGTTGAGGTGCGTGGGCTTCTCATCATGGTGGCTTCTCTTGTTGTGGAGCATGGGCTCTAGGCGTGAGGGCTTCAGTAGTTGTGGTTCTTGGGCTCTAGAGCGCAGGCTCAGTAGTTGTGGCTCACGGGCTTAGTTGCTCTGCGGCATGTGGGATCTTCCCGGACCAGGGCTTGAACCCGTGTCCCCTGCATTGACAGGCGGATTCTTAATCTCTGCGCCACCAGGGAAGCCCCGTGTGTGTATCTATTGTAGATTTTTGGTTTGTAATTACCTTGAGGTTCATATATAACAGCCCATGTATATATTTGTGATTCTTTTAAGTTGATGATTCTTAAGTTCAAACACATTCTAACAAACCTGCATCCACCCCCACCTTTTATTGTTTTTTTACATTATATTTTCCTTTTTTGTTTGTTTGTCCCTTAACTACTTTTTGTGGATATAGATGATTTTATTACTTTTGTCTTTTAACCTTCCTACTAGATTTTTATATTGCCTAGTGTGGTGTTTTTCTTTTCTGTTTAGAGAAGTCCCTTAAACATTTCTTATAAAGGCTGTTTACAGGTGCTGAACTCTTAGGATTTGCTTGTCTGTAAAACTCTATATCGCTCCTTCAAATCTGAATAATAGCCTTGCCGGATAGACTGTTCTTGGTTGTGTATTTTTTCCTTTCATCACATTGAATATATCATGCCGTTCCCTTCTGGCCTGCAAAGTGTCTACTGAAAAATTTGCTGACAGTGTTATTGGAATTCCCTTGTACCTAACTAGTTGCTTTTCCCTTGCTCCTTTTAAGATTCTCTCTTAATCTTTAATTTTTGCCCTTTTAATAACAGTGTGTCTTGGTGTGGACCTCTGAGTTCATCTTTTTTGGGACTGTGCTTCCTGGACCTGGATGTCTGTTTCCTTTCCCAGATTAGGGGAGTTTTTAGCTACTATTCTTCAAATAAGTTCTCTGCCTCTTTCTCTCTCCTCGACTTCTGGGACCCCTATATTGTGAATGTTAGTACTCTTGATGTTGTCCCAGAGGTTTCTTAAACTATTGTCATTAAAACAATTTTTTTTTGTTCTGTTCAGCTTGAGTAGTTTGTACTATATATTTTAGTACACTCATCCATTCCTCTGTATCATCTAAGCTACTGTTGATTCTTTCTAGTGTGTTTTTTACTTCAGCTATTGTGTTTTTCAGATCTGTTTGATTCTTCTTTATCACTTACTGTTAAACTTCTCACTGTGTCCATTCTTTTCCTGATTTCATTGAGCATCTTTGTGATCGTCATCTTGAACTCTTTATCAGGTAGATTGCTTATCTCTCTTCACTTACTTTTTCCTCTGGGATTTTGTCTTGTTCCTTTGTTTGGGACATATTCCTCTGTCACCTCATTTTGCCTGATTTTTCTGTTTTTATTTCTTTGTATTAGGCAGGTCATTTATGCTTCCTGATCTTGGAGAAGTAGGAGATGTCCTGTGGGGCCCAGGAGCACAGTTTCCTCTGGTCACCAGAGCTATATCCTCTAGGGATGCCCCTTATGTGGGCTGCAAGGGCCCTTCTGTTGTGGCAGGGCTGATTACTGTGGGTGTGCTGGTAGGCAAGGCTGGCCCCCCAGCCTTATTGGCTGCCAGGTGCTCCTCATGTGGAGGCTGCCAGCTGCTGGTGGGTGGGGCTGGGTCCTGGTGAAGTTGGCTGTGTGGCCTGGAGAAGGGGCTGGAGCTGGTGGGTAGGTAAGCCCTCGGCACTAGTAGACTAGAGGGAGGACTCCAAAATGGTGCTAGCCAGCATCAGGGTTTTCCTGCTAGAACAAGTTCCTGTAAATGGCTGCTGCTAGTGTCTCTGTCCCTAGGGAGAGTCCCAGTTGCCTCCTGCCTCTCCAGGAGGCTCTCCAAGATCAGGAAGTATGTCTGACCCAGGCTCCTTTCAAATTACTGCCTCTTAGCTGGGACTCAGGGCATATGAGATTTTGCATGCACCCTCTATGAATAGAGTCTCTGTTTCCTCCAGCCCTCCGGCTCTTCTGTACACAAGCCCCGCTGACCTTCATAGTCAGATGTTCTGGGGCCTCATCTTCCTGGTGCAGGACCCCTGGGCTGGAGAGTCCAATGTGGGGCTCGGATCCCTCACTCCTTGTGGAGAACCTCTGCAATTGTGATTATCCTCCCATTTGTAGGTCACCTATTCAGGGGTGTGGGTCTTGACTATACTGTATCTCCAGTTTCCCCCTTCTGCCCTTCTCATGGTGGTTCCTTCTTTATGTCTTTAGTTGTGGAAAATTTTTTCTGCTAGTCTTGAAGTTGTTCTCATCAATAGTTCCTCTATAAATAGTTGTAATTTTAGAGTGCCTGTGCTAGGATGTTAGTCAAGGTCTTATCACTCTGTTATCTTAGCCACTCCTCCCCAAATTATATTCTTTGAAAATGCCTTGTGGACCAAGGAAACTATATCCACAGGTCTTATCCAGCCCTTAAGCGACCTCAGGGTCATCATTCTATCTCAGTATGTTTTATGAGTTTGTCTATATGGAATCTATTCTGAAACATCTTAACTTTCCAAAAATCAACATTTCTTTTTCATTTAGTCAGTGTTGAGGCTTTGCTATATGCTCACTTTTTCATTCCATTTTGATAGTAAAAATCTTTGAAAATAACCAGCTTAGGAGGAAAAACATGTTCACCTTTTCATTTAGTTGAGCCACTTTGCCACTTGTCTGTTAAGAATTTTGATGGAAAACAAATAAGCCCAGGTTGTAAGGGCTTACAGCCCTCCCTTGTAAGTGGAGATAAGACACAAACAAGAATGACTGGGATGTCAGGGATGTCGCATATGAGGTCAGAGGTCCTAAGGAAGTCTAGGAAAAGGTTTTATAGAGGGTCTGGCACTTAACGCTGTTTCTTAAGGGAAACCATCTTAAATCAAGTACAAAAGGAAGAGAGCTGCAGAAGAATATATACAGAAGCGGGCTTGTCTGGATAGTAGTGAGCAATAGATTCCTGTAGGAAACTAGTTGGCAAGCTGGAAGTGAAGGCCTGGATTATTTAATTCGGTAGGCAATAAAAAGAGGAATGATACGGTCTGTATACCTTCCCTCTGTTGCTGAGATGTTTCTGTTGCTGTGGTACCTGTTCACATAAAGCAAGTGGAATCTTTTGCTGGTACTTAATGTTTTTGTTTAAGAGCTTAAATTATTGTGAAAATGAACTTCTTGAGTCAAGCTGGAATGAGTTTGACTTGAAGAAGTAATAGATGCTCAACAAATGAATGAACTGAAAATGAAAGCTCATGAGTGAAAAATGAGTGAGAAATGGATCGACTCAGAATGCCAATACTGACCTGAAGGGAGGGTAGGGCAACAGTAGTTTGGACCAGGGCAGAACTTTAAGGGACCACAAAAGCATTCATAGATTTGTGTGATCAGGTTCTGATTTTTTTTTTTTTCCTTTGCAGAATGTCCATATCTTACCACAGACAGTTCTTTACATGGCTGATTCAGAAACTTTCATTAGTCTGGAGGAGTGTCGTGGCCATAAGAGAGGTGAATATCAAAGGAAAAAGTTTTGGATTTTTTTTTTTTGTTCCCTATGTACGTCTTTTTGGAGATAAATACTATTCTCATTCTGAGAGTTACTGACTTTCTGAGGCTATGGGCCTACTCCCTGGAGAATGCATGAATATGCTGTCTTTGAACTTTGAGAAGCCCTTTTGCTTTGAAGATTGATTTCTAAACCTTGTGGTACAATTGAAACAAATTCTTTAGTAAGGTGTTTTTCTCTTTTTGAAATACTTTAATCCTCCAGGCACTTCTTTTTACTATTAAAACAGGATGTCTTTGGGTATTCAAGCCTTTTATTGTATTGGATGACCATTTACCAAGGTTATCTGTAGATACTGTGCATTCTTGGCTTGCTAAACGAAGAAGTAGACTATATCCCATGTTGGGCACACTGACGCCCAGAGTTAGACTTGGATAGTGGATTATCATTGTCTGATTTGAATCCAGGTGACAGTGTGGTAGAAAAGTCATTATGCTTTAATATCAGCTGAACAGAAAGGTATAAGAGTAAATCTGAAAATCAGCTGCTGCTGCTGATGTCATTGAGGCAGAAGCAGTATGTGAACGAGTAGAAGAAGGCAAACTGGCAATGTTTAAGGTCAGATTTAGAATTTAACATATAAAACAAGGGCTCAAAACAGAAAAACTTTTTTGTTTTTAATCAAAGCTTTTAGACTTCCTTGTAAAGTGTTCTGGTGTAAAATAATTTAATATTTGCTTTTTTTCCCCCTTCCTCATCAAATTTGACCTTAAATGGATGACAATGAATAATTTTCCCATGTTATTACAGCCAGGAAAAGAACTTCTATGGAAGCAGCATTTGCCCTTGAGAAGCTATTTCCAAAACAATGCCAAGTCCTTGGGATTGTGACCCCAGGGATTGTAGGTGAGAGAATACCAACTTGATTTCCATGCTTTGCATTAATGTGGGGTCCTGTAGATTGGTGGGTTATTTGTAGCTTAACAGCATGTTTATATTTTTGGCCATCCAAAGTACAATAAAGTTGGTCATATATACCATCGTATTATATTTCACTTATATTAATTTTCCTTAGGTTATTGTGGTTAATATTTCAAATCTCAGGGCTGTCCATGTAAACCAAATCTAATTCATATCTTTCCAGGAGCCATTCATAAGAGGACAGAGATCTCATTCTTCCTTTCTACAAACTGGAAAGTATTAGCAAGCATTCTTACTTTTGTCAGTTCAGCCAGAACTGTTTCTGGTGGATGGGGTGAGGCAGGGCTGGAATCAGGAGCTGCAGTAGGCCTTACTAGGAAACTTCTCTTTCTCTGCTTGGCTGCCACTGTTTGAAGTTTATAGCAGGAACTTTCCTTTTCCAAGTTTGCTACTGGTGAATTTTTGCTGGTTTTAATTATTTTGACTTCTGTTCTGTATCTAATGGGGGGAGTGAGATCCTGTTAAAGCTGTCATGGTGCAGTGGTCCGCATCCCTAGATTGGGATCCCAGCTGTACCACTTTAGTATCGGTATGACTTTGGGCGAGTTAGCTGACCTCATGGGGCTTCAGTTTACCCATCTATTACATGGGGGTGATTGATAGTACCTTCTTCAGAGGGTTTGAGGATTAAATGAGTTAGCACATGTACAGCATTTAGAATAAAGATATGCAATAAGCGGTAACTAAATGTTAGCTATTATTATTTCCTGTTGCACTCTGTAAATGGCATTTTTAATCTTCACTGAGAGACTTTTGATTGGAATTTAGGAGTCTTGTACAATGAACTACAAAGGATTTCAAGTGTTTACAGATGAATAAGGGTAAATGTATGGTTGATGGGGGACTATTTCATCCCTCCTGCTATCAGCTCCCACCCCTATACTATTATATCAGCCCCATCACCACAAATTTTGTTTCTCATTGGATTAAAAAAATGACGGCAGTGACTGATTTTCTTTTAACTTTCGAATTTTCCTTAAATGAGTGATCTAGTTTTTACCATTATTAGTTATTAACAAATGCTTCTATAGAAACATAGCTTTCATTTCTTACATCATTTGGTTAGACCTCCCCACCCTACACTCTGTGGCATCCTCAAAGCATGACTAAGGTTCTCCTCTTTAAAATTGCAGCTGGGGGTTAGGGACAGGAGAGGGCGGGCCAACCTGGGCAACACTCTTGCCTCCATGACCCCATAGTGAGGGGTGGGCAGTCTACCTGAAGCCTTCCTCTCGTGTTTGCCATGTTTCAGAGCAGTTGGTCATCTTTCTAAGTTCTCTTAACGATCTTCATGTCGGGAGTGAGTATCATTCCAACTCCCTTTAGTCGGGACCTGTCCTCTTGTGTTTTCTTGGACCTACTCCTTACCCTTATTGATTCTTGTTCCCACAGCTGAGCACTTTCTTTGTTCCACATATTGTCACAGAAAAACTTCCAAGACAGTTAATTGGATTCCTTTTTCTTAGGCCACAGTTAGTGATTATTTCTAAAATAGCCATTGGCTACTAACCCATCTTCCTTCTTTAGGTTGGAAAAATTTCAAGTTTGAGAATTTGTTCATTTTTATATATACAGAGATCATTTTCTTTCTTAATTGAGGTCAACTTTACTTACAGTGAAATGCACAATCCTGAGTGTACAGTTTAATGAGTTTTTTTTTTGTTTTTTTTTTTGTTTTGCGGTACGCGGGCCTCTCACTGCTGTGGCCTCTCCCGTTGTGGAGCACAAGCTCTGGACGTGCAGGCTCGGCGGCCGTGGCTCACGGGCCCAGCTGCTCCGCAGCATGTGGGATCTTCCCGGACTGGGGCACGAACCCGCATCCCCTGCGTTGGCAGGCTGACTCTCAAACCACTGCGCCACCAGGGAAGCCCCAGTTTAATGAGTTTTGACAAATTCATATCCTGGTGAAACTGACATGCGAGTCAATATTTAGTATGTTTCCATCACCCCAGGACGTTCCCTCATGCCCTCTTCCTGCCATCCCCTACTTCCATAGGAAACCCCAGTTCCAGTTTCAGTGACCATAGGTTAGTTTGGCCTATTGTTGAATGTAATATAAATGGAATCATGTTATATACTCTCTTTATCTTGGCCCTTTCACTCAACATAAATATTTTTAACAACATAATATTTTTGAGACTCATGTTCTTTTGCATATGAGTAATTCATTAAAAAAAATTCTAGAGTAGTATTCTGTGACTTAACTTGAATTAATTTTTGTGTATGGTATAAGGTAGGTTCAGGGTTAATTTTTTTTCATATGTTTATCTAGGTATTCCAATGCCATTTGTTGAAGACTTCTCTTCCTCATTAAATTGTCTCAGCACCTTTGTCAAAAATAATTGGCTGTATGTTTGTGGGTCTGTTTCTGGATTTGATTCTGTTCCATTGATTTATTTGGTATCCTTAAGCCAGAGTCATATTACTGTAGGTCTTGATGTCCTTTTTAAAGATTGATTTCCATAGATCTTGATGTCCTTCTTTTTAAAAATTGCTCTGGCTATCTAGGTCCTTTGCATTTCCACATATATTTTAGAAGCATCCTGTCAATTTCTATAACAAAGCCTATTGGCTTTTAATTCGGATTGTCTTGAGGCCTGCTACGGACAAAAAAAATTGCTTTTATGTTTTGATATTTTTTTGTAGAAGAGGGCCTCATAATAAACTCTGAAATTTTATTTTCATGTTTTTAAATTCAGAATATGTTATGTGGGGTTTGATTAGATTCTGAAATTTTCTCTTTGAAAACTTTTTTTTCCATTTTGTTCTATCTTTGGTTTCTAAAAGGCTTATTAACACTTTTTTTTAAGAGTTTCTTTTTTATACTAGTAAGAGCCATTTACTGTTTTTTAAAAAAAGTAAAGGAAAATTAGAAAAGCAAAAAAGAAAAAAATTAAGCTACTTTAAGCTTTAAGTAGAGTTAACCACTCTGTTAATTTTATGATGCATAACCTTCCAGACTTTCGGTATGTAGTACAGAGTATAGATACAGATAGGTATGTAGTATAGATATATGTATATATGTGTGTATATGTATGTGCGTGCATAAAATATGTATTTATATACTTATATAAAATACAGTTTTCAGTGAACTTGTAATCTGCAGTATTTGTATCGGTCTGCCAGGGCAGCCATAACAAAATACTATAGACTGGATGGCTTAAACAACAGAAATTTATTTTCTCACATTTCTGGAGTCTGGAGGTCCAAGGCGTTGGCATTTTTCCTTTCTTCGGAGGCTTCATTCTTTGGCTTACATATAGCCACCTGCCTTCTCACTGGGTCCTCACATAGCTTTTTCTCTTCTCTCTGTATGCCTTCATCTCTGATGTTTCTTCCTCTTCTTGAAAGGACACCAATCTTACTGGATTAGGGCCTGACCCGTGTGACCTCATTTAACCTTAATTGCCTCTTTATTTAAAGGCCTTATCTCCAAATACAGTTTTATATATATATGTGTGTGTGTATTTCAATTCTACATACACACAATATATATAGTGTATATAATTGTCAAATATTCTATGGTAAATTTTACAAGTAGAATTGCTGTGAAGATGTAGTTACTACCCTCCCCCAACTTTTTATTTAGAAAAGCTTCAAACCTATAGAAAAGGGGAAAGAATAATAGAATAGTACAATAAACACCCATATATCCTTCATCTAGATTCACTGTTGTAAAAAATTTTTGCAACATTTGCTTTTTCTGTCTTTGTTTATGAAAACATTTCTTTCTGAACAATTTGAAAGTAAATTTTAGGCATCATGACCTTATACCTCTAAAAATTTCAAAGCTAAGAAACTCTTATTCAGATAGTGGCCTGTTACCTTATTGATTATGTTAGTGACCTAAACTGAAGTTACCTAGATGTGGCTGGGTAACTTTTTTTTAATTTACACCAGATGAAACTTCTGTTTTTATTGAATCTATTCACAAAACTGTTTAACTTTTTTTCCTAGTGACGCCAATGGGATCAAGTAGCAATCCACCTCAGGAAATAGAAATTGGAGAATCTGGTTTTGCTCTATTATTTCCTCAAATTGAAGGAATAAAAATAAAACCCTTTCATTTTATTATGGATCCAAAGAAATTAACACTAGAAAGGCATCAACTCACTGAAGTAGGTAAGTTGTTATTATTTACCATTAATTGCCCGTATTGTTGATTGATTTTGTTTGTTACTTTGAGAGAGTCTGAATTAAGTACACGTTACTGCAGATGTGGATAATTCAAATTAGTGATTAACAGAGGCTAGTGCAATATTTTTTTTGGTAGAATGGATTTACTTTTTAAATTATTTTACTTACATTAAAGCCTGAGAGAACCAGAGATGAATTTTCCATAAATACTCTGTTGATAATAAACTTACTTGTATTTAATTCTGAATTTTGAAGGATTTCTTCCTCTTTGAACATTTTCTGTTTTTTTTTAAATTATTTGGCCGTGTTGGGTCTTCGTTGCTGCGCGTGGGCTTTCTCTAGTTGCGGCAAGCAGGGGCTACACTTCATTGCGGTGCACAGGCTTCTCATTGCGGTGGCCTCTCTCATTGCGGAGCACCGGCTTCAGGCGCGCGGGTTTCAGTAGTTGTGGCTCGCAGACTCCAGAGCACAGGCTCAGCAGTTGTGGCTCACGGGCCTAGTTGCTCTGCAGCATGTGGGATCTTCCCTGACCAGGGCTCGAACCCGTGTCCCCTGAATTGGCAGGCGGATTCCCAACCACCGCGCCACCAGGGAAGCCCTTGAACATTTTCTTATCATTTTGCCCTATTTTGTTTTTTGAAGCTGAAAAGTTTAAGGTTTTATTTCTCTTTTATGCTAGTAATAAGATTTGTTTTTTCAAAAATTAAAAGAAACAGGTTAGTTCAATATTGACTAATTAGAAAGACGGGAATAAGTGTAACGAACTTTATAAGTTTTAGAAATAGTGTAAGTTAAGGCAGAGTATATCAAACAACGGTTTAGTAGGATATGTCAGGCAGGAAGCTTGGCTGGAGTAGACAGGTCATGCATGAGGTGATTTATTTTTTTTTTTTTGCGGTACGCGGGCCTCTCACTGTTGTGGCCTCTCCTGTTGCGGAGCACAGGTTCCGGATGCGCAGGCTCAGCAGCCATGGCTCACGGGCCCAGCCGCTCCGCGGCATGTGGGATCTTCCTGGACCAGGGCACGAACCTGTGTCCCCTGCATCGGCAGGAGGGCTCTCAACCACTGTGCCACCAGGGAAGCCCCATGAGGTGATTTTGAAGAGGTAAAGAGTTAGCTCAGTTTCTAAGCTCTGATAAGAAAGCTTAATTTAATATAGTAAGCAACAAACTAATTATTCAAGCAAAGCAGTGTTAAGGCCTTGCATCTACCTCTGCAGATGAACTGATTGGGGTTAACTTGTTAGAGAAGCTTGTTTGGCCTTTGACTCAGTGCTTTTGCTGAAGGTCATATTGCCAAGCCTCCTCTGTACTGTCTTTTTGGGTCCAGAAGTAAGTGTGGTGCCTCCTGGGCATGCTCCCCTCTGCCCTATAGCAACTTGGGGAATCCATGATTGAGGTCCTCATGGTATGCTTGAAGCTAGAAGCCTAGTTTTGTCCATTTACAAGAAAGACCCAAAATCTTGAGTGGAAGGAACCATCTATTTTATGATAAAATAGTTATTAGATTTGTTTTAGACCTTGTTTGCATTATAGTGCTAAGTAAGTATAGGAATCAGAAAACTGAAATGAAAAAGAGCCCCACGTTTTTCTGCTGTGTGAAGCGTTTTTATTGGTGTCCTTTCCCTAAGCTGTTTGCTGTCAACAAGTTTGGCTTATTCCAAGGCATCATTTTCATCCTGTTCGTGGCCTTCTGGAAATTGAGGCTTTGCCTAGATTGAGATGATAATCTCTATTCTTTCCCATACTATTTTCTTCACTTCTGAAATTGGACCATTGTCTTTTATGTGGACGAGAAGATGGAGGCCTCTGAGGTGGGCAAGGAGTGTGGTTGGAGCCTGTGGGACGTGCCTTCTCCACAGAGTTCCAGCCTGCACTCCTGAACCAGACACCCGGAGCAACTCTTATCTATGTTCCATGACAGTGGAAGGCACCCCGTTCCTGGTAGTGTCCCTCAGGCTCGGCACACTTTCTCTGTAAAGGCCAGATAGTGAATATTACAGGTTTTGCCAGTGATACAGCCTCAGTTGCATCTATTCAACTCTGCCGTTGGGAGTGCAGAAGCAGCTATAGACCATAGGTAAAAAATCAGCTTTGTTCCAATAAAACTTTATACAAAAGCAGGGGCGCCGGATTTGGCCCCTGGGCTGTGGTCTGTCTTCCCCTGCGTTGTAGACTTGGCCACTCTGACTAGAAGGTGGTGTGTGAGCAAACAAAGCAGCTCGGCCTCCTGTGAAATAGGCAGTGCCTCTGTGCGCAGGGACCTCGTGTGTGATATTATAGTTTTTCCAGACCCTGTGTATAGGGAGTGTCGTAAGCGGACCCACTGTCACGGTACATATAAATTTATATATATACATACACATGCACACTTTCTTTTCTATTCTTTTTGAAGAACTTACCAAAATGGTGCATTTCTTAAACAAGGCATAGGTTGTTTTAAAGTCTGTATGGTATCCTGTGTTAAAAATAGTCTCTGGAATGAAAAAAAAAAAAAATATATATATATATATATGTGTGTATGTGTATGTGGGCTAGCACTTAATTCTTAAGGAGTGAAGGCAAAAATACCTCTGTTCCCTAAGTGCCATAAAAGCCAATGTCCATGCATTCAAAAATTGTTCACGTGCCTGTCATATGCCAGTCCCTGTATGTGCGGGGCTCTGGAGATGCTTGTTGGAGACACACTGTCCTGCCTCTTGGAACTTCCAGTCTAGCAGGCCAGGCCGACTTTGAATACAGTACCACAGATGTGTAAGTGTTACCAAGTAGAAGAGGTGCTAGGAAGCGTAATCATGGACTTAATCCACTCTGGGGTGTTGGGAAAGTGACATTTGGGCAGAGCGCTGGGTAGAAGTGAACTAGAGTGGGGAGAGGTCCCTCAGATGTGGAGTCAGGAAGAGTATCGTAGGAGTATTGTACCTTCTTTCCAGCTTACTGACAAAAATAGATGAAAGGACAGGACATAGAAAGGGCCTGGCAAGTCACCTTCAGGATTTAGGTGCTGTGGATTCACCGGCTCATAGGAAATGTAAGGAGTTCCAGCGTATCTGGAGAGTGGTGGGTGTGAGGAGGGGTGTGGTGTGAGGTGGAGCTGGGATGCAGGGTGGGGCCGCTCAGCACTGAGGATCTTGACGTGCCCAAGGGCAGCGGAAGCCGGGATTCTAAACTAAGGAGTGGCACAACTGATGGGTGTTTGGAAAATGCCCCTCTGGCTGTGGTGTGATGGCTTTGGAGGAACACAAGAGAGGAGGCAAGGGGAACGGGGGCTGTTGTGGCTATTGCAGTGGTGTTGTAGAGACATGGGCGGATTCAAGATGAAGTTCCCACGTGAGTCCACAGGGTGAGGTGATGGGTTAAAACGTTGTGGGGTGAGAATGAGGACCATGGCAGTGTTGTCACCGAGGTTTCTGCCAGGGCAGGTGCGCAGTACCTTCTCCTTGAGGTAAGGAATAGACGGGGGCGCAGGTTGGAGGAGTCAGATGATCAGTTCTGGGTTGGACACATTGAATTTGAGATGGGGACATTGATTAGACAGTTGAATATGTGGGTCTGGAGCTCAGGAGAATGGTCTCGACCACAGATACAAATTTAGGAATATCAGGTAATTAATGGTTGTTGTTCAGGTCCTTTCTGCTTACTTCATTTTGGTCTTCTGATGACTACTCTGCCAGCAACTGAGAGGTGTAAAAACTAAATTTTAATTATTTGTTAAGTCAGAGTCCAAAAAAAATTTGAGGGATTAAGTTTTTAAATTATCTGGAGATTTCATAGAGAATCTTGAGGGGGCCACAGTCAGTGATCAGGTGCAAAGCAGAGAAAAATGGTGCTAAAAGTTAAGTGACGGAACTTGTCCTGCTTTAGAAGCTGCCTAGCCCTTGAAAAAGCTGGGCAGCTTCTAAAGCAGGAAGGTGACTTAGAAGGAGGGTGGTGCCAGTGTTTTGTTAGGCTTTCCTGCCCTTTGTGGTGGATTTCATTCAGCTCCAGGAGCAAAGAGCTAGGAGAGAGCAGAGAACTAGCAGAGAGCTGTAAGGGGCCTGGTGGGGGCCAGCTCCCAGGTTATGGTGCTGGCAGGATACAGCCCCTGAGCCCCCGGGCCGTAGGCTCATGTTCATGGAGCTGACTGGTGTGGTGCTTCTCTTTTTTTTAATCCCCTACCATGTACGTAAAGTGACACGGCTTCTCATTGAACGATATCAGAGAGATTTTTGGATAAGGTGCATCTCAAAAAAGCATGACAACTACGTGATAGCCAGAGCAGCACAGGTGACCCCTAGCTGGTTTGGAGGATAGGATGCATGGCTTCTTTATTTTCCCTCTAAATATGATGTTTACTTCAGATTCATTTGATTCAAGGGGAAATAGCATCTTGAGTGTCATTTCGTTATTTGATAACTTGTGTAACTCGTGGTCGAGGCCCTCAGTTTAGCCAGAACATGTTTTGATAGCTCTCCTCTATTGAACCCTTACCGGGGGCCAGGCACTGAGCAGGGTTGGATGCTTCTTTATGACATTATCGTATTTAATCATCACAACCACTCTTGAGACTTGCTCCTGCCCCAGTTTTAGAGGAGGAAGCTGCACTTGGAGAAGTCTAGTAGATGGCTCAGTCAGATGGCTACTAGGGGTTGAGCCTGAGTTCTGATCCAGGTCTGACTCCAAAAGTCATGTCCTAGCATGCTGACTTCATATTTATACATGTTTAGTGTAAAAAAGATGGATATAAAGATACAGGGAAGGAGGTGATGCTAAAACTAAGGTTGTGAGGAAGAGAGAACACAGCTTCTATCTATGAATTGTTCATGGTATTAGCCTCTCATTTCAAGTAGACATTATCTTTCACGTAGGTTTTCTACATGCATTTAGATTACATCACTTTCAAACAGGCCATAAAACAGCTGTCTTCAGAGAGGCTTCCCTAAAGAGTAGAAATCTGAACATGCAGACCTAAAGCCTTTTCAAGCAGTCCTAGCCAATCTTTGGAATAGTTCTTCATAGCTGGCTTTCCTGAATCTGATGCTGCTCTGGGTGTCTAGATTTGATTTTTTTCCTTCTATTTAACCTTCCAGCTTGAGCATAGCTATAATGAATTTATATTCTGCCTTATTTGAAAATGAATTTAAGGCAGCATACAAAGATACATAGACTATCAGTGGAGGAATTCTGAGTTGAGGGACATGTGTAGGAGGAATATAGTACGGCCAGGATGGAGGGTAGTACATGAGATACAGACCATCATCATTTGCTAGATGTGGGCCACAGGTTTGGCTGAGCTAGGGCAGAAGAAGCATTAACTCTTCCCAGTTTTCTGAGAACTGAGATAAATTCTAGTGGATCCATATGCCCTTACAATAAATAGCTTGTTTTTCAAGCTGTTTCTTACCCCATGTCGCTCTATGAACACCAATGGCATCACCCCAACTATGTCTCCTTAAAATAAAAGCAGTTGTAGGATCCAAACCAATGAGGTCTGGTTACTGAGCTCTCTGCGAAATCTAAAAATGTTTAGAGCTGCCAAAGGAATGGATGGCCCACGTGCTCTTCAGCCACTCAGTCTGCTGTGACTTAGATCTCATGCTGGATTTCAGGGAACTGGAACTTGCACCTTTTATAGTTGGGCTGGTTGAGTACGTCATCTGCCCAAAAAACATCGGAGCTGAGAATACGGCTAGCGTGCTTTCCTGAAGTTGAAAGTCCTCAGATGCTGATAGTGAGCAGAGGGCCCTCCTGTTTCCCCAGAGGCAGGACTGAAGGCAGTGCCAGGATTTCCCTCAGAATGAGCTGGGTAGTCGTCTTTTCAGGCTCGTGTATCTTAGGCCTCAATTTTTAGTGGCAAGGAGTTTGAATTGTACCTTCCTTCTGGTACATGATACAGACCTGTCTGCTCTGTCAGGCAGCCAGCCTGGGCTAAGGCAGATTTGTTCTCTAAGTTGGGTGGGGGGAAGTGAGTCTGGTTTCTAGATTTGTGTGTGTGTGGTCCCGCTGTAGAACAAGACCACTGGAGGAGGATGTTGAAAGCACTCAGTGTGTGTTGGATGAATAAGGGCGGTGCCTATAGAACATTCAGATGAAAATTTTAGTAGGCAATTGTAAAAGAGGGCCTAGAGCTTAGAAATCAGGAAAGGGAGAGACTTAGAAGTTCTTAGGTTTCTAAAACTTAAAACTGAGAGTCGGGAGATGTGGGTCTAGAGTCTGCCAAGATGCCATCCTGGGCCAGTCACTTTTCTAGGATTAGCAGCCCTTCTTTGTAAAACAATCGTAAACTGTTGATCCCACGGGCCTCTTTTGACTCTGAAAATTCATTCTAAAAAAAAAAAAAAACATTCTCTGAAAATTTGCTGGGCTGGTCTGTGTGGAGAAAAAGACCTTTTAGTAATGGTTTGGGGTATGTGGTATCTTGAAAGTACTGGTTTGTACTAATATCCTTCTTACTCTCCAAATCAGTGATGTACTGTATAGAGAATTAGAAATGGACCAGAGGCAGTCTCCCTAGATAAATCATTATTTGGTGTTAGGAATTGGTCATTCACCTCCACTCCACCCCGTTTCCTTATTAAGTGAGCCTTATTTCTGGCAACCTTTATTTACCCTTACGTCTGTGAAGATGGAAGTCATGTGGCTGAGTCAGTGGAAACTCAAATGTGAGTCAGGTGTTTGATTTTTTTTCTTTTTTGTGTCCCAGAGCCACCTCTCTGGCAAATTTCAAGTTGATAGTGTATAAACAAGGTGCAAGAGGCACATGTGAAAGCCTGGGAGCTTGTAGGGGAGAGCATGAGTACTGCCTGCCTCCTGATAGACTATGCTGCCCTCTAGTGGTGGCTGCTTTTCATCCATATGCTGCAGAATTGAGTATTTCCCTGCTTTGGAATGAGTTTCCAATGGTTAAACCACCTTCACTCCCACTCCCTTTCCTGGAATATATGGATAAGGCCTGTATTTTAATGGTGTATTAGTTTCCCGAGGCTGCTGTAACAAATTAGCACAAACTTTAGTGGCTTAAAACATTTATTCTACCACAGTACAGAAGGCCAGAAGTTTGGAATCAGGGTGTTGATGCGGCTGCATTCCCTCTGGATGCTCTAGGGGTGAATCTCTTGTCTCTTCCACCTTCTGATGCCATCGACATTCTTTATGGCTGCATCATTCTAGTTTCTGCTTCTGTGGTCACATTGCCTCTTCTGTCTGTCTCTATTTCTCTTATAAGGATACTTGTATAGCATTTAGGGCCTATGGATAATCCAGATGATCTCATCTCAAGATTTAATTACATCTGCAAAGACCCTTTTTCTTTTCCAAGTTAGGTCACATTCTTCTTTCCAGGGATTTGGTGTGGATATGTCTTTGGGAGACCACATTCAACCCACTACAGGTGGTTAGTGCTGTTTCTGTCCATTTTCTCTGGATGTTTAAATTCCCACTGCGTCTAACTCTGTCCTTTGTAAACCAGTGTTCCCTTCCATTCCAGGTGGTGGCTGTGTGGAATGGCTTGCACCAAGGCCCACCAAGGGTGCTGCTCAGTTACATAGCTGCTTCCTTATTTGTGTTGAGTGTTGATTGTATTATTTTCAAATAGCCATTTAGTTTTCTTAATGATGAAAAATTAATCATAGCAAAGATTTTGAGTAATGTTAAAGTTTGCAAAAAAAATGGAGGAGTTGACAGCTTAAACAGTAAATTGCACTTAACTAGGCTTACAGGACATGAGCAGTAACATTTCATTCTGCAAAATAATAAAATGAAGAAGTCCTTTTTAAGGATTTCTTTTAAGGCTATCTTTAATTGTTTCTCTTCATTTCTTTGCAGGTCTTTTAGATAACCCTGAGCTTCGTGTGGTCCTTGTATTTGGCTATAATTGCTGTAAAGTGGGAGCCAGTAATTATCTGCAGCACGTAGTGAGCACTTTCAGTGACATGAATGTCATCTTGGCTGGAGGCCAGGTGGACAACCTGGCATCGCTGACCTCTGAAAAGTATGTCTGATGTGCTTCTGATTTCTTCTGCACATCATGGGAAATGTTCTCATGGGAAATGTTTGGGTTTTTAAAAAACATGCTTAAAGAATTGCTAATAGTTAATTCCGTTTTGCAATAGACATAGGTTGAGGGGCTCACACAGTGTAATTCTGCTTATCTTTGAAGAATGAAATTTATATATGTTATCCTTTAAGAACTTAGTTGGACTTACACTCTCCTCAAAATTGACTTTCAGCATTGTCTACTGAGCTCCCTTGGCAGCTCTGTACTCTGTAACTGCAATACAGTAAGTCCCCTACATAACGAACCTTCAAGTTGCAAAACTTTTGTGCGTTTGCATGTCCAGTCATGTGAATTAGTTCACGTGACTGGCATACATTGTCACATGCGTGCATCTTCTACAGGTGCTTATGCTTTTGTGTACTGTACAGTACTGTATAGAGTACAGTAGTACAATATCTTTAATTAAAGCCCAGGATGTCCGGAAGCAAGCATAAAAGCAGTGGTGATGTAGCTGATACTGCTAAGAAACGCCAAGCGAAAAGAACTGAGAGAGTGGAGCGAGGCAAAAAGATGGTAGACGTCGCTCATTATCATCACATGAATCGTTCAACCATTGGCACGATTCTAAAGAACAAGGACAAGAACATGTGAAGTCTGCTGTGCCGGTGATGTTGACAATATTATTGAAGAAGTGTGGAAAAGTGATGGAGGAGATGGAGAAGCTTCTCAGTGTGTGGATGCAGCATCAGCCTCAGTGTCGAGTCCCGCTCAGCTTAATGCTGATTCAGGAGAGAGCTGAGAGCCTTTATGAAGACTCGAAGAAGAAACATGGCAAAGAATCAGAGGGCACATCTTTTAATGCCAGCCACAGCTGGCTTCATTGGTTCAAGACTAGAGTCAACCTTCATGATGTAAAAGTAAGTGGTGAGGTAGCGAGTGCAGATATGGTAGCTGCCCGGGAATTTCCTGAAATGCTTCGAGAAATTACTGATGAAGGCATGTATTTACCTGAGCAGGTTTTTAATGTGGATGAGACTGTACTGGAAGAGGATGCCAGACTGAAGTTACATCAGTAAGGAGGAAAAGTTGATGCCAGGCTCTAAACAGCAAAGCATAGGCTAACTCTTGTTTGGTGGCAGTGTTTCCAGCGATATGAAGCTGAAGCCTCTCTTAGTTTATCACTCAGAGAACCCAAGAGCCCTTAAAAACATAGCCAGGGGCTCTCTTCCTGTTATGTGCAAGAGTAACCCCAAAGCCTGGGTTACATAGGCCATTTTCCAGGACTGGTTTGTCCACCACTTTATCCTGAAGGTAGAGAAATACTGCTTGGAGAAGGACATCCCGTTCAGCATTCCTTTGCTGCTTGACAGTGCTCTGGGCCACCCCCCCATTCACAGACTGCTTTCATCCCACGTCAGAGTAGCGCATCTGCCACTGAATACAATGTCTCTCATCCAACCTATGGACCAGGGAGTTATAATGACTTTCAAGAAATATTATTTATGTCACACTTTTCGTCAGGCAGTAAAGGCAAGTGACAAATCAGGAACAACCTTGTGACAGTTTTGGGAGGACTATAACATATACAAGGCCATAAGAAACATTGACTTTGCTTGGCGTGAGGTTACGGCCGTCACCATGAATAGGGTTTGGAAGAACCTTTGTTCATGACTTTTGTGGATTTGAGAAGGTGGATGAGGAATCCAAAGAGGTCTTCAGCAACTTAGTGACTCTCAGCGAGAAGCTGGAGCTAGGTCTGCAAGAGGACGACTTCATTGAACTCCTTGCTGTGCAACATGAGGAGCTTACTAATGAAGACCTGATGGAATTGGGGGCCCAGAGAAAGGGCCCAGAGAAACAAGAGGAAGAAGAAGTAACTGAAGAACCGAAGAGATTCACGACACAGGAAATGGCCAAGGGGATTTTCTTTATTTGAGGAGGCACTGTTAACTTTTTGAGGCATAGGACCCAGACGTAAAATGGTACACAAAGGTTGTAGCAGCTGTTCAGAATGCCATCCAGTGCTACCGTGTCATCTGTGACGAGAAAAAAAGAGCTACTACCCAGACATCACTTTTTCAAGACGGTAGATAGAATTGAATCCAGCAAGGAACCAGAACCTGTGCCATCAGCGTCAGGCATGAGTGAAATTGCAGCTTGCCCTCCATCTCCTATTGCTGGCGATCCTTCGGCTCTACCATCTCCCACCTCCTCTCCCTCCTCCAGTAAGTAACTCTTCTTGCCTGTTCACTGGATGCCAGCCCCTGTATGCCAGCTATTGTCCTGTACTACTGTACTTTTCAAGGTACTGTACTGTAACATTAAAAATGTTCTCTTGTTTGTGTTTATGTATTATTTGTGTGAAAAGTATTATAAACCTATTACAGTACAGTACTATAGAGCCGATTGTGTTAGGTGGGTACCCAGGCCAACTTTGTTGGACTTAACTAACAAATTGGACTTAAGAACATGCTCTCAGAACGGAACTTGTTCGTACGTAGGGGACTTCGTATGGTTCATATGTATGTCACTTTCTCTGGTTCTGTTTTCCTCCTCTAAAGGAAATGCGTGGTGCAGCAGTACATCTTTATGGTAAAACTTCTCAGAGCCTCTAATACTGTGCTCAGTACTTTGGATCTTTTAGAGGGAGGGGGAATATTATTACCTGTGGCCCTTTTTAAATCTGTTTGGCCACAAAACCTTTTGTCCATGGAGCATCTTGCAGGCTGACTGGTATTACTTGGCACACATTTTTGGAAATACTGTACTAGATCTTTTTTTTTTAACATCTTTATTGGAGTATAATTGATTTAGAATGTTGTGTTAGTTTCTGCTGTAGAGCAAAGTGAATCAGTTATACATATACATATATCTACTCTTTTTTAGATTCTTTTCCCATATAGGTCATTACAGAGTATTGAGTAGAGTTCCCTGTGCTATACAGTAGGTCCTTATTATCTATATTATATATAGTAGCATGTATATGTCAGTTCCAATTTCCCAATTTATTTCCCCCCCCCCCCGCTTCCCCCTTGGTAACAGTAAGTTTGTTTTCTACATCTGTGGCTCTATTTCTGTTTTGTACATAAGTTCATTTGTACCATTTTTTTAGATTCCACATATAGCAATATTACTTGGCACATGTTATTGGAAATACTGTACTAGATCTTTTGAAAGGCTTTTTCAAGCTCAAAAATGATGCATCTTTCATTTTATTATTAGGGCTTTGGTTTTCAAAGATAAAAAATATTTGCTCTTCTATCTTGAACCATTACTACTTTTCCATTTCCAATGAAAGTATGTAGTATTTTGAGTTTGAGCTAATTAAGTGGACATAAATATCAGCTGTTTCCAAAAGCAAGATAATGAGACCCCCCCCCCCCCCATTCTCCAGATGTTTCCTGCAAGCACTATTATTTGTTTCTCTCTATATTTGTGTTTAGTATTTGGATCCTAGAGTGGTGACATGGAGACACACTGTTAGAGATCAGTATCATTAAGAGCAGCTTAAATCGTCCCAGGCATCATCTCCCTCCTGGTAGTCAGCACTGATGGATCAGGGAAAGCAGGTAGCTAAGTTGAGTTCCCTGGAACCTGAGGAAGAAGGGAGGAAAGCCAACTACACTGAACTCTAAGCACTGGATTTCATGCATAAGTATACCTGATTCTTGTTAGCTATCTGTGGGTTATTTCTCCTTTTGCCTAATTTTCCTTATTGTCTTTGCTTTTACTTTGAAATTATATACAGATAGGGCAATGGCAATTTAACATACAGTTGATTTTTGAAATGCAACTCACTCAGACATATAACTGAGGTGCTAGCCTGTTAGCGTGGCTGTCTATATATAATCTACTCTTTATACCTAATGTGGGAAATATACCCTCAACAATCATTACCTCTTACATGACACATTAATTTTAACGTGGTCTTTACACTGTGTCATGGAGTAAGGGAAGCCATTGAGTAAATCAGTGCTCCATGTTAATGGTGTCCAGATAGGAGCCCCACTCCCTCCAAAAAAAGGTGAATAATTCTTTTTAGGCAGGAGACTCGTGTTGCAGTTGTATACCAAAGAGGAAATGTAATAAGGTTAAAGGAACAGCAGCAGACTTCAGAAGATGGATTCTGCCCCTCAGAAACTGGTTTTGCCACTAGTTAGCCTTAAGTTGCTCAGTACTTAAGCTTTTTAAGTCTTACTTTCTTGTTAACCCAGTGAATCCTGTCCATTTTGTAAACTCTGATAGAAATATTAGGTACTTACTTGGTTTTCCCCCAATGGGTGTTCACTGTATTATGCTTTACAACTTTATTGGCATTTTATTTTTATTTTCTGTAGTAGCCATAAAATATTTCATTAAAAAAAATACCAGGCAAATAGAAACAAAAAGAAAATGTATGATTTGACCTTCAGATTAAGCTACATTATCAGGTCAAAGCAATAAGTAAGACACAGCAATATAGTCTATTCCTTTATGGACCAAACAGTATAGAGCTTAAAACTTCTGGAATTATGGGTTCTTAATAAAATTATCCTCCATGATTGAATATTTAATACACCTCTTTTAGAATTTGACAGCTGAGGTAGGGGAGAGAAGATACCAAAGAGGTAAATAATACCAAAAGCTTTAATACATATCATACTATATATGCATAAAACTGTAAGATTCCTTTTTCAGGGAAGTGAGAAAGGTAAGAATACTCTGTACCCTTCTAAAACTCAGGTTGGATTTTAGAAATCTTTGTGGAGATGATGCATTTGCCCCTTTGTATCTGTGACTGAGGAAGTGGTTGCTTTCTTCTCCGTAGATCTGCCTTCTGCATTCTTTTAATATATTAATTTCAGTAGTTTAATTTTTAACCCTCATTACAGTCCTCTGATCAGGGAGAGAGAGCCTCAGACTAACTGTAGACTAAGGCAGCACTTCCCGACCAATGAATCAGGAGGATTTTTCTTTTATACTGTAAATTTGAATGGTGTTTCATGATCTATTACCACTTTTCTAATTTAATTTTCTAGGAACCCTCTGGATATTGATGCCACCGGTGTGGTTGGACTATCATTTAGCGGACATCGTATCCAGAGTGCCACAGTGCTTCTCAATGAGGATGTCAATGACGAGAAGACTGCTGAGGCTGCCATGCAGCGCCTCAAAGCAGCCAACATTCCAGAGCAGAATACCATTGGCTTCATGTTTGCGTGTGTTGGCAGGGGCTTTCAGTATTATAGAGACAAGGGGAATGTGGAGGCTGATGCATTTAGAAAGTTTTTTCCTAGTGTTCCTTTATTTGGCTTCTTTGGAAATGGAGAAATTGGATGTGATCGCATAGTCACTGGAAACTTTATATTGAAGAAATGTAATGAGGTAAAGGATGATGATCTATTTCACAGCTATACAACAATAATGGCACTAATTCATCTTGGGTCATCTAAATAAAGCCACCTGTAAAGTGGCTTTCACAATGTATAACTTTTGGGCTCTGTCTTTTCCAGAAAATGGAAACTTGGGATATGTATATTACAAACAAAAAACTTTATATGTAGCTGTTTTGTAGCTTTGACATTCTGAAGATTATTTGGTAGTTTTTAATATATTAGATGAAGGACAAGTTTGTACATAATGTAATGCAAGACCGGGAGTTGAGAGCTTTTGCATCAGGCACAAGTGAACCAGTTATGGCTATACTGCACCAGATAGGTAGCTGCTGTGTGATAGGACTTTAAATAGTCTTCTGCATAGGAAGACTGAAAAAGGATTCATCAACAGAAAGGAGATTTAAGACATTCCATGACTACCTCTGCTGTTAGATGATCTTTCAGCAGACTCACGAAGATATTTTTCTCCCTTAATAAAGGAGAAAAATACACAGATGGCTTGGGAAATTTTTCTCTGCTTTACAATTTTACCATTTTTTTCAGAAGCTGTAACAAATTGCTGACTTTTTACTTACTTGATAAACGTTAAAGAACTATTTTTGTTTTAGTACTCTAAAGTTGCTTAGTCAAATAAATTGCCAAGACTAATCAGTATTTTATTACCTTATAAGGAAAAAAATTTTCCTTTTCCCTCAATAAAGAAATTGCAACAGAAAATTCTTTTTTTCACCTACTTCTATGTAACTAATTGGCAGATGAGACAATTACATCATCACCTTATTTTGGTTTTATACCAATAAAACATACCTTGGAAACTCAGATAGCTGTGTACTTCATTGCTTTTAGTGAGTGAGTGAAGGAATCCTTTAGAAAAGAAAACCCAGGATAATGGTATTTGTTAGTTAGCAAATCCTGGCATATTTCCAGTAAAATGTTTTTCGAGTTTAAATTTCTCATTATGTAAATATCAAAATGAAATCTGTGTCCC
>NW_020175527.1:281741-353242 GCF_003031525.2 Neophocaena asiaeorientalis asiaeorientalis
ATATCCATTCTTTCCTTTTCACACAGTCATAAAACCTTTGATTTTCAGCTAGGCACATGCACACCAGAATAAAGACTACATCCTTGTCTCCCTTGCAAGTATGACTGTTCTGGCTGGTGAAATGTGAGGGAAATGATAACGTGTCCTTTAAAACAGACTGGTTTTTTTTTTTTTTTTTGCCTTTTTTCAATCCTTTTGCTTAGAAGTGTATATGATTGTGAGCCATCTTCGACTCTACAGAAGAGGCAATGCTCTATTGTGGAAGAGATCACACAGAATGATAGGTTGCCATACAGTTTTGTTGACGTGCTACCATTACTGATTTGGACTGCCTATCTATCTCCAAAGTGTTGTTTTACAAGACAGAAATTAACATTCTTGCCTAAGGCACTTGTTTTTTCCAGGTCTTTGTTACAGGATATCTGTATTAGCATATTCTAATACAGTATGATATAATATATGGCACATTTGTAATAGTGGTTTTAACGGGATAGAAGAAAACTTGCAAGGTAAGTGAAATCAAATACATTGACAACATTCCTGCTTTTTTTTTTTTTAGGGCACGAACCCGTGTCCCCTACATCGGCAGGCGGACTGTCAACCACTGCACCAGGGAAGCCCCTGCTTTTCTATTTTTAATCACTTTTTTTAAACCAATTTTTACTTCAAAAGATTTTTTTTCCTTGCTGTTTATTTATATAAATGATAAAAATACTTAAAAGTTTCTTTAATTTATGGTTATACTCAATCTTAGTTCCTGAAGAAAGTCCAAAGAAAAGTTTGATTGCCATAGAACTTTTAATCTGTGAATATTAATATTTAGCCATTTTTATTAACTCTTCTATTATTTGACATTGGTACCCATTATCAAGTAGACAATATCTCAAAATTTAAGTCCTTGGTTATGCTTACATAGCATATAAGGAAAATACTTTGTAAATTTTCTTTGTCCTTGATATTAACCAGAGTTGACTGAACAGTAGAGGAAAAAAGATTTTGAAAATGGAAATATGAACAAAATGCACCTGGTTGAATGAACTGTTTTATTTTTTTCAAATTAATACATAAAATGTTTTATTACTACTCAAAGGAGAGTCTGCTGCAAGGTCATTTCATACAGTATTCGAGGTTAATATATGGCTCCTTTTTATAGCTGAGACTTTGGAGCTTGTTAGGAACAGTAAATTCATTTGGCCACAAGATTGTAACCCTGGTGCAAAATAGAAAGAGAAGAAGTTGAACCAATTGAAGGAGTAGTACTGATGAAAACAAAAGTTATTGGCCCTGCCTCTCAGAGGCTTTGACATTTCTGTGGAAGTGGAGGGGGGGATGATAATTTAACCAAAGTTAAAACAATTTATTATGGTTTTGAAAGGCTTGCCTTAAAAGCAGGCGTTAAAGAAAAAGTTACTGTTTCAGCTAAAAACATAATTCCTAGAAATGGCAACTGTTGTAGTTATTTGTGAAACTGGAAAAATGATCACATGAAAAAGTTGACATGAGCACAAAAAGAGAAGATGTACCCTTACTGTTTTCTTTACAATACTGAGCTGTCTTCTATCAAGTGACAAGGATAGGATAGTTTAATCAAGGTGTTTAAAAAATATTGATTTCGTTAATGTGCTTTCAAAGCAGAATCTTTCTGCAGCTACAATTTGCCTTGTTAAAGGCTGCTTCAAAGGAGTAAACTCCTTGAAACGCCAAGTAGCAATATAAAAAAGAGTAAGGAAGCTTGGAATTAAGATCTCAAAACAGACACCCTACACTTTGTTATAATTAATAGTCTGTGAGCTAGAGTAATGAAGGAGGTCCTTCTAAAGAAGGCCAGTTCACTACTGTAATTAATTCTCAACTTTGCTTAAACCTGCATCATTGGTAAATAAAACTTTTCAACCTAGTAAGAGAAGCCAAACAGCAAGAGTTTTGCCACTAATTTATATTACAATTTAACACAATGAACATGCAAAGAATGTAAAATAAACTTTTACAAATCTGAGAATTTCCTAGGCATTCTGCAGAAATTTTTGAGAAAAAAATCTACTTCTGTCATTTTGTGCCCAGTCTAACCCATTTGAACGCCACCATAAATTCCATTTTAATGAAAACAGAAGACTAAATCCTCTTGATTTGAAATTGAGATTTTAGATGACTGACTTGGTTTTCATTTGTAGAAAGGGAATGAGTCTGCTTAATGAAAATCCTAAAATAACAAAACATAGTATTAGTAATAACATCCTTGTTAAATAAACAAAACTAATACATGTGCTATGTAAAGAATGTTACCAGAAAGTTTTTTTTAATATTAGCCTGTGTAGAGAAAAATAGTCAAATATTTACAAGACATGTTATTTTTGTTTCATTTCTGCCTTACGCCATGATGGAGACAGAATAGAAGAATATATGCTACTCTAAAGTAGAAAATATTGGCAGAGGCCAGTAAACTTTTTTTTTTTTTTTTTTTTTTTTTGCGGTATTCAGGCCTCTCACTGTTGTGGCCTCTCCCGTTGCAGAGCATAGGCTCCGGATGCGCAGGCTCAGCGGCCATGGCTCACGGGCCCAGCCGCTCCGTGGCATGTGGGATCTTCCCGGACCGGGGCACAAACCCGTGTCCCCTGCATCGGCAGGCGGACTCGCAACCACTGCGCCACCAGGGAAGCCCCAATAAACTTCATTTAATGTCTTGGTACTAAGAGTGTATGGAGCATTTCACTTCATAAAGTTTTTATAAAAGTTACTGTTCTCTAGTGACATCACAGCCAGTAAAAAAGGCAAGATAATTACAAGAAATTGGAAAAAATACATATATTCATTAATTTTAAATTAAATCAGTGAAGATAACTGAGACCATTTTCTTAACCTTTTCACAATACCTCCACATCTAACCAAAATTCAGTCACCATACATGTATCTAAAACATAACTCTGTTCAAGGCCTAGTCAGGATACTAGAATTACAGATAGGAATAAACATAATTGAGCTGAGTGACACTGGCAACTATGTGAACCAAATTTGTTGGTGCTCTGGAAAACAAAGGTTTACAGCAACTAACACAGTGCCCAGTGAAGAAAACCCATCCTCAGAATGGTAGGAAAGTTTTGTGATTGATT
Organism: Neophocaena asiaeorientalis asiaeorientalis; assembly: GCF_003031525.2. Classification (NCBI taxonomy): domain Eukaryota; kingdom Metazoa; phylum Chordata; class Mammalia; order Artiodactyla; family Phocoenidae; genus Neophocaena; species Neophocaena asiaeorientalis. The sequence goes on from NW_020175527.1 coordinate 284,849, forward strand.
GTTTTACTCACCCTTGCCTCCCATGCAGTGGTGCTCTTATTCTTAAAATGACAGAAGGATGGTTTCCAGTTCCCTCCCTCAAACCAGAAGAGGAAGAATAGACTATTTGCAAATCACTGTTTGTCATTTCTAATCTGTGGGGTGGGGGGGGATTAGAAGGACTGACTCAAGGTGCTCATCACTGTTTTGCATAACTTGGAAATCAGGCAAGAAAGAGTAGGCACTGCTTGTGAAAGCTGCAGGATGACTGCAGAATCACAGCCACCTGGATATGGGTGAAGACATAAAACAGGCTGTGTAAGGCCTAGAGGAGAAGCTGGGGTGAGATTTTTGAGAAACCGGGCATTCAAAAGCAGTTGTACCCAGGGGAAGATATAGAATGCCAAATGAATGCACAGGCAAAACATGCTCAGAAAAGATTTAAGAGAGCCTTAGGTGTTCATCTTGGTCTGATCCCTAGGATAGAAGCAGGCCTAGCTAAGAGCTGCAGGAGTGCCTTAGCACACAGCTGAAATGCAAAAAGGAGAACTGGCATTCAAGGAAATCTCTAAAAACAGCTGAACATGAGATAATAGGAACAGAGGTTTCAGTGATCACACACAAGGGATAGTCTTTGTTAAAGTACCTTGGAGAAGTCTCAAAAACAAATGAACAACAGCGTTCAGCAGTCAGCAGCAACTGGTAAACACTGGGAATAGAAGAGAATGTTATATCCAGAATTACAGTACTGTAATAGTGAAATGCCCAATTTTCAACAACAAAAAATCTGTAAGGCGTACAGAGAAACAGGGAAACGAGGCCTATTCAATGGAACAGAAACTGGCCTGGCCCACACACTGAACTTACTAGAAAAAGACCTTTAAATATGCTCAGAGAACTAAAGGAAATCAAGAAAGTGATGAATAAAATGAGAATACCAGTGGAGAGAAATTATAAAAAGGAACCAAAAAATTTTGAAGCAGAAAGTTACAATAACAAAATTTTTACTGGAGGGCTTGAACAGCAGATTTGAGCAAGCAAAAGAACTCATCAGCAAGTTGAAGACAGGACAGTTGAAGTAATTGTGTCTAAGAAAGCAAAGTAAACAATCGAAGGGATTTGTAAGATACCATCAAATGGAAGAAGAAACAGGAGTCCCAGAAGGAAAAGAGAAAGCTACATAAAGTTTATTTGAAGAAATGATGACAAAAGAGCTTGCCAAATTTGATGCAAGACATGGATGTACATATCAGGAGGCTCAACAAACTCCAAATAGGGTAAAGTCAAAAGAGACACCAAGATACATTATAGACGGTCCTTGACCTAGGACAATTTGACTTAGGATTTTTTCAGCTTTACAATGGTGTAAAGATGATATGCATTCAGTAGAAACCATACTTACTTCAAGTTTTGAATTTTGATCTTTTCCCAGGCTAGCAGTATGCAGTAAGGTATGCACTTATGATGCCTAGCAGTGGCAGAGAGCTGCAGCTCCCAGTCAGCTGCATGATCATGAGTAAACATCTAATACACGTACAACTATTCTGTTTTTCAGTACAGTATTCAGTAAATTACATCACTTCAAAATAGGCTTTGTATTAGATGATTTTGCCCAGCTACAGGCTAACATAATTGTTCACAGCACATTTAAGATAGGATAGGCTTAGCTATGATGTTCAGTAGGTTAGGTATATAAAATGCATTTTCAACTTATATTTTCAACTTACCATGGGTTTATCAAGATACAACCCCATTGCAACTGGAGGAAAATCTGTATAATTAAGCTATACAAAGAGAAAGAATCTTGAAAGCAGCAAGAATGAAGAAACATCACATAAAAGGGATCTTCAGGGCTTCCCTGGTGGCGCAGTGGTTGAGAGTCCGCCTGCCAATGCAGGGGACACAGGTTCGTGCCCCGGTCCAGGAAGATCCCACATGCCGCGGAGCGGCTGGGCCCGTGAGCCATGGCCGCTGAGCCTGCGTGTCTGGAGCCTATGCTCTGCAACGGGAGAGGCCCGCGTACCACATTAAAAAAAAAAAAAAAGGGATCTTCAATAAGATTATCAGATTTCTCAAAAAAACTGTCAACCTAAAATCTTCTATCTGGCAAAACTCTCCTTCAAAAATGAGGGAGAAATTAAAACATTACCGGACACTGATACAACTGGACCTGCCCTGCAAGAAATGCTAAAGGAAATTCTTCAAGTTGAAATGAAAGGACAAAGGATAGGAACAGGAAACCATATGAAGAAGTAAAGCTCTCCAGTAAAGGTATACATGAACAATTATAGAAGCTAGTATTATAACTCTGATTTGTAACTCTTTGTTTTCCACACAATTTAGGAACGAACATATAAAAATACAGTTAATTGGTTTATGTTTTTAGACACAATGCTTAAAGATGTAATCTTGTGACTAATAGTTGAAAGGGAGTGAGGGCAAAGTTATATAAGAGCAAAGTTTTTATGCACTATTGACGTTAAGCTGCTGTAAATTCAAATTAGTGTCATTACTTCATGATGTTAAATGGAATCCCCATGGTAACCACAAAGAAATAGCTATAGAATACACACAAAAGGAAAAAGAATTTAAATGTTTCACTATAAAACAAAACACAAAAGAAGACACTAACACAGAAAATAAGGAGCAAAAATATTCCATGCAAATAGTAACCAAAAGGGAACAGTATATTATTATGAGACAAATAGACTTACAACCTTTTTGGATTTAAAAAGACAGAAAAGTACATTATATGTTAAAAGGTTTTATACAACAATGTAACAGTTATAAACATTTACACATCTAATAACATCCTCAAAATACATTAAGCAAAACACAACATACCAAAACAGCACTGCTTTCATTGCACCCCATAAAACAGAAAATTCTAGCTGTAAATGCTTACGTTTAAAAAAAAAAATCTGAAATCAACATTCTAACTTTACAACTTAAGGAACTAGAAAAAGAAGAACAGACTAAACCCAAAGCTAGTAGAAGGAAGATTAGAACTAAGATAAGCAAAATACTGAAAAAATCAATAGAAAATTTTGAACTAAAAGCTAGTTCTTTGAAAAGGTTAACAAAGTGGAAAAACCTTTAGCTAGATCAATAACAAGAGAAGATTCAACTTCTAAAAACAGAAATAAGAGTAGGGTTATTACTGATGAGTCTACAGAAATAAAAAGGATAAGAGTACTATGAGCAGTTTTAAACAAGTTGAATAACCTAGATGAAATGGATATATTAATGAAGAAATAAAAAATCTACATAGACCTATAGGTAGACCTATAGGTAGAAGGGAGGTTGATTGAATCAGCCGTCAAAAACCTCCCAACAAAGGAAAATCCTGCAACCTCTGGCTTTACTCAATTCAACCAAACATTTAAAGAAGAAATAACTCCAGTCCTCCAACTTTTCAAAAAAATTCAATAGGCGGGAACACTTCCTAATCCATTGTATAAGGCCAGTATTGCTCTGATACCAAAGCCAGACAATGACAACACAAGAAAAGAAAAAGACCAATACCCCTGATGAATATTGATGCATACATCTTAAAGTATTAGCAAACTGAATTCAAGAGCACATTAAAAGTTTTATACATTTTGAACAAGTGGATTTATTGCTGCAATGCAAGGATGGTTCAACAGATGAAAATCCAATCAAATACAATACACTGCATTAGCAGAATGAGGGTCACACATGGATCCCATCAGTTGATGCTGAAAAAGAATTTGACAAAATTATTTTTGATTAAAAAAAAAAACCCACCCCCTCCCCCAGGAACTGAAGGAAGCTACCTCAATATAATAAAGACCACATATGAAAATCTTACAGCTAACATACTCAATGGAGAAGGACTGAAAGAAACAAGACAAAGATGCAGCTTTTACTACTGCTATTCAACATAGTGTTGGAAGTTTGAGGCAGAGTAATTAGTCAAGAAAAAGATTGAAATTAGAAAGGAAGAAGTAAAATTATCTCTGCAGAATACATGATCCTATATGTAGAAAACACTAATGTTCCCTGCACCCCAAAATCTGTTAGAACTTAGAAACAAATCAGCAAAGTTGAAGCATACAGAAGCAACACACAAAATCAGTTGCCTTTCTGTACACTAACACGAACAACCCAAAACAAATTAGGATAACTCCCTTTACAATAGCATCAAAAACAATAATATACATAGGAATTAACTTAATGAAGGTGAAAGACTTGTACACTGAAAAACCACAGAACATTGCTGAATGACGTTAAAGATGACACATAAATGGAAAGACGTCCCGTGTTCATAGATTGGAAGACTTAATACTGGTATGATGTCAGGTGATCTACAGATTCAATGTAATCCACTTCAAAATCTCAGTGACATTTTTAACAGAAAATAGAAAAATAAGCAGAATATCTAGGATCCCCAAATAGCCAAAACAATCTTGAAAAAGATTAAAGATGGAAGGCTCACACTTCCTGATTTCAAATTTTACTGCAAAGCTACAATAATCAAAACTGTGGTACTGAATAAAAACAGACATATAGACTAGTGGAGTAGAATAAAGAATCCAGAAATCCTCACATATATGGTTAAATGATTTGGGGGAAGTGCACCAAGACCATTTAATGGGAAAGGACAGTGTTTCCAACAAATGGTGTTGGGAAAATAGGATATCCACATGCAAAAGAATGAAGTTGGATTTTTATCTAACACCATATAGAAAAATTAATTCAAATGGATCAAAGACCTAAACCTAAGACTTAAAACTCACTCTTAGAAGAACACAGGGGAAAAGTTTCAGGACATTGGATTTGGCAGTGATTTCTTGGATATGACACCAAAGTCATAGGCATCAGAAGAAAAAACAAACTGGGCTTCATCAAAAATTAAACATTTATGTATCAAAGGACACTATAAATGGAGTGAAAAAAGCAATCCACAGAATGGGAGAAAATATTTGCAAATCACATATCTGATGAGGGATTAATATCCATTAATATATAAAAAACTAAAATGCAACAACAGCAACAAAAGACAACCCAAATCAAAACTGGGCAAAGGACTTGAATAGTCAGGTATCCAAAGAAGATACAGTATGGCCAATAAGCACTGTGAAAAAATGCTCAACATCACTAACTATTTGGGCAATGCAAATCAAAACCATGATGAAATACCACTTCATACCCATTAGGGTGGCTATTGGGGAAAAAAAAAAGTGTTGGCAAGGATGTGGAGAAGCTGGAACTTCTGTTCATTGCTGCTAGGAATATAAAGTGGTATAGCTGCTGCAGAAAACAGTATGTCAGTTCCTCAAAAAATTAAATACAGAATTAGCATTTGATTCAGCAGTTCCACTTCTGGGTATTTATACAAAAGAACAGAAAACAGGGGCTTGAACAGATACTTGCACATGTATGTTCGTGGAAGCATTATCTCAATAGCCCAAAGGTGAAATGACTCATGTTCACTGATTAATGAATGAATAAGCAAGATGTGGTAGATAGATACAGTGGAATATTATTCAGTCACATAAAGGAATGAAATCTGGATACATACTGTAGTGCTGATGAACCCTGCAGACATGGTAAGTGAAATAAGCCACACACAAAAGGACAAATACATGATTCTACTCACATGAAGTATTGAGAATACTCAAATACTTAAAGTAGAATGTTGGCTACCAGGGTGTTGAGTGGAGGAATGGGGAGTTATTGTTTAATGGGTACAGGGTTCAGTATGGAATGATGAGAAAGTTCTGGAGATGGATGGTGGTGATGGTTGCACCAGTGTGAATATACTTAATGCCACTGAATTGTATATGTAAAAATGGTACATCTTATGTATGTTTTTCTACCATAAAAACTTTTTTAAACCACCAAAAGTCATATAGCCTAGCTATTTTTAGAAAAAACAAAGGTTATCAAGCCACAAGACACAGAGGAAGTTTAATTTGTATATGGCTAAGTGAAAGAAGACAGTCTGAAAAGGTTACATACGGTATGACTCCAACTACATGACATTCTGGAAAACTATAGAGCTAGTAAAGGGATTAGTGGTTATCACTGTGAGATTGGGAAGGCTGAGTAGATGGAGCACAGGAGATTTTCAGGGTGGTGAAGCTATTCAACATGATACTGTAGTGGTGGACACATAAAATGATGCATTTGTCAAAATCCATCAAACTATAACAAAAAGAGGAGCCTTAATGTAAACTATAGACTTTTGTTAATGTTTCATTTGTTTAATTTATAATTGTTTCATTTATATTAGCAAATGTAGCACACTAGTACATTTTACACAGATGTTTAATAGTAGGGAAAACTGTGTGGGAGAGGGAAGTATATGGGAACTCTCTGCAGTGTCTTCTCAATCATTCTATAAATCTGTAACCTTTTTAAAAAATAGTCTTTAAAAATTCTATGAGGGTTTTTCGTTTTGTATACTCTAGTGCCTCAAGCTCATAAGTATTAGTTGTCAGTGAATGATGGGTAAATGAATGAGTGAATGAATGGATCAGTGGCACTAGTGACAGATTCAATTCACAGTGCTCACACTGGGCTAGACTGTTGGGAAAAGTCAGTGTGTACCGACTGAGGGATTAATAACCAGAATATCTCAAGAACTCCTAAAATGCAACAACAGCAACAAGAGAAAACCTAGTTCAAAATAAGCAAAGGACTTGAATAGGCAGGTATCCAAAGAAGATATACAGATGACCAATAAGCACATGAAAAGATGCTAAACATCACTAATTAGGGAAATGCAAATCAAAACCACAATGAGATACCACTTCACACCTATTAGGATGGCTATTAAAACAAACAAACAAAAACAAGTGTTGGCAAGGATGTGGAGAACTGGCTTGAAGGGGAAGTTGTTCACAGGTGGGCTGTTCATTTGGCCAGAGCTTGCTATAGATCCTTGAAATCAATTGCTTCTCATAGAGAAACGATTTTCATCAATATTAAAAATATGATCTAAAGGTAGCTGCCAATGATAGGGATAGAGCAGGATAGTTAATACAGGTAGTTTTACAAGTCCCACTAGGGGATTATAGACACAAAGGGAACTTTGGGAGACCATTGTAAGCTAATGAACACTCAAGAAAGCAGTCAGAACACTGTGAAACAAAACAGGTCCGCTTAACAATGAAACCATGCAATAAAAGCACCGAGATATGCCCCAGGCCATTAAGTGAAAAAACAAGGCCTGCAGCCTGCTGGTCAAGGTCAGCAAGATAATGATCCTTAGGACATGCACCTGAGCATGTACCAAGGCCAGGAATGCAGGGGAAAGGTGGCATTCCAAGGTAGAAGACCCTCACACTGAAACCTGAGATGATTTAACATATTTTAGTCTATGTTACCACCCTTCTGCTGATTTGAATAGCACCATGACAGTCCCCGTTTGACCAAATAGGGTCAAAAACTCCTCTGCCCCACCCAAAGGTGGAGCTAGTGATGTAAGCGTGATGTCTCTACTCAAAGAATGTGGAAGAAGGTGGTCTTCTGCCACTTCCCACTTTTCCTTTGATTATAAAAACGTAGCCCACTTAGTTCCTGGGGCAGAGCTCTCTTGCCTGCCCACCTGTATCCTTCACAAGCATCCTATACTAATAAATGCACTTCTTACCTCCCACTTTGTCCCTCACCGAATTCCTTCTGCACCGAGACATAAGAACCTGTGAGTCATTAAAGTCCCGAGACAAGTTGTGTGGTTTCACCTTCATCAATCAATGCTTTTTTTCTAATCACCGGGTGAAATGTCTTCATGCCTTACCTGTACTTGCAACTTCCCCAGACAGCTTAACACAGTGAAAGCCACTAAAGCCACTCCTTGCCCTTAATTAGGATTTTCATCTTTTCTCTTAGGGTCTTGGTATATTTGCTAAAAGTTTCTTATTAGCTGTGAGAAAGCTTGCCTCTGGATGCTTCAACACATTAGCTTACTGGGAAAAATCATGTTTGACCAATGCAACTTTCACATAGGATTGATATTACTCCCCTATTTACCTACTGCAAATGAGCTAATAATACACGTGACAGAAACACACATACCTTGCAATAGGACAGACGGTGTTTCAGGGTATGATAACTTTCAGTCTTTTATTTAGAGAACAAAGAAGGATTAAGGTTTTAATTTCTTTTACCTTTTGGTGTTACATTTTCTGCCTTTGTAACAAAAAAGCAGTGATTTGGGTTCACTGTGATATTTCTTCAATGTTCTCCATGACCTATAGAAAATAAGAATTAAGATGTTTTCTCCATCTCAATTTTTCTTTATATGCACACCTTCCAACACATCTTTATTTTATTCACACATATACATCCACCCCTTCTGTTTGTGATATGAAGAGTTGAGGTGAACTAGCCTAGAACATCCAAATAAGCCACACAACGCTCCTCAGAACACAGAAGAGTTGTGTCAGCACCTCCATTCAGATCTCACAGAGGAAAGTGTCCCTGCCTTTCCTCACTGCCTGTTTTCTGTTACCTGAAGTTCTAACAAGCCTGGTGAATTTTTTTTTTTTTTTTTTTTTAGCACGTGGGCCTCTCACTGTTGAGGCCTCTCCCGTTACGGAGCACAGGCTCTGGACGCGCAGGCCCAGTGGCCATGGCTCATGGGCCCAGCCACTCCGCGGCATGTGGGATCTTCCCAGACTGGGGCATGAACCCGTGTCCCCTGCATTGGCAGGCAGACTCTCAACCACTGCGCCACCAGGGAAGCCCTGTTGGTGAATTTTTAAAAAGATTACAAATGATAAAGAGAGTAAGGGGAAAAGATTGCTAGAGTGAGTCATTCTAATGGCAATAAAAATTAATAACTGATGGCAAGAAAACAGAAGAAAGTAGCAAAGACAAAACAAAAATCAGGACTAAAAACCAAACCAAACCAAAACAAAAAAACCCTGTGGCTAGCTAGAACTATTTAATGTAGGGACAACTCCCTCCATAGCCAATGAGCCCTAAGTCTGTAACCGATATCTGTGGAAGCATAAGTGCAGTACAAAAAACTTGGACTTGGGGTTTAAAATCCTTGTTCTACCACCTCATGTGTGATCTTGATGTTAACCTCTCTAAGCCTCAGTTTTCTCTTTTGTAGAGTGAGAATAATACCACCTGCCTCACAATGGGTGTTAGGACTTAAAAGAGTTCTCCTTCTCCGATATGAAATGTCAACCACAGTGCCTGGCACCTACAGACACCTGATGTTCATGAGTATTACACTGCTTTCTTTTCATTTGAAGAGCTGTACTTTCAGAACTAGTGCATTATGGCAATAGGGATACATAATCACAACCTAAATGTATGCTAGGACTTTAGGCTGTAGGTTTACTTAATGAACGAATTGAAAAGATTGCCTAGGGAGGTTTATATTCCAGAGGCACACAGGGTGACACGAACAAACCTATCAGAATGGAGTGATAAAATGAATAAAGCTTTATGGTGTGGTGGCAAGAGGAGTTTCCTGGTGAAAGCAGGTCATTAATAAAATTTAAAATAGAGTGTACCATCATGCTGTGATTTTCATAACAAATACGAGCTAATAGCATCAAGCAATTCCCAGTCCGCATGATCAACTTTATTTTCATGACACAGATCTTGTCACATGCGGTAAAAGGCATTTCTTTTTGCTTTTCTTAAAGTAATGGCCTTGCAGTTACTGATAGACTGTTTGACCTTGAAAAAATAAGTGGTCAGTCAGCTAATTTTGTGAGCTATGCCCAATACCTTATCTAGATTTTTGCCCCTTTGTTGTGACATTTTCTGCCTCCATTAAAAGAAAGCAGCAAATTAATACTTGAGTGCCAAAACTCTTTTCTCAATGAAACCAGAGTACCTCTGTGTGGAAAGGCTCCAAGGTAGCTTCTATTTTATTACAAACATGTCTTTATAAACAGGAAGAGGTCGACTTGTTTTTTATGTGTGTACATTTTCTAAAAAATAATTGTTTTTACCATCCCATTGAACGTTCTGAAAAAAAAAAATTAAGAGGCAAACCTTTTGAAGAGAAATGTTATTGGTGAATTACAAACACAGATCCTTGTGCAGTCAACCATTCCTACATTTTTTCTTGTCAGACTTAGCCTTATTTGTGTTTATCTTCCCAGTTAAAACCAGGCTCAATAATAAATTTTCAGTTCTCTGAGAATTTCTTCACTGGTTACTTTACCATCAGGCATTTTACAAATGAATGTAGTTCCAGACAATATCATTACAAATTTAGCAAAAATCGACAAACTCACCAAACCATTAAAATACATGATTTCACTCAATTACAAAGTAGAGGAACACATCTCAATCTCTTGGTAACTCAAAAGTTAATTTTGAGCATATTAAAATGAGTCATGTGACAGTATCATTTAATAACAGCATCTCTTTCTGGCTTTTTATTGTGAAATATACATAATAAGATTTACCATTTTAACCATTTTTAACTGTACAGTTCAGTTCCACACTGTTGTACAATCATCACCGCCATGCGTCTCCAAAACTTTTTCATAATCCCACACTGAAACTCTGTAGTCATTAAATAACTCCCCATTCTCCTACTCTTAGCCCCTGGTAACAACCATTTTACTTTCTGTCTCTATGAATTTGACTACTCTAGATACTTCAAATAAGTGAAATCATGTAATACTTACCTTTTGTGTTTGGCTTATTTCACTTAGCATACTGTCTTAAAAGTTCATCCATGTTGTAGCATGAATCAGAATTTGATTCCTTTTTAAGGCTAAATAATATTCCATTGTATTTATGTACCACTTTGGGTTTATCAATTCATTCCTTTTTTTAAAAAATATTTTATTTAAGTATAGTTGATGTACAACGTTGTGTTAATTTCTGCTGTACAGCAAAGTGATTCCATTATACATATATATACAATCTTTTTAAAAATATTCTTTTCCATTATGGTTCATCACAGGATATTGAATATAGTTCCCTATGCTATACAGTAGGACCTTGTTGTTATCTATTCTATATATAACAGGTTGCATCTCCTAACGCCAAACTCCCACTCCATCACTCCCCCACCCCACCCCCTGATAACCACAATTCTGTTCTCTATGTCTCTGAGTCTGTTTCTGTTTCATAGATAAGTTTATTTGTGTTATAGTTTAGATTCCTCATATAAGTGATATCACATATTTGTCTTTCTACTTACTTCGCTTAGTATGATAATCTCTAGATCCATCCATGTTGCTGCAAACAGCATTATTCCATTCTTTTTTCATGGCTGAGTAATATTCCATTGTATATATGTACCACATCTTCTTTACCCATTCATCTGTCAGTGGATAGTTAGGTTGTTTCCATGTCTTGGCTATCGTGAATAGTGCTGCTGTGAACACAGGGGTGCATGTATCTTTTCGAATTATAGTTTTGTCTGAATATATGCCCAGGAGTGGGATTGCTGGATTATATGGCAACTCTGTTTTTAGCTTTTTGAGGAATCTCTGTTTTCCACAGTGGCTGCACCAGTTTACATTCCCACCAACAGTGTAGGAGGGTTTGCTTTTCTCCACACCCTCTCCACCATTTGTTATTTGTAGACTTTTTAATGATGGCCAGTCTGACCAGTATGAGGTGATACCTCATTGCAGTTTTGATTTGCATTTCTCTAATAATTAGAGTCATTGAGCCTCTTTTCATGTACCTGTTGGCCATCTGTATGTCTTCTTTGGAGAAATGTCTGTTTAGTTCTTCTGCCTATTTTTTGATTGGGCTGTTTGGTTTTTTGTTGAGTTGTATGAGCTGTTTGTATATTTTGGAGATTAAGCCCTTGTTGGTTGCATCACTTGCAAATATTTCTCCCATTCCGTGGGTTGTCTCTTTGTTCTGTTTATGGTTTCCTTTGCTGTGTAAAAGCTTATAAGTTTGATTAGGTCCCATTTGTTTATTTTTGCTTTTATTTCTATTGCTTTAGGAGACTGACCTAAGAAAACCTTGGTACAATTTATGTCAGAGAATGTTTTGCCTATGTTCTCTTCTAGGAGTTTTATGATGTCATGTCCTATGTTCAAGTCTTTAAGCCATTTAGAGTTTATTTTTGTGTATGGTATTAAGGTGTGTTCTAACTTCACTGATTTACATGCAGCTGTCCAGTCAATTCATTCCTTGATGGACATTTGGGTGGTTTCAATCTTTTGGCTATTGTGAATAATGCTTCTATGAACAGTGGTATACAAATAACTATTTGAGCTCCTGGCTTGGATTCTCTTATGTATATACCCTGAAGTGGAATTGCTGGATCATACAGTGATTCTATGTTTAATTTTTTTGCAGTCACTTCCCATTCCAAACTCAACCCTAGGCAACCACTTGCACAGTATCTTCAAGGTTCATACATGTTATAGCATTAACCTTAATATAAATGCAAGCATGCAATTTGTGGTCTTTTGTGGCTGGTATCACTTAGCATAAAGATTTATCCATGTTACGGAGTATATCAATACTTTGTCCCTTTTTATGGCTGAATAGTATTCCATTTTATGGACATACCATATCTAGTTGATGAATATTTAGATTATTTCCACTTTGGGTTTATTATGAATATTGCCACTATGGACATTCAAGTCTTTGTGTAGACATATGTTTTCATTTATTGTGGGCTGTTATCTAGGGATGGGAATGCTGGATATTAAGATAAATTTATGTTTAACTCTTTAAGAAACTGCTAAACTGTTTTCCACAGTAGCTATACTATTTATTTCTTCTTTTTTCTTTTTTTTTAATTGAAATGTAGTTGATGTACAATATTATGTTAGTTTCAGATGTCCTACATAACGATTTGACATCTGCATACATTATGAAATAATGATAAGTCTAGTAATCATCTGTCCCATACAAAGTTATTATAATATTATTGATCATATTCTTTATGCTGTATGTTACATCCCCATGACTTATTTATTATATAACTGGAGGTTTGTACCTCTTAATGCCCTTCACCTATTATGTCCACCATCCCTCCTTTCTGGCAACCACCCATTTGTTCTCTGCATCTATGAGTCTGTTTTTATAGATTCTTCCTTTTGTAATTTTTATATTTCTAGCTGTGGTTTCTTCTTTTCTGCTTATATAAGTCCCTTTAAAATTTCTTGTAAAGCCAGTTTACTGGTGCTGAACTCTCAGCTTTGGCTTGTCTGAAAAACTCTTTATCTCTCCTTCCTGGGTAGAATATTCTTGGTTGTAGGTTTTTTCCTTTCCTCACACTGAACATACTGTGCTGTTCCCTTCTGACCTGCAAAGTTTCTGCTGAGAAGTCAGCTGACAGTGTTATGAGTTCCTTTGTACATCACTAGTTAGTTGTTTTTCCCTCACTGCTTTTAAGATTCTCTCTTAACCTTTAATTTTTTGCCATTTTTAATTACAATGTGTCTTGGTGTGGACCTCTTTGGGTTCATCTTGTTTGGGACTCTCTGTGCTTCCTGGACCTGGATGGGTTTCCTTTCCTAGGTTAGGGAAGTTTTCAACTATTATTTCTTCAAATAAATTCTCTGCCCCTTTCTCTATCTCTTCTCAATTTCTGAGACCTCTATAATGTGGATGTTAGTACTCTTGATGTTGTCCCAAAGGTCTCAAACTATCCTGATTTAAAAATCTTTTCTTCTTTTTTCTGTTCAGCTTGGGTGATTTCCACTACTCAATTTTACTTTTTTACATGTACATGTAACAAATATACATGTTAACAAATTCCCAGTATACAATATAGCATTACTAACTACAGTCATCATGTTTTACTTTAGATTTCTTCATTTATTCATCCCTACATAAGCGCAACTTTGCAACCTTTTGACCAGCGTCTCCCCACTTCTCCCACTTCCTTACCCCCATAACCACCCTTTTTCTACTCTCTGCTTCTGTGTAACTTTTTGTAGGTAAAACATATGTGGGACTTCCCTGGTGGTCCAGTGGTTAGGACTCTGCACTTCCACTGCAGGGGGCGCGGGTCCAATCCCTGGTCAGGGAACTAAGATGCTGCATGCCAGGCAGTGTGGCCAAAAAAAAAAAAAAAAAAGATTAAAAAAACATATAAATGAGGTCATGAAGTATTTTTCTTTCTTTGTCTGGCTTATTTCACCTAGCATACTGTCCTGCAGGTCCATTCATGTTGTTGCAAACGGCAGGATCTCCTTTTTAAAGGCTGAGTAATATTTCGTTGTATATACCACCATTTCTTTATCCATTCATCCATTGATGGACACAGGTTGTTTTCATATCTTGGCTATTGTAAATAATGCTACAATAACCATGGGAGCACAGCTATCTGTTTGAGGAAGAGGGATTGCTGGATTATATGGTAGTCCTATTTTTAATTTTTTGAGGAAACTCCGTAACATTTTCTTTTCTTTTTTTTTTTTTTGCGGTGTGTGGGCCTCTCACTGTTGTGGCCTCTCCCGTTGCAGAGCACAGGCTCCGGACGCACAGGCTCAGCGGCCATGGCTCACAGGTCCAGCCGCTCCGTGGCATGTGGGATCTTCCCGGACCGGGGCACGAACCCGTGTCCCCTGCATTGGCAGGCAGACTCTCAACCACTGTGCCACCAGGGAAGCCCCATAACATTTTCTATAATGGCTTAACCAATTTACATTCCCACCAACAGTGTACAAAGTTTCCTTTTTTTCCAACATCCTTGCCAACACTTATCTTTTATCTTTTTGATAATAGTCATGAGGTAATATTTCATTGTGGTTTTGATTTGCATTTCCCTGATGATTAATGATAGTGAATACCTTTCATATACTTGTTAGCTATTTGTATATCTTTTTTGGAAAAATGTCCATTCAGGTCCTTTGCTCCTCTCCTCCTTTTTGGTAACATACACAAAGGAAAAAACTAATTTCTGGAAACTCTGGGAAATTTTTTGTCTCCTTCATGGGCTTATGTATTAAGATGTAATTGGTCCTATGACACTCAGTAAGAAGAGGAGGAATCTTACTTGATCCTCAGTAAGAGAGGAATCTTACTTGAACTTAAGGTTAAAAAAAAATAAAACTTGCGATTAACTCATAAGAAATCCTACACTTAAAATCCTGTTTGACTGCTTTATAAACAGTTATTTTAATATTTCATATATTTAGAATTATAGCGGTAAAAAGGCATTCCACGTACGTTTCTCTGAGAACTCAAAGAAAGAATGAGCTTAGCATGCTGGAGAGGCCCATTTTGAAATTGGGTTGGTTGATTTTTTTGCTATTGAGTTGTATGAGTTCCTCATTTATTTTGGGTTTTAACCCCTTTTCTGATATATGTTTGCAAATATTTTCTCCCATTCCTTAGGTTGCATTCTCATTTTGTTGATTATTTCTTTTGCTGTGTGAAGATTTTTAGTTTGATGTAGTCCCTCTTGTTTATTTTTGCTTTTGTTGCCTGAGCTTTTGGTGTCATATCCAAAAAATCATTGCAAATGCCAAGGAGCTTTTTTCCTATATTTCCTTCTAGGAGTTTTATGGTTCAGGTCCTGCATGTAAGTATTTAATTCATTCTGAGTTGATATTTGTGTATGATGCACTAGAGTGGTCCAATTTCATTCTTTTCTATGTGGATATCCAATTCTCCCAACACCACTTATTGAGAAGACTATCCTTTGTGTATTCTTGGCACCCTTGTCAAAAATTCATTGACTGTACATGATGGATTCATTTCTGGTTTCCTCAATTCTGTTCCATTATCTATGTATTTCTTTTTATGCCAGTACCATACTGCCTTGATTACTGTAGCTTTGTAATATAATTTGAAACCAGGAAGTATGTTGCCTCCAATTCTCCTCTTCTGCAAGATTGCTTTGGCTATTCAGAGTCTTTTGTGGTTTCATACACATTTTAAGATTGTTTTTTCTATTTCTGTGAAAAATGCTATTGGAATTGTATGGTTTTCATTGTACAGATCTTTCACCTCCTTGGTTAAATTTATTCCTAAGTATTTTATTCATTTTGATGCTACTGAAGATAGGATTGTTTTCTTGATTTCCTTTTTGTATAGATCACTGTGTAGAGAAATGCAACTGATTTTTATATGCTGATTTTTGTATCCTGAAACTTTACTGAATTCATTTATTTGTTCTAACAGTTTATTAATGAGTGTTTAGGGTTTTCTACATATATGATCATGTCATCTGCAAACAGAGATAATTTAACTTCTTCCTTTCATATCAGGATGTTTTTTCCTTTCTCTTTTCTTGTCTGATTGCTCTTGCTAGTACTTCCAGTACTATGTTAAATAGAACTTGTGAGAATGGGCATCCTTGCCTTATACTGAATCTTAGAGGAAAACCTTACAGTTTTCCCCCATTGATAATAATGTTAGCTGTGGGATTTTCATAAATGGCCTTTATTGTGTTGAGGAAGTATCTTTTTATACCTATTTTGTTGAGAGTTTTTATCATAAATGGATGTCAAACTTTGTTAAATGCTTTTTCTGCATCTACTGTGACGTTTTTTTTTTTTTTTCGGTACATGGGTCTGTTGTGGCCTCTCCCGTTGTGGAGCACAGGCTCTGGACGCACAGGCTCAGCAGCCATGGCTCACGGGCCCAGCCGCTCCACGGCATGTGGGATCCTCCCAGACCGGGGCACGAACCTGCATCCCCTGCATCGGCAGGCGGACTCTCAACCACTGCGCCACCAGGGAAGCCCAATGATGTGGTTTTTATCTTTCATTCTATTAACGTGGTGTATCACATTGACTGATATTCATATGTTAAACTAACAGGTTTGTAATTTTTGATTGGATGTTAGATGTGTGAATTTTACCTGTTGGGTACTGGATTTTTTTTTTTTTGTATTATTGAACTTTGATCCCGGATGCAGTTATTTGGAAACAAGTCGATTCTTTCAGTTCTTGCTTTTAAGGTTTGTTAGGCAGGACTGGAGCAGTGCTCAATCTAGGGCTAATTATTCCCCACTACTGGGGAAATACTCTCCTGTGTACTCTACCTACTACCCAATGAATATTTAGGATTTTTAGCGTTATTATTGGGAACAGGCACTTTTCCTAGCCTTGTGTGAGTACTGGGTACCTCTAATCCTGTCAGGTAATTCTTACCCTAACCTCAGGTATTTTCCTACTATATATGTGCTGATTATTACTCAGCTGAATACTTGAACTGAAGATCTCTGAAATTCTCTCTCTTTGCAGCTCTCTCTTTTCCAGTACTCCATTCAGTGAACTATAGCCACATTGATGTTTCTGGACTCTCAGCTTCATCTTCTCAATTCAGGGAATCAACCAAGCTCAGCCTGGGCCATCCCCCCAAACCCCTGTGCCACAGCCTGGAAACTCCTTCAAGGCAATAATCTGAGGCAATCATTGGCTCATCTCAACTGTTTCCCATCTCTCGGGGATCACGATCCTTTGTTTCCTGTCGTCCAATGTCTTGAAAACCATTGCTTAATGTATAATGTCCATTTACAAATTTTTCAAGTAGTAGGTAAATCCAGGCCCTATTACTCCATCTTGGTCAGAAGCAGAAGTCTCACAATACTTTTAAAACATGAACTGACCTACAAGCTTCCCAAAGATTTGCCTATTCTTGTAGGTAAAAATCCTCCTCCTCCTCCTCCCTGTCGACCAGCCCACTTCAGATTACTTCTGGAGAGATCAGTCCCTTACAGTAATCTATGTAACACATTATAGCTAATATCGTAATTTCACATATTGAGACAACATGGTTTTCTTTGGGGTAAAAAGGTGACTTGTGTCATATAGCTAGTAAGAAATTCATCTTCACATGAAAAACCCACAGAAAAAACTTCTGGGTTAACCATTTTTTGGATAGATCCAAATCCCATGTAACAACCACCATCTAATCTAGGGCTTTAAAATAAGCACTTCATTTTGAATTTACTCACTGTGGTGGACACTGGTACTGCTTGTCTCTACCAGGCTGATGTCATACTGGATCGAACTGGCCCTCTGAAGGTGGCCCTTCCTGACAGTAAAGAGGAAAGAAACAAACAAATGGAAAATGGGTAAGTGGAAAACCGGAAAGAAAGTTTAAAGTTGAATATGTGGAGGTACATTTTCTTTTCCACAGCTCTCTGAAACTGCCAGAGCTTCCCTAAAACCATGCCCCATTATTTAACAAATCCACCAGGCCAGGTAGGTCATCTGTGGGGACCTCAGACGCTGATGATGCCACTTAGTCTTCCTCCTTTAAGACAGCAGGACTGTTGTATTTTAGTGTAATGTTTTTGTGCTCTTCTTCAAGTGGCTAGCTTTAATTATTAGTTGGGACCCTTATGTGACATGGGGTGGCTTTAGTCAACTATTGAAAAACTCATTTGCACTTTTATAAGGTTTCAGTTCATCAATCTTTTTGGTCATCGAGTCAATTAATATAGGTTCTAATGGTATTCAGGTGTCATGACAGAGTTTTTAAAAACTACTTTTGGGGCTTCCCTGGTGGCACAGTGGTTGAGAGTCCGCCTGCTGATGCAGGGGACACGGGTTCGTGCCCCGGCTCGGGGAGATGCCACGTGCCGCGGAGCGGCTGGGCCCGTGAGCCATGGCCACTGAGCCTGTGCGTCCGGAGCCTGTGCTCCGCAATGGGAGAGGCCACAACAGTGAGAGGCCTGTGTACCACAAAACAAAAACAAAAACAACTACTTTTAATATTAAATGAGATTTTGGAATGTACACTTCCTTTCAGTTTTTTTCAATAAGTCAGTGCCTAAAATATTACCTTACATTAATAAAAATTAATTCAAAACCACTTTTACCATAGCAAAATGAAAGTGTTTTGTAAAAATATACTGATTCTTCCTCATGAAACACAACTGATTCTAGCCTGGAGTTCAGCATTAGTGGGTTATCATTTTGGACCTCATTCAAATATGGCATTAATTACTTATTAAATTTCAAAAGGCCCTCAGCTTAAAGGAATTTCAGAAGTGAAACTGCTTGGTTGCAGCACATATAGTTTTTTAACTTTACAAGACATTTACAAACTGAATCAAAAGTGTTCAAACTCCAAAATCTCACATTTTATATGTTTGGGTTTTTAAAAAAAGTTTTGCCAATCTTATGGGCAAGATAATTGCAGGCTGAATTTGCAGTTTCCTGACTAAGAAGATTGAGCATCTTTTCATGTTTATTTTATGGAATTTTCTTCATCTTTTATAAGTTTTTTTATTTTTCCCATTTGTCTACAGGTTTACTATTTTCTTGATTTGTAGGAGTTCATGATGCATCTATTTTCACATGTTGCAAACATCTTCTCCCACTTTGTAGATAGGCTTTTTTTCAATAGTGTCTTTTGATAACTAGAAGTTTAGTCAAATTTATCTGCCATTTGTTTTACAATTTGTACTTCTTGAATCTTGTTACAGAAATCTATCCCTACCCCCAAGGGCACAAAGATATTCTTTAAATGTTCTTCTGAGAGTTTTCATTTTGCATTTCACATTTAGGTCTTTAATCTACCTGTACTGATTTTGAGGTATGCTTTGAGGCAAAGATCCAACTTTACATTCTTCCATGTGGATAAACAGTAATGCCAAGACTATTTATTGGAAAGTCTGTTATTTCCCCACTGCACTGTAAACCGTTTCTGTTGTACAGTCGACTGGCTGTATCAGAGGGTTCTGTTTTCATGGATTCAAACAATCTCAAATCGAAAATATTTGAAAAAGAAAAAAAAGAATACAGAAAGCTCCAAAGAGCAAAACTTGAATTTGCCTAATGCTGACAACTATTTACATAGTATTTATATCATATTTACAACTATTTACCTACCATTTACATTGTATTAGGTGTTCAGAGATGATTTAAAGTATATGGGAGGATATGTGTAGGTTATTTGATCTTTTTAATGTCTGTGGCACCTGAGTTATTATATCTTTACTCATTCCTAATATTATTCATTTGTGCCTTCCCCCCGTTTCTTTGAAAGAGATTTGTCAATATTATTAATCTTTTTATAGAACCAAATTTTGTCTTTGTTGTTCCTCTCTATTACACCTATTGTACATTTATTATCTTAAACTCCTACTCTTTATTTTTACTTCCTTCTAGTTTCCTGGCATTTATTTTGCTATTCTTTTTCTAACTTAGTGAGATGAATGCTTAGCTTATTTATTTCCAGGCTTTCTTCTTTTCTCATATAAGCATTTAGGGCTATAAGTTTTCCTCTGCTGGTTTATTTGCATCTCTCAGATTTGTTATATAGTATTTTCATTACAGTTCCAGTCAAAATATTTCCCAATTTCCATTGTGAGCTCTTTGATCCATGAATTATACAGACATGTATTTCTTAATTCCCAAATGTGAAGGTCTTTGATAGTTATTCTTGTCCGACTTTCCTCTTAATCACACTAAAGACTGAGCATGTGGTACAACATCAAACCTTTGAAATGTGTTGAAAACTGTTTTACTGCCCAGCACAGAATAATATTCATAAATATTTTATATGAGTTTGTAAAGAATTTTGTACTGTGTTCTAGAATAAGTCTAGATCAAATGTGTTAATTACATTGCTAAAATCTTATAAAGTCTTACTGATTTTTATCTCCTTTCTTATAAATTTCTGAGACTCATACATTAAAATTTAACTGTGATGGTGGTTTTGCTTATTTCTCCTTTGTATTTCAAAGTTTGATTTATACTTTTTAAGATTTTGCTTATAAGAGCACATACATTTTTAAATTGTTAAATCCTCCCAGTGAACTAAATCTTTTACCATAACAGTTATTTTGTCTGATAGTTATATGACCTTTTTACTCCTAATCTTTTTGTATCCTTATCTGGAAGATTTAGCATCTAGAATTTAGATTTTAAAATACAGATGTATTATGACAATCTTTGTTTTTTACCTGGAATCTTTAGTACAATTATATTTAAAATAATTACTGATATATTTAGATTTAAATCTACCATGTTATATCATACTTTCTATTTATCCTTTTTTCTCTATTTTTCTTTATGTTTAATCAATTGATCATTTTTTATTCCTTTTTGTCCTTCCTCTAATTTTTAAATTATGTGTTTTGATTTTTTTCTTCAATTGTCACCCTAGACATGTTCATTCCTAATATATCAAGGCCTCACATTAACCTATATATTATCCTCCTCCCATTTAAAAACCTTTAGTATATGTTAATTACAATCCTTTCAACTTATTTGCTATCGCCATCATGTGTTTCTTTTTTAAAATAAATTATTTACTTTTGGCTGTGTTGGGTCTTCGTTGCTGCATGTGGGCTTTCTCTAGTTGCAGCGAGTGGGGGCTACTCTTTGTTGCGGTGCATGGGCTTCTTTCTCATTATGGTGGCTTCTCTTGTTGCAGAGCATGGGCTCTACGGAGCACGGGCTTCAGTAGTTGTGGCATGCAAGCTCAGTAGTTGTGGCTAGTGGGCTATAGAGAGCGGGCTCAGTAGTTGTGGCACACGGGCTTAGTTGCTCCACGGCATGTGAGATCTTCCCAGACCAGGGCTTGAACCAGTGTCCCCCGCATTGGCAGGCGGATTCTTAATCACTGTGCCACCAGAGAAGTCCTGCCATCATGTGTTTTAATTCCTCTTTTCAAAGACATAGTACAGTACTATTATTAAAATCTATACAATATTTGTTTTGATTCATTCACATAATGACTTTCTCTGATCTTTCTTCTTTCTTGCATCTCAATATAACATACAGAATCAATTTCCTTCTGCTTGAAAATATGAGAGGACAAACTCTTACAAGTTTTGCTTATCTAAAAGTATCTTTGGGACTTTTCCTGGTGGCCCAATGGTTGAGAATCTGCCTTCCAAGGCAGGGGACGTGGGTTCAATCTCTGGTCCGGGAAGACCCCACCTGCCATGGAGCAACTAAGCCCATGCGCCACAACTACTGAGCCTGCGCTCTAGAGCCTGCGAGCCACAACTACTGAGCCCGCGTGCCACAACTACTGAAGCCCGTGTGCCCTAGAGCCTGTGTGCCGCAACTACTGAGCCCATGCACCGCAACTGCTGAAGCCCACACGCTCTAGGGCCCCTGTGCCACAACTACTGAAGCCCATGCGTCTAGAGCCTGTGCTCTGTAACGAGAAGCCACCTCAATGAGAAACCCACGCACCACAACAAAGAGTAGCCCCCACTCACCACAACTAGAGAAAGCCCAGGGGCAGCAACAAAGACCCAATGCGGCCAAAAATAAGTAAAATTTAAAAATAAATAAATAAAAGTATCTTCATTTTACCCTCATTCCTGAAAGATGTTTTCAGTGATACAGAAATTTGGGGTTGATGGTTATTTTCAGTGGATACTGAAAATATCATTGCTTGCTCTGTCTTCTGGTTTTGCTTTTCCTACTGAGCAGCCAGCTTTCAGTAAAATTGTTGCATTTTTAAAGATAATCTGTCATTCTTTTTTATTTATTTTTTATTTTTTTTGCGGTACGCGGGCCTCTCACTGTTGTGGCCTCTCCCATTGCAGAGCACAGGCTCCGGACGCGCAGGCTCAGCGGCCATGGCTCACGGGCCCAGCTGCTCCGCGGCATGTGGGATCTTCCCGGACCAGGGCACGAACCCGTGTCCCCTGCATCGGCAGGTGGACTCTCAACCACTGCGCCACCAGGGAAGCCCCTGTCATTCTTTTGTAACATTTTTGCAGTGCTCTCTTTGAGCATCCTACAGTTTTACTGGGCTGTGCCCATATGTAAACTTATTTTTATCCTGCTTGAAATTTGTTGGACTTCTAGAATCTGTGGTTGACTTTCATCAGTTCTGCAAAGGTCTCAGCCATTACCTTTTCAAATACTGCCTTTGCCCCTTTCTTCTATCATACATTTCTAGGTAATTTCTCTCCGGTCTCCCTTTTTCTTGACTTCTCTTGACCTCTCTATAACATTTTCCATTTCTTTTCCTCTCAGAATTACCTTCTGGGTAATTTCTTATCTATATCTTTCACTTCATTAAATCTTTTATTGTGTCTAGTTTGCTATTAAAAACATATTCTTGGTTAAAAAATTTTATTGAACTAAGACATGTATTGGCTTTTAAAAAAATTACAATTATTATATTTTATGCATTACAGTTCTGTTTTGGTCTTTGTCAAATTTGCTTATTTACAAGTCTCTCATTTATTTCTTGGTATATATTAAATATATGTATTTTATATTACGTATCTGAGTCTTCCAAAAAATAAAGATTTTGAATATCTGATTTTACTATCAGTTGTTTCTGTGGGTTCTAACTCATGGTGCTTCTTTTCTTATATGTTTGGTAATCTTGTTGTACTGTGAGATACTTTTTAAGGTAAAGGATGAAAGTGGGTTCTTCAAGAATTAATTTGCATTTGTTTCTGTCAACCACCTGGGGCACCGCCAGCCTGGATTATTCAACATTCCTAGCTTTTTTTCCCTAGACATTCAGACTGCATCAGGATGCAAACCGGATAATATTTGTGATTGGATGTTCCTTTTGTCCTTTCTTGTTCTTATTTACAGTTGACCCTTGAACAATGCAGCAGTTAGGGGTGCTGAGCACCACACAGTTGAAAATCCACATATACCCTTTACAGTTGGCCCTCCATATCTATGATTGCACATCCAGGGATTCAACCAACCATGGATTATGTAGTACTGTAGTATTTATTGAAAAAAATTTGCATATATGTGAACCCATGCAGTTCAAACCTGTGTTGTTCAAGGGTCAACTGTACTTTCATTTTCCTTTTATCTATACTTTCTACCAAAAAGGTATTGTTTAGCCTGTTCATACTAGCAATATTGCTAAATTCTGGCTCAAGCCTGCAGAGTTACTGTGTTCTAGAAGGTCTCCTCTGAAACTCTGTGTCATTAAGCACCTGTGGGGTACAACATACCATGGCACAAACTCAGTGGGTTTGCACAGGAGTTTCATTTTTAGACAATTACAGCAATGTTAAAGCTCTATGGAATAAAAATAATCCCTCTTAACAATTCCCAGTGGAATGAATATTAGATTTCCTAATAAATCCTTTGGTCATTATGTAGGACATGTATTTCTAGCTCTCTACCTTATAGGCATATGGTAGAATTGCATTTCCTGGTACCCCTTGTAATTAAGTAGGACCATGCAGCTCATTCTGGCCAATGAATCATGGCCAGACAGATCATTTCAACTCAAATATAAAACCCATTGGCAGAGCAACCCACAGCATTCAGGATGGTGGCTGCTCCATCAGTTTGAGATTTTAAGTGACTATGATTATAAAAGCCAGTCTGCCAAATGATAATAATTATACGCTATGAATGGGAAATAGTCTTATTTTTTTAAGCCACTAAACTGTTAGGGTTGATAATTACCTAGCCTATCCTGATTGATACTACAAAAGTATTTATTATCTAATCAATAACACATGAAATGCTATATTTCCAACTTGGCACTAGAGTGATTAATGAGGGAATTAGTCAGTTGGTCTTCTCCTTAGCATATTAGACCAACAAAATATTTAGAGGGATAGAATAAAATAATAAATCATTATTCACTCTTTTTCCAAACTTGATTTAAAGTCAAGAGTACACCTAATTCCAAACATGGGTGTTCTGGTTATCTATAACAGTATAACAAATCAACCTGAATTTAGTGGATTAAAACAATTTATCTCTCATGGTTTTCTGTGGGTTGACAGCTGGGCAGTTTTTGCTTGGGATCTCTGTGGTTGCAGTCAACTGGCAGCTAAATCTGGATCAACTAAAGGTTCAACTGAGCTGGATGTCTGAGGTGGCTTATTCAAATGGTGGTAGTTGACACTGGCTGTCGGCTGGGAGATCAGCTGAGGCTGGTTCTCTGTTCTCACAACATGGTAGCTGATTATGTGAAAGAGCAGCGGAAGTATGAGCGACAGGAGATGGAAGCTGCCAGGCCATTTAAAAGCTACGCCCTTAACTAGTACAGCACCATTTCCACAATATTCTGTGGTCAAAGCAGTCTGAATGCCTGCCCAGATTCAAAGATT
The DNA here is from genome assembly GCF_003031525.2 of Neophocaena asiaeorientalis asiaeorientalis. Lineage (NCBI taxonomy): Eukaryota > Metazoa > Chordata > Mammalia > Artiodactyla > Phocoenidae > Neophocaena > Neophocaena asiaeorientalis. The sequence continues at coordinate 309,738 of NW_020175527.1, forward strand.
TAAAGAAATAAACTCTTCCTCTTGATGTAGGAGTGGCAAGGTCACACTGCAGAAGAGCATGTGGGAATGAGAGATATTGTTGTGGCTATCTTTGGGAAATATAATCTGACACAATGAGCTTGTATTTAAATTTTTGTATCTGTAGTAAGATGCTAAAATTATGAGAGATAAAACATATTAGATTGCCTAAATAATATATTTTAGAATAAAATATGTAATACCAATACCACATATTTTAAAAGCACAATCTCCAATTTTTATTTACTCCATGGTGTAAAGTAATTCAGAATTGAGGATTTTATGAAATATAATTTTACATATGTTACTTTTCTTAGAATATAAATTTCTCAAGCCCACTGTATCTCTTTTATGACTACCCTCAGCTCCATTTTCTATTTGCACAAATATCTATGATAGCATACAGTGTGCATTTAATAAAAATTAATAATGAGAGTTATGATACCAGATAACTCCTAAATTTAATAAATTCTATATTCACTTATTTTCACAAAAATTCAGAAAAAGCTGAAGACCAAAACTAATCAATGAAAGTAATCTTCAGTGCAAAGCGTTGTTTCATGTGAATAAATTTTCCTTTGGTCTTATGAGTTACTAGTCTTCTCAAATTAATTGCCTGCCAATTCATCTGTCTCTCCAAATTGATTTAAATCTCTATGAAGTTAGGGAACATGTCTATTTTCTACACTATTATATTCTTTATGCTTATCAGCATAAAATGTCTAGCACATAGTAGGCACTAAATAAAGAGCAGATCCTAGATATTAACTATGTCTTAAATTTATATTTACAGCGTGTTGCATAAATTGTTTCTTTTCTTTCACAAAATCTATTTTAAATAGACCTAGTCCAAATATTTAGGTGTTTTTGGCATGATGACTTTAGTGAATGTGGATCTACCATACTAGTTTAGAAAAGTCAAGGTAAATAATGATGATGACAGTAACAAAGAATAAATAGAGACTGCTTACGATCCTTTCAAAAATGACTTATTAATTTAATAACAAAAATAAATAAATAATAAAATTTAATAACAGTAACTCTATTAGAGAAATAACTCTAAACAGAAAAACAATCTGGAAAAATAATCTAGAGCTAAAGGGCATATTGATTATTTAGTAGGATAACAACTTTATGCATTACCTTTTCTTTTCAAAACCATGTTTTTATTTTGGTTACCTGCAAAGGAAGTAGAGGGCTCCAATGATAAGAGTTCCTAGAAGAACAGCCAATGCCACGAAAGCTGCAAACAGGTCACTTTTAGTTTGGATGCTGGAGCTTGGGAGAAAAACCTCTTCACAACGAGCTCCTGTATAATTTTCAATGCATCTACAGAATAAAATTTTAGATAAAGAACTGCATTCTCTGTTCCATTAACTAGTATAGAAAGCATAAGGTTTCCAGCTGGTATGAAAAAAAAATAAGACTAATTTTCAGATTTTGAACATAGAATAGGCATGCTTTCCTATAATGCTCACAGAGCTACAGTTATAAGAAAACAAATTAGCATGTGCAGGCTAATCTTTGCTATCTTCCTTTTCCAGTTTTCAAATTGTTTAGAAATTCCAGAGAAATTATAGAATATTCAGTCCTTTTATCTTTTAGATTTTCAATATGTAATTATCCACACTTAAGTTTATCTGAAATTTATTTTGTTATTTCTGGTATAGATGTGGTTCTAAGTATATTTTTCCTTGACATTGCTAACTAGTTATTCCAACCCCATTTATTAAATAATCATTCCCTTTCCTACTGTTTAACAGTGCCTCCTTTAATGTATGTCAAACTTGTATAAGTAACAGCATTTCTTTATTCTTCAATGATCTATACATCTAATCTTGGGCTTCTACCATATTGCTTCAATACTGTTGCTTTATAATATGCTTTAGTATCCGGTAGTTCTACTCCTTACCTTATTACTTTCCTTTTCTAGAGATTTTGTGGTATTTTCATTTGCCAGCCAAATATTTTAAAGCCAATTACTTTCAGCTCTTTAAAACTATGTGACCATAGAGAGAACCATAATCTTTGGTAATATCAGTCAGTTCCTTTATCCCTGTGAATATGTTCAGAGTTTATAAAACTAGAGATTGATATGAACTAATGAGTTTGGCACCAGATCAATTTCATTATTTCATAGTTGCAGTTAAAATAAAGAATAGTATTTTAATATATACTAATGTTTGTTTATAAAGCAACCCATGAAGTTACAGAGTAAACCAGGGGTCCCCAACCTCCGGGCCACGGACCAGTACCGGTCTGCAGCGGGCCAGCAAGTGAAGCTTCATTTGCTGCTCCCCATCGCTCACATTACCGCCTGAACCATCCCCCTTCCCCACCGGCTCCGTGGTAAAACTGTCTTCCATGAAACTGGTTCCTGGTGCCAAAAAGGTTGGGGACCGCTGGAGTAAACTACACTTAGCAATAATTTTGCGTAAAAAAAATGTGTGTGTATATATATGTGTGTATATATATTCTTTAAGCTAGTATTACCCGAAATAGAAATATCTGTTCTACTAAATTAATTCTCCTCCTCACCTCTTTCCAGTTTAGGGAGTATTTACAAATGTTATCTTCTTTTCTCCCACCCCAGTCTAACAAGGATGCAGTCCTAGAAAGTTACATGCTGAACTGATTACTAACAAAGCTTGGCAACTAACGCAATAGGCTAATAAAGCAGTATACAAATAAATAAGAGAAAAGAATATCAAGTTATAGCACAAGGGATCGATTTTACTTAAGTGAGCATATGAAAGATGTTTTATGAACCTCAAGCCCTACCCATGGTGAGGCAGTGGTGTTATTGGTTACGGCCTCCACTGAGGGGGGAGGGGTGTCAGTTTGAGCAAAGAAGCAGTTTTGATTCTCTCAAACTACTGTAAAGATGGAGCTGAGGAAACATAGAAAGGAAAAGAAAGGACAGAATATGAGTGGCAAACTGAAATGCAAGTAAAATACTTTACAAAACACAATTACCTAACGTCTAAATAAAAAATACTTATTTTTTCCAAAGATCAAGTCAGTTAAATAAGTATGAGGAGAAAAAAGATTAAATGAAAGTAATTTGTTTCTTTCTCCTCTAGCCCCACATCCCACTTCCAAAAAAGGGAATAAATAACGCACAGAGACACACACACACACAGACACACACAGGCCTAGAAAGTTAATATAGAGACTACCAAAAAAATCAATACATATGTCATCACAAAATAACCAAAGAAGGAAAGGGGCATTCCACACAGTAAAAAAAAAAAAAAGTTCTAAATTTTTCAAAACCAGAATTCAGTAAGTAGTAATTATTTATGACTTCCGAAGGTTTTTAAAGAAAAGATTTAGCCACTGGAAAAGTTACTGTCATCATTTAAAAATAACTCTCAGGTTTTGAAATGATATTAAAATGGGGTTCAGTTTCCATTTGAATATAGCTATAACTCTAAAGAAATAAATTCTGAATTGAAACAGTATAATTCTTCTTTATAAGGAAGATTTCTTTTTTAAAATGCTATAAACTCATTTGTCAAGGCTGTTCAAGTTTAGGTAAGATTGAACTTCAAGGAAAAAGATGACAAACTAGCTGATGTAACTAACCCTATGTGTTTACTTTGAGCCGGAAGGAGTCAAGAGAATGGTATAAATAGAAGCTGAGTGGTCAGATCAGGCTATAAGCAAACAAACAAAAAAGGCATATAAAGGAAAACAATCAACACTACAGTGTTGTTCTGTTGTCTTACAGCAGGGCCAAGCAAACACATGCTCTTGTGGGAAAGTCAAAAGCTGATGGTATCTTTAAATAAAGCAAAGTGAAGAATAAACACTTCTTGTTATTATTTAACTAGTCAAATCAGAATTTAGAGAAAAGCAAAGAAATCTAAATATTATGTTGTTATCTAAGAAGTAGAAATGGCTAACCTAAAATTAATTTTAAAATTTCAGGTATTTATCATACAAAAAAGTAGACACAGCCTACTGATGAGTATGTACAAGGATTCCACTTTTTTTTTTTTTTTTTTTTTGCGGTACGCGGGCCTCTCACTGCTGTGGCCTCTCCCGTTGTGGAGCACAGGCTCCGGACACGCAGGCTCAGCGGCCATGGCTCATGGGCCCAGCCGCTCCGCGGCATGTGGGATCTTCCCGGACTGGGGCACGAACCCATGTCCCCTGCGTGGGCAGGCGGACTCTCAACCACTGTGCCACCAGGGAAGCCCAAGGATTCCACTTTTAAAGCTCAAGCTCATTTATGAAAATGTTATGACCCAGTTATGACACAAATATCAAACTTTAGGCAAAGTCAGCTCCTTTAAGGATAAATAAGGGTGAATTAAGAAGATTTAGACAGATAACTAAATGGTAGTACTAGATGAAGCAAAACAGAAAGGTGAGGCATTTGTACCACCATTTCATGCAGAACTAAGTAGCCTTCAGTCTTTATGTAACTTTCTTGCTAAATTATTTCCGGACATCACTTCTGCACAGACTGCCAAGTAGCAAACAGTTGTTCCACCTAATGAGGTGAATACCAAGCACTAGGGTCACACACATTCTCCTGGAACTGAAAGATGAATGCTGGAACAGGTACAAATGCTCAACTAGATGAGAAATTCCAAAACTCAGAATCCAAGTCATATGTGCTGGTTTTCTGGCTGAATACCACCAACAATCTTGTCCTTAAACCCAGAAGCTATGTTTAGTACACTGGACATGAAATAAATTCATTAGCTTCTACAGCATTCCAGGTAAGTTGTAAGAACCAAGTTCTTAATCATGTAAACAAACAGTGCCATTTAGCTTCAAGAAAGAGTATTGGACTATGAGCTAGCAAAAACTGATTTCTTGATCCCACTCTTATGATTGTTGGCTGTGTGACCTTGGGCGGGCCACTCAAACTCTCTAAGACACTGTAAAAATCAAAATGATGCCTGCTTTTGCTATTTCATAGGGCTATCGTCAGAATCAAATAATGTCTAAAAGTGCTTTGAACATTGAAACACACTATGCAAGTGAAACTGAAATTAAAGTACTTAATAAAATGCTCAAGAAAAATTACAGCCAGAAAAAGTTAAGAGCACGGAGATCAATAAATGTGTTATTATTATTAAATATTTTTGACTTCCAAGTTTGATTCCTACTCTGTAGTAATCAAAGTTCAATCTGAAACCCATGAAAAATGGTAACAAAACCAAAACAAAATAAAACTATTAGATTGTTCAAGAAACACAAATCAACCACATGGGCTTAAATCCCTTTAGCATTCCAGGGCTAGATAACAATACACAAACATGCCAACATCCTATGAAACTGCTACTAGATTTTTATAAGCCAAGAATTCAGGGAAGACTGACTATTTTATTAGCTAGTGCCATAAATGTAACTTCACTAAGCATTTATTAGATTCTTAATAGTATCTAGAGATACTTAGCTAATATTCGATCTTGCAAAAGTTTTAATATTTATATGATATTAGCACCAATTAAAACCAATAACTAGTACGCTTCAAGTGTGTAAGTATAATCTAAGTCTAGTAAAAAAGCAAAATCTATTAGGTTCTTCCAAGATTGACTATGAACAAGATAATTCATGTGCTGAAATGGACTACAGACTATATCTGTATATAAATGGATAAAACATCCTGCATAGAGAATAATTCATATTTGTCATTATGTACGGTATTGTTATAATTTTATTGTGAAGGGTTATAATTATTTTGCTTAAGTAAATCACTGTGAAAATGTGAAATATTTTACTTACTGAAACTAGCTAAAGCACAGTGAATGAAGGAAGCATGTAAACAAATGATGAGCAGCAGTAGTTTAAAACACAACCTTCATTACTGAATCCATGCATTGGCTATTCTTTTCCAATTAAGACTTTTTGGGAGAGACACCCATAGAATGCTGCCAGGTTCACCAGAGTACTCGGGGAAAATTGTGATTAAAAAATGTTTCTTAAATGTTGTCTTCCTCCATGTGAGAAAAATAATTATCTCAATTCTCTCCCTATTTTGCTTTCCTCAAGAAAAAAAAAAAAAAATCAGGGAGGAAATCCAAAACTGCTCTTGACAGATAAGGTATATATATGTTTTTTTTTTGTTTTGTTTTGTTTTTTTTTAACATCTTTATTGGGGTATAATTGCTTTACAATGGTGTGTTAGTTTCTGCTTTATAACAAAGTGAATCAGCTATACATATACATATGATCCCATATGTCTTCCCTCTTGCGTCTCCCTCCCTCCCACTCTCCCCATCCCACCCTTCCAGGCTGTCACAAAGCACCGAGCTAATATCCCTGTGCTTTGCGGCTGCTTCCCCCCAGCTGTCTACCTTACTACGTTTGTTAGTGTGTATATGTCCATGACTCTCTCTCGCCCTGTCAAAACTCACCCTTCCCCCTCCCCATATCCTCAAGTCCGTTCTCCAGTAGGTCTGCGTCTTTATTCCTATCTTACCCCTAGGTTCTTCATGACATTTTTTTCCCTTAAATTCCATATATATATGTTTTAAAAAAATGATCAGGGAGGAAAAGTAAAACTACAAGCAGAAAATACATATATATTTTTTGTATTCTATTTTGTTATGATTCTTGGTGTAAAAAATACACATATATTTGTATATACAAAGATTTATTTATACATAAAAACTGGTATATGTCATTTCTTCCTTTCTTTTAAGTAATAATTTCAGTAAATATAAAGCTATATTTAGAATTTATAAATGATAAATTATAAATGGGCCTTCCAATTGTAGACATTTTTCACATGTTTTGGTAAAACTTAAAGGACATCAAGACCATAAATCCAGGAACAAATGGAAAGACTTACGCTCTTAAATCACCAGACACTCAATTAAACCACAGTTCTAAACGGACAATATTCATGCTGGCATCTTACCTTCCCAGGCTTCAGGTCTCAACAACCTTCTAATGCAGGGAAAATCTCATGCCCCAACTTGGAATAAGACAAAGAGAAGCCAGCATCAGTTCACTTCCTGACAAAAGAAGTTAAGTATTAGAGCTGAACAAAAGTCACAGTTGTCACTTTGCATGGTATTCCTATGTTGAAAATGAAATCTTACTGGTGAGAAACTGGGATATTTTTCAGGGGCCTTTCAAAGGAAATAGTGGATGAAAAGACACTATCTAAAAGGATAACCAAAATTCAGAAGCAAATGCATAATCTGATATAACTTATTATGCAACAAATAAGAAGAAAATGAAGGAGCTTTAAAGGAGGACATTCATTATCTTTCACTGGCATTCTGCTTCCTAGAACAGCAATGAGCTAACCTGAGTTAGTTAGTTCTGAAGAGTAGTTTCTACTCTTGAACAAGTGACACAATTGAGTAAGACAAATGCTGGTGGAAGACAAGCAGACCTAACAGAGCAGTTATGTTTCCACTGTTTCAAAACCATATTCTGCTATGTTTGACAAGCAGATGATCTGGAAAAACATGGTTTCAAGAAGATTGATCCTCTTTTAAGTTTTTGTTCTAAGCATGGTGAGGTCAAGAAAGATATGTCAGTTGTTTCTGCTGAGAATACTAATGAAAAAGCTTTATCAGAAGTAAGGTTACTAATATGAAAAGTGTTAACAAAATGCATAGCTAAATAGAGCAGTTGTTTCGTGCTTTTTGCGACTGTTCTATTATCAGCTTCAAGGCTGTGATTTCCTTTCTGTAAAGGTGTTCTGAAGATCAGTCGAAATCCTGATGTTTAATAAAGCATACTGCACAGTGCCAAAAGTCAAAGTAAAAAGGACTTTGTTCTGATTAATATCACAGTAGCATTTTGAATTTTTTTTCTTTGAACCATAACCTTCTACTAAATTTACAGATGAAAAAACAGAAGTCTTATCTAAAAAGAGTGCCAAGAACTAGCCTATAGTAACCAACTGACCTTAAGAAAACTTTAAAATTTTATGTGGTTAATAAAACAACTCATAAAACCCAGATGATCCTTTTGGAAACTGAGTTTAGTAAAAAGCACACTGAGGTCCAGCAAAACTGTGGACAGACACACACGCAATATACAATTAAAAGAGGCAACGTTATCAAATGCAGAAGCACAATAAATGTTGATTTTCTTACATTTTTCCAATTGTGATTCTCAACCTCAATTATTTTACTTTCATAAAACAAGCCTTTCATATATTATAAGTTGGTACTCCTAAATTGCCTCTCTTAAATAGAATTCAGTCTTTATTTTATCACCTGACAAATGATGATTTCTACCTAGCCAACACTGACTGTTGTGGGTAGGGGACAAAGCTTGGCTTCTGTCAAGGCAGCAGGGGCCTGCTCTGGTCTGAGCCTGTGGCCCTCTGGGAGAATTCTGGTGATCAGGCTCAGGGAACTGGAGCTTACTAAGTCACTCTGGGTAACTATACCAACAGATACCCCTTTGCCTGATGTCTTAAAACTCCACCTCCACACTGTGCAATGATTGGCTTCACGGTGATCACAAGAAGCCTGGAGGAAAGCGAGGCAGCAAGGAAAGGCCTCGTCCAGCTAGTGATGCAAACATAGGTGAAGACAAATCCTTTCCCCCATCCTTGCTCCACGAACCTATAAAGTTCTAGTTGTAAGGTTGAAAGATTAGGGGCTTTCTGATGTTGTGCCCAAGTTGGCGAAGAGGACAAGGGCTGGAAAGGGCTTCTGCCTGGATTGTTCTCAGTGAAAGACTTTGAAATAGACAAGAAAGATTGTTAGGTGCCCTGTCTAACCACCCTTCTGAGTTATCTGATTCTATGGGGGCTTTCCATTGTCTTTGAGCTATTTTACAAACTCTATAAATTGTAGAAAACCTACAATAAATAAATTTCGTCCAGTATAATACAAGAGATTTCCCTGTGGATATTGATAAGTATTTAGTATTTCATTTCAACATGGCTGATCACCTATACTTAAATGTGTGTGTTGTTTTTGGTTTTGTTTATGGCTATGCCATGCGGGCCCTCGGCAGTTAAAACCCAGAGTCCTAACCACTGGACAGCCAGGGAACACCCAAGTATGTGTTGTTTGAATTCATCTTTGAGTCAGTTGTAATGTCTTATTGGTTCCCTTGTTAAAGAATGAGTTAAATATGTCTTTGACACATGTTCATTTTATATTTGTATGAAAATCATGATTTTCCCTTATATAAAAATTTATTACTTTACCAGTTTGAAGGTTGCCCACTGAGATGGATTCATCTGACAGAGCTAGTTAAATGGAGTTGCCAGTGAAGTGCACCTCCTTAATAGCTTAAGCCCAGGCATGTCTTTTCCTGGCTCCCAGAGGTGAATCCCACTCAGCAATAGGACTTAAAATTTGCTGGTTCTCTGTTTCTCTAGCTTTTTTTCCCCTCTCCACTAACTTTATGTTTTATTTTTTTGTCGTTGGTTTAGTTACTACTAATAAGTTATTTTCCCATTAGTAAGAGCAATGGTAAGAAGTTTGGTTTTATAGTTTGACAATTTGATGATCTCTGTAAATGGATGATAGAGATCTACTCAACCAGGTGAAAGGACAGAGAAACTGGTTTGTCAGACTCTTATTAAAAATTTATTTCTCTATTTTTTTAGCTCAAATCAATTAAAAATTACATATCCACTGGGAAGGAGAGTACCTCTTGGACATTTGGACCAGTGAGATTTTATGTTTCTGTGTTTACTTGATCTGTGCCAAAGTTATAGATCTAGATCTGAAGCTATAAGCTCTCTCTGTGTCTATGTGTCAAACTCAGAAAGGCCTTTACCTCTTACTCTGTATGAAATTTCTTTCTTTCTCCAGAGGATACTAAAAAATGATAGTATAAGGACTCTTAAATTAAAGAAGTTCTGTTCTGATTGACTTACAGAGATAAACAAGCTCTTACATAAATTCAGTATTGCTAAAATTCCCAGAACAGGAAATCAAACTTCTAATACTTTATTTTTTTAAATTTTATTGAAGTATAGTTGATTTACAGTGTTGTGTTAATTTCTGCTGTACAGCAAAGTGACTCAGTTATACATATATATTCTTTTTCATATTCTTTTCCATTATGGTTTAATCACAGTTTGACTATATTAATAATTCCCTGTGCGAAACATAGGACCTTGTTGTTTGAACTTCTAATGCTTTAAACGTATTAAACTTAAATAAAATTCTTCTTGCTAAAACTAAGAAACATTTTAAGAATCCAAGTTCACATTAATAAGAGTAAATCTTTGGTAAACAATACTAGCTTAATAATTTTGGCTTAATACAACAGCTATATCTTTATCAGTATTAAGTATAACAGAAGCATATATTTTATTCCACTTGGGTTTGCTTTTCCTAAAATTATACAGGTTTACTGATCAAATAAGCTAATATTACTCCTACATATTATTAAAAACTATGAAAAATGAAAACTGTATTCAATTAAATTCAATCATTATTCTGACAAACATTTATTTCAACCATAATTATGTTCTGTAGTATTTATGTTTTGTAGTAGATAATTTCTAAGGTAAAAGCTTGAATTTATATTATTTTTTTTTAAACACCTTTAGTGGAGTATAATTGCTTTACAATGGTGTGTTAGTTTCTACTTTATGTGGCTGCTTCCCACTAGCTAGCTATTTTACATTTGGTAAGGTATGTATGTCCCTGCCACTCTGAATTTATATTAAATTGAATTAATGGATATTATTAGACACAGATAATTTTTAAGTAAGATAGAATACTGAAACATTAATCATGAAGTATAATTTCAAGTTTATATAACTTTGCTTCTTAAGGTTACAGCTCTGGTCACGTTAATGAACATATGCATTTTTGCCACTTTAAGGAGTCATAGAAGAGACGTGTGTGGCAGTAGAAAGTTGTAATATGTGAGTTCATGACTTTGCCGGTCTACTAAATTGCTGTGTATGCCATACAGGTCTAAATTATCCACTACCCCAGTGTTCTCTGTGAAACAGAAGTTAGTTATAGTTACTTGGCTGAAAGATATGAGTAATGAGACTATACTTGGAACAACTGTGATGGAGAAACACAACTCTGTGTGTACTTTTGTTTTCCAAGGGTAGATGTGTCTGAAAGCAGCAGTTTGCAGTAGTTCTCAGGCTTTTTAGTCTCTAGTCCAAAGGACTCTAGGACTCACTGAGGACTCCAGAGAGCTTTTGTTTACATGGGTTAAGAAACTATTGGTATTTATTATATTGGAAAGTGAAATATAAATTTACAAAAATACTTTTATTATTTTATTTAATTTACAAATACTTTATTGATTCATTTGAAGATAATAATATGAACACACAGTGTGTTATAAATAACATCTTAGTATTATAAAAATGGCTTCGACGGGTAAAACCCCTGAAAGAGAACCAGGTCAGTTTGTTCTAATTAGAATATGGGCAAGTGTAGTGAACAGAATTTAGAAAATAAACTTTATTTTGTCCGATTGATGAAAGAGGTTATTAAATATTAGTTCTCAGGCACCTATCTTAACCAAGTGCCAAAATCTCCTCTGACAACTTTTTTGATTTTGTCTTCTCAAAACTGGATCCTAAATATAGAAGAAATAAAATAAAAAGTCACCCAAAACTGTATTTGAGGTTTCTCAGAGAACAACCAGAAAATCACAAATTTTCTTTGTCTTCTATCTTTTAAAAACAGAGATGATAGAAATAATTATAACAGTAAAATAATGAACAAAAATCTATGAAATTTCCTGGAGATCTGTCAATGCCTTTGCTGCACATAATTTTTTCTTTCTCTTTTTTTCGGCCGTGCTGTTTAGCGTACAGGATCTTAGTTTCCCAGGGATCAAACCCGTGCCCCCTTCAGTGGAAGCACAGAGTCCTAACCACTGGACCATGAGGGAATTCCCGGTCCATAGTGTTTTTAATCTCAGGGCAAATGCCAATCAAAACTCTTATTAAATAGTTGTACACTATACTTCCAACAGAGAATTTTACCCTTATTCACCCTGATATTATTAACTGGCTCACAGCCATTACGTATCTGTCATCTATGTAGTTTTGTTTTAATGTGATGCGTGTCAGAAGGCACTGCTACAGGCTATAAGGCAGGGTTTGTATTCTGAACTAAAAAGGACAGTCCCAGAGCCTCATGGACAAAGAATGTACCAGGATTGCAAATTTCTGACACTTAAAAAAAAAGATTCTTGGGTACAAGCTTCTGAGGTGACTGGACTGAATCAGGATTCTTTATAGTTCAAAATCAGACAGCCTCGTGAAAGCAGGTTGTTAACCCAAGATCTCAAGGAGCACAGGACTGAATGAATTGATGAGAATTTATTGTGGTTATTTGTTTAGGACAGTGTTAATACTGTAATGATCTATTTTTCTTATATTAAAAAAAAACCCTTCTCTTTTTTCTTAAGCTATCCATAACCCACAACAATTTAGTAAATAGTACTTCTGTAAAATGCAACAAAATACTTTGAAATGTTATCTGATTCTCATTAAGCATCCCCTGACTCGCAAATTCAGAAACTATTACTGAGTCTCCTTACTCTTCATGGCAATATAGTTATTTGCATATGTCCAACAAGAACCCGTTCTTCTTTTCATTAGGACAAAACTGGACAAATCATTTGATCAACCAAGGCCTCCCATGGACTATAGTTTCTGAGAATGACTCTCTTTGAATTAGGTAAGTCAAGCCACTTTTACAAAACAAAAGCTGACTTTACATATGGATCCAAAATCTACAAAGCAGTAAAAATGGCCTGGTACCTGGCTTACAGGTTCAAGCCCTCAGGAGGTAAGGAAGTCACTTATTGGCAGGCCAAGAACCTTAGCAAATTTGGGGGACTCTGAGAAAAGAGAAACTCACCAAATTTACAGGTACTCTACAAGTGAAATCTGGTATAGTTAGTTTCTTAGGCTTGGTTTTCTAGCCCCACAACAACAAATAATAGAGTCAATTCCAAGATTCTTTATGAAAACTTTCAAACAGAAGTTAATTTTGTAACTGTCATGGATGTTCAGTACTGAATTGCAAAATTCAGTAATTCTATATATTTAACTAATGCTCTTATTGCACTAGCATTTTTTACACCAAGAATAATTTTTTGGGATTATATAACTACAAGGGATTTTCACTTTCCAATATAGAATAATTTTTTGGGATTATATAACTACAAGGGGGAAGACCGTTATGAAAAATTATGAAAGACTTTGAAACAGACCAAAAAAGAAAAAAAGACTACTGGGTGTTCTGTCCAATCCATCCTTCTGGATAATCTGATTCTTTAGGGGCCTGCATCTTTCATTGTCTTCCAGCTGTTTTACAACTCTGTAAATTATAGAAAACTTAGAGTAATACAAATGATTCTTTTCCATAGAAATTCAAATGAATTTTGTCTGGTGGAATACAATTGATTATTGCCCTGTAGATATTGAATAGTTTTGCATGTATTTGTAAACTTCTTTCAGCATTCCTGATTATATATGCATTTGTTGCTTTGAACTGGTTTTAACATCTTACTGGTCCCCTCATTAATTAATGAACTAAACAGTGTCTTTCATGTGTTCATTTACATTTGAATGAGGTCGGGCCTTCACCGTTTTTTTAAAAAATTATGTTATAACATCAGGAAGGCTGACCCAAGGCTACAGAGCCTGGGAAGGTTCTAATCCCTCCAATTAGGTTGCAAAGATAGAGGGGAGCAGAAACTACATGATCATATCTGGGAATTTTATGACGCATTAGGCCTTGAGGGTACCTTACACCACACTATCATTCGACTTTCAGACAATGACCTTCAAACATGTTTTCAGGAACATATTATATGTGAAAATTAAAGGTAAGATAAAAGTCATGATAAAACAAACTACCCTGGATCAAACTCTTCTACTAGAAAAGAACCATACTTTTGCAATTTTTTCTACTACCCTATTTTTAACAACTAAGTATGTAAAAGTAAAAAAAAATGTAATTTCTTTCAGAATCAAAACATGCCATGGCATACGATCCTGCTACTGGGCATATACCCCGAGAAAACCATAATTCAAAAAGAGTCATGTACCACAATGTTCACTGCAGCTCTATTTACAATAGCCAAGACATGGAAGCAACCTAAGCATCCGTCAACAGATGACTGGATCAAGAAGATGTGGCACATATATACAATGGAATATTAGTCATAAAACAAAACGAAATTGAGTTATTTGTAATGAGGTGGATGGACCTAGAGTCTGTCATACAGAATGAAGTAAGTCAGAAAGAGAAAAACAAATACCATATGCTAACACATATATATGGAATTTAAAAAATAAATAAATAAAAAATAAAGACGCAGATGTAGAGAATGGACTTGAGGACACAGGGAGGGGGAAGGGTAAGCTGGGATGAAGTGAGAGAGAGGCATGGACTTATTTATACTACCAAATGTAAAATAGATAGCTAGTGGGAAGCAGCCACATAGCACAGGGAGATCAGCTGGTGCTTTGTGACCACCTAGCGGGGTGGGATAGGGAGGGTGGGAGGGAGACGCAAGAGGGAGGAGATATGGGGATATATGTATACGTATAGCTGATTCACTTTGTTATAAAGCAGAAACTAACACACCATTGTAAAGCAATTATACTCCAATAAAGATGTTAAAAAAAAATGCCACGGGTTAATTTCTGCCACATGTACACTGTAATATAACAGGAAAATAATCTCAAAAATAATATAAAAAGGAATGTCAAGCAATAAATCAACTGTAATTTCTTTTATCTTACAAACAAGTAAATGATAAATTAGTAAAATCCATCTAGAGTGGGCCTAACAAATGTAGTGGCAGCTTTGATGAGATATGGGTAAAGGACTTCCTAATAGTTAGGCAATTGGTGCCATGAGATTCAGCTTCTCTCAATTCTCTTTCTGCAGATGAAGTTAAAACGCCAATATCTTTGGGAAAACTAATACATTAAGCTACACTGTCATTTAAATCTCCATGTGTACGGAAATTTTCAGAAAGAATTTTTAAAACAGAAAGAACATGGAAAGAATGTATAATAGAAGGAAAAGAATCATGACACAAAAAGAGGTAAAAAGATAAAATTTTGCTACTTCACACTTGGCCCCTGATTAAAAACCACCTTTTTCTTGGGCAGAAATTAGAATACGTGTTCCTAAGAGAAGTCTTGGGTACACAAAGGTAAGAAGGAGTACAGCAGTAGAAAGGGCTAGTGGCCTGAAATAAGTTACTCAAACTTGGGGCCTCACACCCTCTAAAAGGGACCTTGGGATGATCCAATGAGATCATGTATTTCAAAGCACCTGGCATATCAAGGTGATCAAAAATGTTTATGAACAAATAAATGATCGAACAAACTCTTGAATATGAGCTGTGGCCTGACTGTTTGTTGTTTTCCTAATTTTATGAATGGTGTTAGCAGAGAAAGTCTGAGAAGGAAATGAATAAATAAATGGAAAAAGGAATAATGCAAATTAGACACACTAAACAAAAGCCTAGTATGTGGATTTCTGAAATTTATTTGTAAAACCAGAGTAGATTATATAGAGTATCTGATTAACTACAAAATATACTATATACATATGAATCTATGAAGATGTATAATAATTACTCAAGTTTTCTGAAATTTCTTTAAAAAGTTTGAAGTAGTTACACATACATTTTCTTTAAAAGTGAGTAAAAAGCTAATGATATGACTGAAAATATAAAACTTGTGCTATATTTTCTTCCTATTGTATTAACATTCTCACTTGAAGTTCAAAAACAATAGTATCCTTTTACTCAGGACTATAAATTACAGTAAATTCTTATAATGACAACATAAGTCCATAATAGAAATGCTGACACCTGAATAACAGTGGAACAGCTCAGCATAGCTATAGTTAGGCAGTAATAGCATTAGTCTGTGCTTATATCAGCAAAACTCTTTATATTATTCTTTTCTTATCTCCAAATTGAATGGATTTTGACACCCCCCCCCTTTCTTTTGTAGTTGGGATAACTCTCTCTCTCTGCATATAAAATACATTTATATATACCCACAAACATATCTTACTTCTATATTTCCAAGCAATGTATTATGTGGGAAATACAATTTTCTGTTTTAATGAACCTAAATATGTAGGTTTAGAGTGAGAACACACAAACAAATAATTCTATCTTGGTGCCATTTTGAAAATATTATTTGTCAAGATCAAAATAGCTGAAATTTAACTGTTTTTACTATTTTTATCTGATAATCTTATAACCCATTCAAAACACATATATGAGAAAGAATTTTGCTTTAAAAGAGTCCACAATCTAAAACTGGACAACATGAACCAACTGTTCAGTAGTAAAACAAATTAGTTTCAGAACAAACATTAACTGATAAGATGCATTTCAAGGATTTTTTTTACTAGGCACATAAGAAACTGTCAGCTTTCCCAAAATATCTTGACTCCAGAGGATAGTAAAAGCAAAAATAGAGATTAGTGAAAGGAACAGTGGGGGTGTATTGAAAAATATTGGATAAATTCAAAATAAATAAAAAAGTTTTCTTTGGGGACTTCTTAACTGATGTTAATTAGTATAATCAAATACAGCAAACCAATAGATAGTATGAGGAAGAATACCCCCAGTATGAATGTCAGACACAATCTGGGGTATTTCCAAACGAAATGGCAAACTGTTTCAAGGTTATCTCTGGCATCATTTCACCTCACTTTTCAGTTTTCTGTTGCCACATGGCACCCACTCCCAAAGCCTTGAGTCTTAAAAGGTACTTAGGACATCCTACTGCAGTGATATCCAGAAAAAATCCCATGCTCCAGACCACTCTCTGCCCCCTCCATCCATCAGAGACACTTCGCTCAGTTCTGATAAATTGATTCCTAATACTAAGTAATACTAATGACCAAAGCATTAATCCTTGGAGGATTATTTGCATATAACAGAGGACCTCACAATTCACAGAAAATAATCAAGTCACATCAGTCAAGATCTTTACACATTTAGCTAGATTTGGGTAATAATAATTGGCTACATTTATTCCCACTAAAGGGAAGTTGAGCAATTAATCACCTAAAGAATTTAGATATCCTCAAGGAAAACTTTCTATATAACTAAGGCTCCTCTCAATTTAGATCATTGTTAGAAAAAAAGGACAATTTCATATTCTAGCTTGAGAAATACACATCTATCCTTTAATCCTTACCAATGTTATATATGTTATTCTTTGTCATTTAATTACGTGTGTTTGAGACAATAATGCTCCTTTTCCTTAATAATACTGGAAATATGGCAGAAACAGCTAGATATCCCCTACCCCCATTATCCTTTTATCCTTTCTCTTCTCCAATTACAGAATCCTTAGCTAGGCACAGGGCTGCATGAAGTAAAGACTGCATTTCTAAATCTCACTTTAACTGAGGTATAGCCATGTGACTAGGTTCCAACTAATAGAGTGTGAGAAAAGTGATGGGTGCAACTTCCAACTTCAAGAAAATATCCTTAAAAGGAGTAGAAGTGTCTCCATTTCTTCCCTCCTACTTTTTGAAAAGATGCAATCCACAGATTCTAAAATATCTGTGAGAAATATCAAAAGACGCTGAGATGGGTCAGGCGCTACAAAATAAGAGCTTGAGGGACTATGAAGGAGGGAGAACTCCGTGTGTACCATTTGCTTCCTGGAAGGTGAAAGGCTCATTTTGACTTCCAAGAATCTGGTTTCTTGTTTGCAGTGGCCTGAGAAGGAACCAGGAGCACAGGAATGGTGAGACACAGTGGCAGAAATGTGCAAGTATGCAGAGCATGGAGGAAATATTGAACCTGTGAGCCCAACTTCTGGAAGGCAGCTAGGAGACAAACTTCAGCTAATCGTGACATGATTGCAGAGGCACTGGCAAAAGTGCAAGCAAGGAGCACTGAATATATTCAACTACAGAACAAAGACTAAAACAGATGAAGGAAAGTAGTGACAAAACAAATGAAAATGTCATATACTCTGACAAAGTAGAAATTGTACCATTTACAAAAACTGGGAAGAGAGTAAGGAGGATAGGGGTAAAGTGAGGACTGAGATCTAAAGCATACGTTGGCTGGCAGTCACGGCATGTATTTAACATTGAAACATCAAGTAGTAGAGAAGTATAAGCACATTAAAGATTTTTTTAAAAACTGAAAACGTAAAGCAGAAACTAACATACCATTGTAAAGCAATTATACTCCAATAAAGATGTTATTTAAAAAAACTGAAAAAGAATATCACTGTCTAAAACTAAAGGGAGAGGCGGGGAGAAGAGAAAGGATGCTCATCTTCATCACCGTTCATAGTAGGGAATTAATAGATGCTACCTAAAGAAATGGGGTGGGAGGATTTGGAAAGATGACAGGAACAAAAAATAACACGGCTGAATTAAAACCAAACACGTGCTGCATCAATAAATGAAAAGGGGTTTCAGAGAAAAAGACGCTCATGTTGCTCACGATGCTGAACTCAACTCTATGCTGCATTTACGAGGCACATCCAGAGTAAAGTAGTTTAGAAAGGGAGACAGTGGGAGATAGGGGAAAGGCAACCAGAGTCGTGATTTTAATATCAGACAAGGTAGAATTCAGGCCAAAAAGCATTAAATCAGATGAAGAAAGGTACTTCCATAATACAAAGATCTAACTCACAATGAAGATGTAACAGTTGTTAATATCTTCACAGAAAATAACAGAGCAGCAATAACCATGAAATATAAATTGCAAGAGATAAAGGAAAAGCCAGAAACAAGAGTAGTAGTAGAAGACTGTAATTTACTTCTCACAGTCCATGACAAATAAAATAGACAAAAATTATGTAAGGATAAAGAACCAAATAATATAATTAAGATGACCTGATTGATACATTAAACTTTTTGCCTTAAAAATAGTATAATCCTTCTATATAAATATCCAAGGAATAATTCAAAATACTAAATATTAAACCACTAAAAATCAAAACGGAACTTTAGTAAATTCCAAAAGGTAAAAATATTACAGAGACCATCCTGATAATATTGCAGGGAAAAAATGGAGATAAATAAAAACAGAAAACAAAAGGTCTTTCCAAGTGGAAGTTCCTTGGGTCAAGAGGAAATTAAGAGCAAAATTATAGCATTTCTAGAAAATCACAAATATTAGAATCTATAGGATACGGCTAAAGCAGTGTTCAAAGCAAAGTTCATTAGTCCTATATACTTACATTAATAAGAAAGAAAAACTGAAAACAAGTTAATAAGTCCTCTCGATTAAAAAGAAAAACAATAAAATAATTAAAAGGGAAATAGAAGAACTTAAGATAAAGGCAGAAATAAATGGGTTAGAAAACAGAAAAAAAACCCAACAATAAATAAATCTATGAGCTAGTTCTCAGTAAAATAACTTTGGGAGAAAGCACATTGTGGTGGATTAAAGATGGCCATAAAGTCTTTGTCACTCTCCTCATTGAGTGTCAGTCTATTTCCCCTCCCCTTGAATCTATGACTTGTTTTGGCAAGTAGAACGTAGGAGATAATGCTTCATAATTTTCAAAGTTACACCTTGAAAGAGATCTGCCTGCATCTATTTGAATATTCCCTCTTGATCTCTACGTGAGAAGTTTGACTACCCTGTTGGGACAGAGACTTGAATCCACTTTGGATGTTTCAGAAACCAACAAGCCCCTAGCTGAACACAGCCCTATACGACATAGAGGAGAAGAAAAACCCAGTTATCACTCTGCTTGAATTCTTAATCCACAGAATTGTGTGCAAATTATAACATGGTTATTGTTTTAAGCCACTGAGTTTTAGATAACCTTAGAATAAGGTGTTGGTGCAACTAAAAACCTAAAATCTGTGGCATTAGATTTGCACCAACAATATGTGGAGGCCTCAGGGGCAGAGACTGTTGGTAGAGACTACAAGTATGGTGAGGAAATGCTACTGGAAGATGAATGTAGCCCAATGAGTGACCTTTTGATACCATGTGGAGTAGAACTGCCTACATAAGACCAGTGCAAATTCGTGTTCCATGAAATTATGAGCAAATAAAATGGTTGTTTTTAAGTTACTGATTTTTAGAATGGTTTGTTATACAAAATAGATAACCAAAATACAAATGCATAAGACATGATAAAGGAAATATAACCACAAAGATGAAGAATACTTTTTAAAATCATAAAAGAGACTATTTTAATAAATTCTTTACATATAACATTGGAAACCTAGATGAATTGTATAACAAAATATAATTTACCAAAAATGACCCCAGATGAAATACAAAATCTAAACAGGTTGATTTCCAAAGAAGAAAATCCAAACAGACCATTCTCCATACAACAAATTTGCCAAGGAGCTATCCCTAAAAAACTAGACCCAGACAGTTTCATAGAGAATTCTACCAAACTTTAAAGATTAGATCATTTTAATGCTAAACTGTTCCAAAGCAGTCAAAGAACAAAAAAAGAAGGAAAAAGAAGGAAAATACTCAAATTCTTTCAATGAAATAGGATAATCATTGATCCCAAAACCTAACAAAGATTTTACAAATAAGAAAACAATAGGCCAATCTCACTTACAAATATCAAAGCAAAAATCCTAAATAAAGCTTAAGTAACAAGAATCAGCAGACCGTTAAAAGAGTAAGTGAGTTGTATTCCAGGAACACAAAAATGGCTCAAAATCAGGAAATCTAACAACATAATTCATCATGTAAGTAAAGTTAAAAACAAAAAACACAATCATGTTCATAAACTCTGAAAAGGTATTTGATAAAATTCAATAACCATCCTTGACAACAACGACATTTGATGAATGTGAGAGGTTTCACTTCTGGGTATGACTTGCTAAGATGCTACAGGATGACCACCACTCCCAGCCCCTGCAGAAAACTCTGAAGATCTGGACAAAATATGAAGCGCAACTACCTGAAAGTCCCAGAGAATGAACAAATACAGTCTATTGGGGAGTTCATGCTCTGTTGAAGGAAGAGAGGCAATGAGATAGTGTAAGTTCCTATTTCTGCAGCTTTTAGCCTGGGGCCGAGTGTGGCTTAAGTAGTGAGTAGAGCAGCAGTGGGGGCTTTGCATGGAAAAACTCTTTCTCGTCTGGGAAACCAGAAAAAAGAAGCTAAGAAGCCACAAATGCTGAAAGAGTGGGAGAATCCTAGATGAGAAAAAGCCAGAGAGGGGATCCCCAAATTCTGTCTACACCTAGCTCAAACTGACCCCTGAACCATGCATGCTCAGAACAAATTCAAAACAACCTAGGTAAAAACAAAGTATCAGAACAGAGACTGAAGCTACGAAATAAGAGACAGCGTTTGCAGTAAACACAGAAAACCATGCTCATCAGAGAGAAATAACAGAATTTAGAATCTCCACAATTTAACACTCATGTCTAAGAAATAATCCCAAATTACCTAGCATACAAAGAACCAACCCCCCCTCCCCCCAAAAAGAGAACATTTTCAAGAGAAAAAAAGATGAACTGAGTTCAAAGTTAAGATGAATCATATATTGGAACTCAAAGCCCAGAATTGTATTTTATTTAATTTTTAATTTAGCCGCACGGCTTGGCTTGTGGGCTCTTAGTTCCCTGACAAGGGATTGAACCCTCACCCTTGGCAATGGAAGTGCAGAGTCCTTAAAAAAGAATTTTTTAAGCCACTAATATGACTATCTTTAATGAAGTAAAGCAAAACATGTTTGGAGTGCATGAAAATCTCAGCAGAAAAATGGGAGGTCTCAGCAGAGACACAGAAACAAACAAACAAAAGGAAATCCAAGAACTGGAATTAAAAAAAAAATTCAACAAAATAGAAATACATGGGTACTTACCAACGTGATAGAATTTATCTACCTCACAACCAAATGTTAGCATCAGGTTTACTGGTGGAAATACTAAAGGCATTCCCACTAAAGTCAAAACAAAATAAGGACACCATTGCCATCACTATTATTTAATATTGTACTGAAGGTATATAAGATATAGAAAGAAATGTCACAGCAATTAGAGAGAGGTAAGTACTATTTATAGATGCTATGATTGTATACCTTGAAAACCCAAGGGAATCAAAAACTCCCACAAATAGTAATATAATTCAATAAGAGAGTGGAGGAAAATTAATATATAGAAATCATCAGCTTTGTTACATATAAACAATAATTAGAGATAGGAAGAAAAGGTCTCAATCACAAGAGAAACAAAATAATGAAATAACTAAGAGCAAATTTAAGAAATATGTAAAAACTATTTGAGGAAAACTTTTAAAGATATTCTAAGTAAAACAGACTCAACTTCAGAAGCACAAGTTCTAAGTTAATTTACGAATGTAAATGTTATCCCAATATCCAAAGACAGAAACTATAAAGTTCCTGAAGAAAACATAGGTAAATTCTATGGTTTGATGATCTGCTAGGAGGACTCAAAGGACTCAGCATATAGTTGTACTCTTGGCTATGATTTATTACAGCAAAAGGATACAAAACAAAACATGCAAAGGGAAAAGGCACATCGGGTGAAGTCCAGAGGAAATCAGGTAAAAGCTTCCAAGAGTGCTCTCCTAGCAGAGACACAAAGGACATACTTAAGTCCTCTAGCAATGAACTGTGACAATGTATGTGAAGTTTTGTTTACCACGGAAGCTCATCAGAGACTAAGTGCCCAGGACACATACCAGAATTGCAGACTCTCAAAAGGAAAGCATGTATTCAGCATAAACTACACTATTTATAGAAACAATTTAGGCACAGTGAGACACCCTTATCATATAAGAAGTATATATAAATATACGGAACTGTTTACCAGCCAAGTTCCCAGACAACAGAATGGGTCAACCTTACAAACCGGTCCTTCTAAGAACAGCAGTCTCAGGACTGCTATGTTAACTGTTTTCTGCACTTCTTCAATATGAAAAGCCTAATTATCAGTCAACATCCAAAAACCATACAAGACTGATAAAATTAACTATGTAAAAATTTTAAAAATCTTATTTGTGGCCAAAATTCACTAGGAGTAAATTTACAGATAAGTGAAAATTTATGAAACTGTGAAAGAATTTTTGTACAACTCATATCTCAGACAAAGATACTATATCTTTTTATAAATCCGTATTATATAAAAAGCCCTGAAAAATGAACCCTAAAAAGACTACAACTGAATAGAAAAACTGAGAAGAAAAAAAAAAACATTGACAGAAAAAGGAATACAAATGGCTCAACCTCACCTACCATAAGATAAATGTGTCAGACAGAGAAAGACAAATATCATACGATGTTGCTTATATGTGGAATCTAAAAGAAGGGTACAAATGAACTTATTTATAAAACAGAAATAGAGTTACAGATGTAGAAAACAAACATATGGTTACCAAGGGGGAAAGGAAGGGAGGGATAAATTAGGAGATTGGGATTGACATATACACACTACTATATATAAAACAGATAACTAATAACCTACTGTACAGCACAGGGAACTCTACTCAGTACTCTGTAATGACCTAGATGGGAACAGAATCTAAAAGAGTAGATATATGTATAACTGATTCACTTTGCTGTACAGCAGAAAATAACACAACATTGTAAATCAACTATACTCCAAAAAATATTAACTTAAAAAAACAGATAAATGTGAATTAAGGCAACACTCAGATACCATTTCTCGCCTATCAGATTGGTGAAAGTCCAAAGTTAGACAGCATACTCTGCTGGGAAATGAGGCACTCTCAAACACAGCTGGTAGGAATTCAAACACCTATGCGGAGGAATTCGGCAATATCTACCCATATTACAAATGCATATACCCTTGACGCAGTCAAATCTTGGAATTTACTTGCACTCTATAAAATTACATACATATAAGGTTATCCACTGTAGCACTATTTGCATTAGCAAAAGATGAGAAACAACCCAAATGTCCATCAAAAGGGTTAAATACACCATACATAAAACATAATACTATGCAATTTTAATAAAGTTGTTGCTTTTTGCCATGGAAAGATCTCTAACATGTATTACGAAATGAAAAAAGCAAAGTAGAAAACAGTGTTATGATTTATAGAAAATAAGATTTCACGTTGGTTTTGGCTTATACACGTGTAAATATATGTTAAAGATAAACAATACATAATATTAGTTACCTATGAGTAGAAAATAGGTGAAAACAATTTATACTGTATATCTTTTATTATTGCTTAATTGTTGGACCATGTAAATTTATTATCAAATTTTTAAAATGTCAATGTATTCTGTAACCAAAACTGAAGCAACCTTAGGAGATGGTTGCTTACGGAATAATCTTAGCATGAGTTAAGACCATGCCCCAGGCCTGTTGTTCATATCTTTGCCAGACACTGGTAGCCAGCTCAGAGGCAAAGTTGGAATGGAAAGGATAAACTAAGAGGACATTAAGTGAAAGACCTAAAATTTAAAGTTAAAAAAACTGTTCATGTTAGGTCTCTAGCTATGGTTATTCGCACATGGAACTGAGTGGAAACAAGGACACATCTAGAGCCTAGTAATGATACTGAGCAGATGATGCCCACAAGCATGTAGACCCCAGACCAGTTGGACCTGAACGTTGATGATGCTGACTCCTACTTATCTCACCACCAACCCATCAGAAGAATGTCCATGAGCCGATCACGCCCTCTTTGAACAATTACTATTAAACTTCTATCTTCTCCAAGGTGGGGGACACATAGTTTTTCGTGGCAGAAGCCCACTGTGTCCCCCTTTGCCTGGCGAAGTAATAAAGCTATCCTTTTCTACTTCACCCAAAACTGTCTCCAAGATTTGATTCGGCACCGGTGTACAGAGAAGCTGAGCTTTCAGCATCAGTTAAGTTTTTAAGTGGACTGCATTACCAAAGAAACCACGAGTCAAAAGCCTGTTCAAATCCTAAAGCAATCTCTAGACCTCCAAATCTAAACAGCTGGGACTTGGCTATGAAAACTTTGTAGTCCTCAAGAGGAATGAAGGGTAGCAGAATATGCCACCCCAAAATGTGCCACTCTGAAATAAGGATTATTTTCAGCTGAAGGAAAGTGAGAAGAACCAGACACAAGAAAAATTATCTGTCCTTCTCCTCTCTACCAGGAAGAGCAGGACGATTCTTCATCTCCAGACTACTCTAGATTCTAATCAACCTGTAGGTTGACACCAGAGGAATCTATGTAGCAAAACTTACTAACTAGTCCCTATCTTCCATTAAGTTTTCCTCATATATTTACTTTCCCACAGGTTGCCACCCTTGAAAGCCTAAAATCCCTTCTCGTCGTTACTTCTCTACAAATTTGTGGTTCTTTGTTCAGATGCTGTATAAGCCCCAAATTTAAGCTAACCCTTTGAGTTACCCATCACCAAATACTCACATGTGTTTTTCACAATATATGCATTAATAAACTTCTGTTTTTCTCTTTTTTAACCTGTCTTTGTCAGTCTAATTTGCAAGGCCTCAACCAATGAACCTAAGATGGGTAGAGGAAAAATATTTTTCTTCCCTACTAGGATACATACTTTACAATGGCTACACTCAAGTGGAAAGAAAATCAATGGCGTCTGACCCCAAGATGACCTAGATGTTGGAATTAGCAGACAAGAATTTTATATCTCAAGGCTTTATGCTCAAGGATATAAAAGAAAATATACTTGTAATCAATGAGGAAATAGGATAGCTCAGCAGAAAAATAGGAAATATGAAAAAAAATTAAAATGGAAATTTTAGAACTATTAAATACAATATCTGAACTAAAAAACTGACTGGATGGGCTTAACAGCAGATTGTAAAGAACAGAAGAGTCAGTAAACTTAAAGACAGATAAGTAGAAATTATCTGTTTAAAATACAGAAAAAATTTTTAAAAAAGAAAGAAAAACCCTACGATCTGTGGAACAGTATTAAAAGGTCAACATATTTGTAATTGGAAACCCAAAAGGAGAAAAGAGAGAGAATGGGGCAGAAAAAAGAATATTTAATGAAATGATGGCCCCAAATTTCCCAACTTCAGTGAAAGACAAATTTGCATATTGAAACTCAGCCTACACCTAGCAAACTTAGGCACATCACAGTTAAAGGGCTGGGGGAAAAGAGAGAAAATCTTGAAAGCCATCAGAGAAAATGACACAGTACATATGGGGAAACAGTAATATGAATGACAGCTGATTTTGTATCAGAAGCCACAGAGACCAGAAGATAGTAGAAGGAAATATTTAAAGTGATGAAAGAAAAAAATTGAACCCAGAACTCTGTATCTTGCAGAAATATGCGTTAAATATGAAGGCAATAATAGCAGCATTATTCAAAATAGCCAAAAAGTAGGAAAACCCTCAAATATCCATTAACTAATAAGTGGATAAGTAAAATGTATATCCACACAATGCAGTATTATTTGGCAATAAAAATAAAGTACTGAGACATGCTACACATAGATAACTCTACAACATAAAATAACTTAGGCTAAGTCAAGAAGCCATTCACAAAATAACTCTTATTGTCTGATTCCATTTGTATTAAATGTCCAAGATAGGAAAATTTATAGCGATTGAAAGTAGATTAACTGTGTGGTGGGGAATAGGGATTAATTACTAATGTTTGTGGTATACTTTTAGGAGGGGATGAAAATGTTCTAAAATTAGATTACAGCGATAACTGGTTGCATAACCCTGTGAATATATGAAAAAACACTGAATTGTTTACTTTAAATGGGCAAATCATATGGTATGTGACTTACATCTCAATAAAGCTGTTAAAAAAAAAGACTGAAGGCAATATAAAGACATTTTTAGATATGAGAAAATTAAGATAACTCATGGTCAGCAAGCCTGCATAGTAAGAAATGTAAAGGGAAGGTCTCCAGGCTGAGAGGAAATAACTAGATGGAGACTTGAATCTACAGAAAGCAATGATAAGCATTGGAAACAGTTAAAAAAAGAAGTGTCACTTAAATATCGATTTAGATAAAATACAATGACTATTTAAACCAAAAACAATAACATTGTATTATGGAGTTTATAGACTTATGTAGATGTAATACCTACAATAATGATGGCATAAAGAACAGGGAAGTAAATGGAACAATACGGTTGCAAGATTTCTGCATCTTATATGAAGTGAAAATTATATGAAAGTTAATATAATTATATTAACTGTAAAGTTAAGTCTGTACATTCAAAGCCTTGGAGCAAAAACTAAAAATATAATAATACAGAGGTAGTTAAAAGGCTTACAGATAAATTAAAATTCTACTTTAATGTTTAGTCAGTTTGAATGGTACTAGCCATAAGAATCATACTGTTGATAGTCATGGGCTAAAGGACACTTAAAGAAAAATAAACAATACAAGAATATGTAATACTTGCAACATACCTCAACTACATTTAGATTGTGTATTAAATACAAGGGTACAACTGTAAGACGCTCTACACTACTGATAAATGAAGGAAACAAGGTTATATTTAACGAAAGCTAAATTATAAAGTCTATGGGTCAGAACTGAACAAAGCCAAGGTCCTTTAAAAAAATGGAGAATGGCTGAATATATATTAACATATCTAAAGAAAAAGCCTGTCAATCTGAGGAGCTGTTGGTCAGCAAGAGAAACCAAGGGAAAAAAGGCACAAGAGGCAAACCTTAGCAGTGCTCATCTAAGCACTAACAGAGAAGTTATGGCCCGAAGACTTCAAGTACAGTCCTAGGTAAGATTATTCCTCTTGTGGAAATGAATGCATCAGGCTAGTGACAAGTTCAATTTATGTAATTTTTCTTGTTTCCACTCTGTATTCACTAAATAACATTCTAATTATAAACTTGACTTCCCTTGTATGACAGTCACACACAGAGAGGATATCTGACTCACATTAACTCAAGTCTGTGTAAACTACCACTCATAAATTAATAAATTAGAATAGTTATTTTAGACATTGGTCTCTGTAAGTCTAGTTTGTGCTCATGAGAGATGAGACCCACCCCCCATCACAATATGCTTAATTAGGTTCCTAAGCATAGAAGCTGAGAGATCTCCAGACTATGATAATACCATGGTCACACAGTACTTCATGAGGCTATTTATTTCCTAGGTGTACGAACTTCACTGAGTCGTTCCAATCATTTTCTTTTTAATTACAAGAGTTTGAAATTTAAATCTTCATATTATTAAAAAACTTTGCTTTTTAACAGATGTGCTTGATTACATAAGACAGTGGAATAAAGAGATACTGCTGGCAAAAGAGAACATTGGCAAAAGATCAGGAAATGAGACATAGTCCCTAACATAAGCTATCCCTTAGACGTAACAGAAAAGAGATTCATTCACAAAACTGGAAAATAGTGCCCAATTCTTGTTTATAATAATTTATTTTTACAGCAACTAGTGAATTGCTTAGACCATTCATCTACATAATGATAGTGCTAGATCTCAATATTATATTATTACTACATCTGCTTGTACTGTCTTGGTAGAAATCAGACAAAATGGTTGTATCAGAATGTGAAAATGAACAGGTCCTAGATCAAACCTCAAATATTCCCAGTGAAATGTGTTATGAGAATTGCATCATAAAGATCTATAAATAGCAGAATTACACATTTCCTCTTGATGGCCAGAATTAGCTCTACATTTTGAATTTCCATTTAACACATATTGGTTAAGATGCCTTGTAAAAAGGATGAGGCAGGTGTAAAACAAAGGAAATTATTTTATTGATATTTTTAAGACTTTTTTCCACGGCCCTCCCCCCATATGAGCCCTTTCCCACTCTAATACTCTATTGAGATTAAGAAAAGTTTCTGATCTTTTCAGAAGCACTGGTTTGTTATAAACTTAATGAGAGAAGGCAATATGTAAACTAAAAAAGAAGGGTAAAAAAACAATTCAGTAACATCTCTGCAGAAAATTACAAATAACTTTTATTTTCAAATCTACTCTATTACAAAGATCTTCCTCACAGAATGTCTTATTATATCTTAGCTTTGTTTGCTTGGTATTAAATATCCCTATTTTTCTGTGATAAGACTTCCAAATTCTTCTCCATCCTGGTTTTCCTCCTCAACATTTTACTCAAAAAACATTTTCTTTTAGCATTTATTATATTCCAGGACCTATACTGGATGGATGCAATTCAAAGACAAATAAGAGGATGCATTTCTTCTAAGAAGCTTATATTCTATTAGGGAGCAGCATATACATAAATCATTAAGTGAAGTAGAGAGTTATAAAGATGTCTGAAACATGTCTGAGTACAACGTGAGCATATAATAGTCAGTAAAATTAATACTAGATGCCATTTAAGGTAAACCCTCAAATATTGGTGGTTTAATACAAGAAAAGTGGTTTATTTCTTGTTTACAATACAGTCTAATGCCCAGTGACAGGCAGCACTTCTCCATCTCTTAAATCTGTTACCTGGAAAACATGGCCTCCAATGTCACTGAGGCAGGAAAAAGACAGGCTGGAGTTTTTCAGGAGATGGTTGTTTGGGGCCAGGTTTCAAAGTGGCCTGAATCTCTTCCCATAGCAAGCATACTGTCCCAGAACTCAATCCCGTGGACCCAACCTAATGATAAGTGAGGCTGGAAAATGTAGAGGACCCCATAGATATTTATTGAACACTAACAGGCTCTGCCACAGGGTGTCAAATGGAGAACAGTTAATTCTACTTGGAAAAACTTCATAGAAAATGTAACGCTTGAGCTGGGTATCAGATCACTCTACTTTATCAGTTTCCACCATACATGATGGGAAAGCCAAGAGAATCAACTGAAAAAAATATTACGAACAATAAAAGAATTCAGCAGAGTAGTTGGGCATTCACTCATTCAATAGATAATTATTGAGTGCTTACTCTATGCCTCTTCTAGATACATGGGAAACATCATTGAATAAAATAAAAATTCTTAAATTTTTAAATTAAAAAAAAATCCATGGAATTTATAATCTAGCTTGGGGAGATACTAATAATAAAAAAAGTAAATAAAAAATCATAGCATGTTAGTAGATGATAAGAGATTTGGAGAAAGAAAGAGTGGAAGTGGGAGAAGAATAGGTTTCATTTTTTTAAAAAGTGGTCTGGGAGGCTTCATCCAGAAGTTGACAGTGAAGACATGAAGGATGTGAGAGAGTTAGCCATAAGGATATCCTGGGGGAGAGCATTCCACATGGAAGGAAAAACCAGGACGTTATCTTATGATCAGGAATTTTCTTGGCATTGAGAACAGCAAGGATGTCCGTGTGGCTGAAGTAGATTGAACAACAGGACATGAGAAGGATATGAGGGCAGAGAAATACTGTGGCCATATCATTAGGGTTTTATAGGCCTCTGATCTTTATTTGACAGAGATGGAGAGTCACTGAAGAGTTTTAAATATAGAAGTAACATGATATTTATTAAGTTTATGTATAAAAATTGATTTACATTTGTAGCAAAAAATAAAATCTATAGGAAAAAACTAGAGAAAAGTGCAAAACCTATATAAAATGTTTTTAAAACACCCCTGAAAGACACAAAAGAGGATTTGAATAAGTAAGAAGATATGTACTGTTCTTGGATAAAAAGACTCAGCACTATAAAAAATTTTTCCTTATGTGAATGTATCAAACTAATGCAATTACCCCCTCAAAAAGTCCACAGTTTTTCTTTTTGGACAAACAAATTAATTCTGAAGTTCATATGAAAAAATTAAAAAGCAAGGATGGTTAGGGGTGTGGTGGTACAAAAACTAGACTTACCATATATTAAATCTCACTATAAAGATTCATCAATTAAAAGAAGTTGCTACTGGCACATGAACAGATGGACAGACCAAAGGAAAATGAGAGAAATTCCAGTAAGAATTTAAATACATATGAAACTTAGTATATAAGAAAGTTGGCATTTCAAATCAGTGGGGGCATTTGTGCATTTAATAAATAATTATTGAGTACCTACTATGTTTCAGGCACTATTCTAGCAGTAAACATATGAATAAAAATTCCTGCCCTCATGAGGATGACATTCTAATGGGGATTATGACATTTAAATCAAATATTGGAAGGACTGGGTAGCTATATTGAAGAAGATAAATCTGGATCCATACCTCATACCATATATGTATTCCAAATAGAAAAAATATTTAATTAAAAAAAAGGAAGCTGAAACAAGCATGGGAAAATTCTTTACAACTTTGGTATAGGAAAGGCTTTTCTAAGTATGACTTAAACTCGAAGTTTAAGAAAACAAAGATTGAAAATTTTGACTGCAGACAAACAAAAAAATTACTGCATGGAAAACTAAACACCATAGGCTAGGTAAAAAGAAACATAATAAACTATAAATAATTATTTTAAATTAATATTACACAGAAAAGGCTAATCTCCCTAATATAAGAAAAGTTCTAGAAATAAAAAGGATCAATAACACAATTTTTAAAAATAAGCAAATATGTGAACAAATACTTATCAAAAAAGATAGTTAATATTTAAACAATGAAAGTTGCCTGACTTTACTTATAATTAGGAAAATATAAGTGAAAAGAACACTGAGATACCATGATTTTATCTATCATATTGGCAAAAATGCAGAAGTTTGACAACTCTGTTGCAAGGGAAACAAGTACTCAAATACATTACTGGTGGGAGTTCAAAATGGTATTATAATCCCCACAGAGAACAGTTTGGCAACACCTATTAAAATCACACATGTATATACCTTTAGTCCAGAAATCTCACTTCCAGGAATTTATTTTACAGATAAATAACTTCATACATGTGCAGATTTATGTACAAGGTTATATACTTCAGCATTGTGCAAGCAATAACATCCAACAATGAGTTCACCAAACTTGGGAGAAGAATGGATAAACACAGAGAGAACTTCAACAAAGAAAGGGAAAATATAGGAAAGTACCAAAGAGAAGTCACAGAGCTGAAGAATACAATATGAATTAAAAAATACACTAGAGGGGTTCAATAGCAGATTAGATGAAGGAGAAATAATCAGTGGTCTGGAATACAGGGCAGTGGAACTCACCAAACCAGAGCAGCAAGAAGAGAAAAGATTTTAAAAAGTGAAGACAGCTTAAAGGACCAATGGGACAACATCAAGTAGAATAATCACATTGTAGGGGTCCCAGAAGGAGAAGAGAGAGGAAAAGGGGCAGAATGTTTATTCAAAGAAACAATGGCTGAAACTTCCCTAACTGAAGGAAGGACACAGACATCCAGATTCATGCTTATGAATGTCGAATCATTATGTTGTACACCTGAAACAAATGGAATGTTGTATGTCAACTATACTTCATTAAAAAATGACATTAAAGTGATCACTGTCAAGTAGACGATTCAATGTAAAAAAGCATTTATGAGATAATGTTAAATGGAAAAAGTTGACTACACCATTTGATTTCTTCTATGTAAAAACAATTGGTCATGAGGCTCAGCCTAAGGGCTGAACTGACTTGAAGTTATGTGATTTGGGATTGGGACTGAAGTAAATTTCTAATTGGAAAGTTTCAATGGAAAAAAAAATCAATGAAATAGAAAAAAAAATGCAATTGAGAAAAATCAACAGAGCTTAAAATTGGTTTTGAAAAAAATTAATAAATAAACCACTAGGAAAGAAAGAAAAAAACACAAAACTCTACATCAGAAATTAAAAGGTGAACATCACTACAGACTCTTCAGATGTTTACAAGGTAATAAGAGAATAATATAAACAACATTATGCCAACACATTTGACATCTTATGAAATGGAAAAATTCCTTAAATACAACTTACCAAAACTAGCACTTGAATAAACAGAAAAGCTGAATTTCTTGTTTCTGTTAAAGATACTAAGCATACAATTCAAAACTGTCTCACAAAGAAAGTGCTATTGTCAGATGGTCTCACTTATGAATTCTTCTAAGCATTTAGCGAATAAATAATACCAATTTTACACAAATTCTGTCAAGAGACTAGAGAAAAAGGGAACACTACCAAATTCAATTTATAAGACTTGTATAACCTTGATACCAAAACCCAGAAAGGGTATTAGAAGAAAAAAAATTACAGGCCAATATTCTCTTGAATACATATGCACAAATCCTAAACAAAATACTTGAAAATCAAGTCTAGTAATATATAAAAAGAATAACATAAATAAACAGGGTTTATCGCAGGAATGCAGGATTGGTTAAACATTTGAAAATCAATGTAGAGACTTCTGTTCAGCCATGATGGAGTAATAGGTACTACATTTATCCTCTTACCTTAAGCAACTAAAAAATAAAGACAAAAATATAAAACTATGTTTACACATAATGGACAAGAGGCAACACAGGATGGTGATCCCTGAGAGAAGGGTAATAAATGAGGTAAACTCTATGATTACCACAGTTTACTGGCTGGAGAAAAGTTTCAAGCCACAGCACAGGGAGGGGTATTCACGTGGAAATGGGTCTTCCTGATTTGAGGGACAGAGTTTAGGATCTGAGGAGGCCAAGGAAGCTAAAATTCACATGGCACATCACCATATAGAGAACTGTCCAGAGAGAGAAAACTCCACAGATCTTCAGAGGGTTCTACTTAAGTCTTCAACTGAATACCGATCAGCACACACATAAGGAAAACAAGGTTGGAGAAAAAAAAGAAAACACTGGAAAAAAGCAGGTGGAAAATTCATGAAATTCACACAGGGTTGAACAGTTCATGCTCCTGGCAGCCAGAACAGAGAAACCTTGTAATACACAGGTATCAGGTAGTGTATTCAGAATGGCATTGGCTCAGTAGTGGGGGTAAATTATTAACTAGATTAAAAATTTCTCTAATCTCACCAAGTTTAAAAAGTAAATCTGAAGGATCATACTGTTTTCAAATAAATAAACAACATCCTAGGAAAAAGCTCAAAATTATTTAAATAAATACAAACAACACAACAATCCCAGACGTGACACAGGAGAGAATAAGTGAACAAGGATATTAAAACAGCTATTACAAATTATCCCATATGTCCAAAAAGGTGGAAGAAAGTACGATCATGTTAAGGAAAGATATAGAGTTCTTTTTTTCATATGTTATAAATCTCTTTAAGAGATGATTTCCTGTTAATGCCAAAAATAATAACAATGTATTGTGTGGTTTATAACATATAATGACTTAAAGTATATGGCAATAATAGCAGAAAGGCCCAAAGAGGGGAAATATAAGTGTACTATTGAAAGGTTTTTACATTATAATTGAAGTAGTATAATGTTAATTGAAAGTAGATGATGATAAGATGTACTATAAAACCCAAAACAACCACCAAAAAAAAACAAAAGCAAAGAGACTGTAGCTGATTCAAAGGCAATTAAGTGGAATTACAAAAACATTCCATCTGAAAGAATGCAGAAAAAGAGGAAAAAGGGAACAAAGAACAGAAGGGACTAGTAGAAAACAAAGAGCAAAATAGCAGATTTAAACCCAGTTGTATCAATGACTACATTAAATGTAAATAGTCTAAACAATCTAGTTAAAAGGCAGAGATTATCCATTGGATTTTAAAAATCCAATTATATGCCGTCAAAAGGAAATTCACTTAAAATATAAAGACATAAATAGGCTTTAAATTAAAAAATGGAAAAATATATACCATGCTAAAACGAAGGGGAAGAAAGCTGGAATGTCTATGTTAAAATCAGACAAAGCAGGCATAGAGCAAAGAATATTACTAGGGATAAAGAGAGTCATTTTCTAAGGATCAAGGAGCCAATTCATCAAGAGAACATAACAATCCTAAATTGCTTTTGCACCTAATAGCAAAGCTTCAAAATACATGAAACATAAACCAATAGAAGAAACAACAAATAGAAAAATCCACAACTACAGTTGTGAATTTCAGTGGAACAGATAGAATGTCAGCAAAAATATAGAAACCTGAACACTATCAATTAATATGATCTAATTGACATTTATCAAACACTCCACTCATTAAAATCAGAAATACATGTACTTTTCAAGTGTGCATGGAACATGGTAAATGATAGATATGCTAGACATATTATGAGCCTAAAACAAGGCTCAATAAATTTAAAGGAATTCAAATCATACAAAGTATAAAATGTGAACATAGTAGCATTAAATTAAAAATCAATAATACAAAAGTGTCTAGAAAATCGCCAAGTCTTTGGAAACTAAACAACACACTATGAGTCAAAGAAGAAATCACAAGGAAATTAGAAAGTAAATAAACTAAATGAAAATGAAAACACAACTTATCAAAAATAATGGGAACTAAAACAGTGTTTTCAGGGGACTTCTGACTTCCCTGGTGGCACAGTAGTTAAGAATCCACCTGCCAGTGCAGGGGACATGGGTTCGATCCCTGGTCCGGGAAGATCTCACATGCTGTGAAGCAACTAAGCCCATGCACCACAACTACTGAGCCTGCACTCTAGAGCCTGCAAGAGACAACTACTGAGCCCGTGTGCCACAACTACTGAAGCCTGTGCACCCTACAGCCCGTGTGCCACAAGTACTGAGCCCACGTGCTGCAACTACTGAAGCTTGCGCACCTAGAGTCAATGCTCCGCAACAAGAGAAGTCACCACAGTGAGAAACCCACATGCTGTAATGAACAGCAGCCCTCGCACTCTACAACTAGAGAAAGCCTGTGTGCAGCAACGAGGCAGCCAAAAAAGAAAAAAACAACAACAGTGCTTTCAGAAGAAATTATAGCACTAGATGTTTATTTAAGAAAGAAGAAAGGTCATCAACACTGGCCTAAGGTACCTTGGCAAACTTCTTCCCCATCCAGTAAGACACTGCCTTACCCTCTTCAAGAAGATCTGAACCACAACTGGGGTATTGGGCAAGGTGTTCTCTAAGTTTGTTTCTTCCTTAGGTAGGCTCTCTCAGGCTAGAGGTAGTGGCTGCTCTCTTCACCTGTTATTCCTGTATTCTTTAGGTTTCACTATACCCTTCTTAGAAGCTAAACTTCTTTTACATATTTAATAATTCTCTATATATTTAATACTCAGATTACTGTTCAAGTTTCTGTTTTGGTTCCTGTCTCCTGACTGAACCTAACTAAAACAGAATTGGTACTGGGTGTGATGGCAAGAGACAGAACCTCAAGGATAAGATTTTGGGATTGATCTGGTCATGCCCTTAGGTTTAAGCATAGGAATAAACTCCCTGACAACAGGAAATGGGAGGCTATTAATCCATAGCATGCAGTAGCATCACAATTAATTGTGATGAATTACAATTCATTGTAATTGTACCAATTAAAGCAACTTAAGAGCTCTTAAGTATTATGGCAGTAATGTTGACCATAGGACAAGGTATGGGATAGATTGTCTTGAATGCACTAGAGCACTTATAGAAAGAAAATGATAAACTCAAATCCGAGTCTGGGAACTAAAAAGCTCCCATAGCCGCCCTAAAATAATCCATTTCTTATAGCCACAGAGCTGATTTTGCTGAAAAATCTAATGTGAAATTTACTTTGTTCAGGCTATTGAATTACAATACTAGTTGAGTTTATGGTCTTTCCAAGCTTCTTATGTGAATAACAGGGCACTGACTGATAAAGAATGAGCCCTTAAAACTTGAAATGGGGACATCTGGTAGGCAAGATGAAACTGGCAATCTTAAATACCCTAGTCCCTTAATTGTGGAAGTAGCTGGCCTTCCTGTGTCTGAGGAAAGGAGCTTTCCTTTGTTTAAAGAACTCTGTGATAACTTTACATGGGGCAAATGCCTGGCAAGGGGACACTCGTTCTCCTCAAGACCCACCAAAATCAACCCTTATTTCTACTAGGCCAGTAACTAGGGTCAAACATCAGCATACTCCAAACATAATGTATACACTATGACCCAAGAGGAGAAAGCTTATATACCAGAAGAATTACATTATATGTGTGTGTGTGTGTGTGTGTGTGTGTGTGTGTGTGTGTGTATCCTGGGGAATATGTGCAGGAGTAGATTCTAAGAAAAGACCAAAGAGGGATAACTTTATTGGTATGGGTGCACTTACTAGAGATTCTGGATTTAATATGTTAGAGCTTCTTCCCATTGTATGAGCTAACAGCTTGGTTGGTTGACTGAAACTTGGACTCAGTAGCCTACATTTAATGAAAATAAAATGCTGGAGTTCCTATGGCATGCTGTACATGAGAGAGCATGAAATCTTAGGGTTAGGAGTGCTGGAGTGGATTTATCGTGTGTGAGCTACATGACTACCTCACCACTATATCTCCCAAAAAGGCGTAGAAGGCACTCCTGTCACTAAGGCATTGGTAAGTTCATTAGTGAGGGCAGCACCTGTATCTCTGAGGAGCTCCGTGGCTGCTCTCCTGTGTAGGCCACATAGACTATGGGTGATGCCACCATGAGACATCAGATGACCATATGGTCTGAGCTTCCCATCATGAACTGGGTGCTGTCTGACTCAACTAGCTGTGTTTGAGCATAAACAATTCATTGTCACGTGGAAATGGCATATAAGAGACCAAGTATAGGCAAATCCATAAGGTACAATAAGTTACATGAACAAGTAGTTCAGACTCTGATTCCTGTTGTGTTACCTCTTCTCAAATCTATGCTTATAGTCTCCTGAGGAGTTCCTAATAACTAGCAAAGGAAGCAAATATTCAAGCCCAGTTTATAAATGGGTCTGTACAATATGCTGGTGCTGAAAGTGGACAATTACAGCATTACACCCCTACTCAGGGGTGACTAATATTCAGTGATAAAGGAAAATCCTCCCAGTGGGCAGAACTCTGAGCAGTACATTGCCTATCCACTTTGTCTAAAAAGATGGCGAGAAGTATGGATCCACGGGCAGTTGCTCTACAGATCTATTTAGATCCACGGGCAGTTGTTAACAATTTGGCTGTATGGTCAGGGAAGGAAGTAACAAGAATAGAAGATAGGTGACAAGAAAATGTGGAGAAGTAGGTAGATGGATATTTCAGAATGGGCACAGACTGTGAAGATATTTGGTTCCCATGTGACTGCATATCAAATGGCCTTCACTGCAGAGGGTACTCTTAATAATAAGGTGATGTGCTCCAAATCAAAATGACATGCTCTGTCAGTCACCCTCTTTCCCAAGCTGTCCTAGTGCTTGCTTAAAGGGTCCAGTAACAAAGTGACCATAGTGGCAGAGTGGAGGATATGAATGGGCTCAACAACATGGACTTCCCTTTACCAACGCTGACTTGGCTAATACTATTACTGAGTGCCAAGTCTGACAACAAAGAGACCAACACTGAGTCCCTGATGTGGAACTATTTTCTGGGGGAACAGTCAGCTACTTGGTGGTGGGTTGGTTACATGGTACATTTTCCATCACAGAGGAGGGCAGAGATTTGGTCTCACTGGAAATGACACATAGTCCAAATATGGATCTGCCTTCCTTGTTCATAATGGTCTGCCAGCGCAAACATCCAAGGACTCACAGAATGCCTTATCTACCATCACAGTATTCCATAACACTGCTTCTGATCATGGAACTCATTTCTAAGGAAGTGCCGCTCTGAGTGCATATACATGGAATGAAAATGGTTTTACCACATATGCTATCACTTAGAAGCACCTGGCCTAATTAAAAATGAAATAAAACTAATGGGAGAAAAATAAAACTGAAAGGATGGGGTTCCATTTTACAGGATTTGGTTATGTGCTTTGAATCAGACAGATATCATTGTATACGGTGCTGTCTCCCCCACAGTTAGAATGCATGGGTCTGGGAATCAAGAGGTGGAACTGATATAATAGTGAGTGGCTTCACTCACTATTATACCTAATAACCCATTTGCTGAATTTTATTCTCACCTTACAATTTTGAACTTCATGCCTATGAAGTTCAGAGATGCTAGACCCAAAGAGGGTAACAATTCCATCAAGGAATACACAAATGGTCTACTGAATTGAAAGGTAAGACTTCCACATGGTCATTTTGGGCTCCACATGCAACTGAACCAAAAGGAAGAAGAGGGGGTTACTCTATTGGCTTCAGCAGTTGATCCCAACTATCAAGAGGAAATTGGGCTATTGGTATATAATGGGGAAAAGGAAGACTATACCTGGAACCCAGGGAATTCTCTGGGCTGCCTCTTAATACTCTATGTCAATTCTCAATAGTGCAGGTTAATGGCAAATTACAGCAATCAAAAAAAAGGCTGGAATATTGAGGACTCATATCCCTCAGGAAAGAAGGTTTGGTTTACTCCACTTGGTAAGAAATCTACTGATGCGATGGCTGAAGACAAGTGGAGTATGGAATGGGTAGTGGAGAAGGAAGCCACAGATATCACCTACGGTCTCATAACAAATTACTTACAAAAAAGATTGTAATATGTATCTTTTCTGCTTGTTATATGTATGTATTTATTTGGAGATATTAACCATTTTCTTTTCATTCTCCATCTTACCATTACTAGAGGTTAAACTTAGTGATTAGTCTTTATATTACAGTATATTCAGTTGCACTATGACTAAATCTGAGGAGTAATTAATAGTGCCAGCTATAAAAGCAATTACTGTTGGGACTGAATGCCTCTTAATTTGGGGAAAGTATGAGAATTTCTTGGTGTGTGGAAGTTCAAGTGAGTGTAAGATGTACATGTACATGTACATGTAAGAAGCTGGGTAACCAAAGGAGGGATATGCCAGTTATCAATTTACTGCCTCTCACCTCTAAATCTAGACTTTGTCCAAGCTTTGTGAAACTTGGGCTTGAAAGTATACTATTTCTCCTTTGCCAGATGGCATAATGTTAGGCCTTGTCAGTAGAGAGCACTGGAAGGACACCGTAAGAAGGGATTTTTTTTCTTGCTCCTATGGTGTGATGGCCAGTTGGAGTCTTCTGGTGGTATACCCAGTTATACACACCCTCCAGAAAGTTTCAACAGCACCCCAGCAGGTCTTGCTCACAAACTAGCAAGCAGCCTCCCAGTGAGACTCACCAGCAACCCAACGGGTGATTTCTGCTTAATAGCCTTGGCCTGAGAATTTCTCCACCATCTAATAGGCCATAGCCAAACTCTCTCCATCAAGATCTGAATCTCAGCATTGATGGAGCATCCCCCAAGTTTTTTCCTTTCTTGAGTACTCTCCCTCAGCTTAGAGGTAGTAGCTGCTCCCTGCATCTTCTAATCCTGTATTCTTTATAGAAATGCTTTTTACCAATTTGAATTTTTCATACTAAATTAGGGAATATCAAGAATGACTTTATGCCAATAAATTTAACTACTTAAATGAAATGGAATTATTCTTTGAAAGGCACAAACTACCAAAGATTACTCAAGAAGAAACAGATAACTTTAACTTTACATCTATTAAAAGCATTGAATTTATATTTAAAAATCTTCCCACAAGTAAAACTCTAGGCCCAAATGGCTTCATTTTTAAATTCAACCAAATATTTAAGAAAGAAATATTACAAAACCTACATAAACTCTTCCAGAAAACTGAAGAGATGGGAACAACTTTCCAACTCATTCTATGAGGCTAGCATTACGCTATAAAGAGTTCACAGTGTATAATTCCATTTACTATATAAAATTCTAGCCACTGCAAAATCAATCAATAGTGACAAGAAGCAAATCAGCATTTACTTGAGAACACAGGGATGGTAGGAAGAGATGAATTACAAAGGGCAATTAGGAAACTTTGAGATTATGGATATTTTCATTATCTTGATTACGCATGTGGTTTCATAGCTCCATACTTATGTCAAAACTCACACTGTACATTTTAAATATGTATTCTTTAAATATGCTTTAATACAGGTATAAAATATACCTTAAATATACCATATCAAGCTGTAAAAAATTAATATAATCTACTACATTAGTCAAATAAAAGAAGAAAATCATATGACCATTTTGATAGGCACAGAAAAAGCATTTAATAAAATATAAAACACATTTATGATAAAACTCTCAGCAAAGAATAGAAGGGAACTTCCTTAACCTGTTAAAAGATATCAACAAAAAACCTACAGTTGATATAATTAAAAATGAAATATTGAGCTTTCTTTCCTTGAGGTCAGAAACAAGACAAGGATGAGCGCTCTCACCACTTCTATTCAACAAATATACTACAGATTCTAGCCCCTACAATACAGCAGGCAACAAAGTAAAAAAAGGTATAAAGATTTGATAGAAGTATAACTGCCATTTTCAAAGATGACAAGATTGCAGATTCTTTAGGACTATTTAGACACACAATTATCATAATTCATATGTGAATTCAGCAAGATCATTACACATAAAATCAGTATAAAAATAATTTTATTTCCATACACAAGCAGTTAGCATTTGGAAAATGATTTTTTAATGCCATTGAAAACGCCATCCAAAAACATTAAAACATCTATTTTTAAAAACGAATGAAATGTATGCAAGCTCATAACACCAAGACTAAAAAATAGATATTGCTGAAAGAAATTTAATAAGACATAAAATCACAACATTGTAAAGAATTATACTCCAATAAAGATGTTATAAAAAAAAAAGAAGACATAAAATCAAGGTATATAACATGTTCATGAATTGGAAGTCCTCAACTTTATTTGAGGCCAATTCTCATATTTGACCTAAAGATTCAATCCCAGTTAAAATCCTTGCAGGATTTTTTGGAAGTTGACAAGCTGCTTCCAAAATTTAAATTAGACAAAATGGTAAACCAGACAGACTACTTTCTACACAGCAGCTGAAGCCCTGCTTTGAACAATCTCAATCATTAATTGGATTAGGTAATCTATGATTACTAGTGCCTCTAA
The DNA here is from genome assembly GCF_003031525.2 of Neophocaena asiaeorientalis asiaeorientalis. NCBI lineage: Eukaryota > Metazoa > Chordata > Mammalia > Artiodactyla > Phocoenidae > Neophocaena > Neophocaena asiaeorientalis. The sequence continues at coordinate 351,400 of NW_020175527.1, forward strand.
CCACTTGTCAGAATCTTATGTAAATCCTCTCTAAAAGAAGATAACACCATCAAAAACCTTAAAATAGCTCTACAGTTTTCACACAAAATGTCTGACACATTAAAAAATAACTACCTATGTAAGTACTCGAGACAATCTGATTAAAAACCAAATAGATGTTTTCCACAGAAACAATAAAACTGATTCTAAAATTCGTATGGAATTTCAAGGGACCCTGCATAGACAAAACAATTGTGAAGAACAAAGTTAGACGACTAACACTTCCCAAGTTCAAAACTTACTACAAAGCTAAGTAATCAAAACAGTATGATAGGGCTTCCCTGGTGACGCAGTGGTTGAGAGTCCGCCTGCTGATGCAGGGGACGCGGGTTCGTAACCCGGTCCGGGAAGATCCCACGTGCCGCAGAGCGGCTGGGCCCATGCAAAAAAAAAAACAGTATGATACTGGCATAAGGACAAACATATAGACCAATGGAATAGAACAGAGAGCCCCCAAATAAACCCTCACATATACGGTCATTCAACAAGCATGCCAGGACCATTCAATGGGGTAAGAGCAGTCTTTTTAACAAATGGTGCTAGGAAAACTGGATAGTCATAGGCAAAAGACCTTACCTTACACCATATATAAAAATTAACTAAAAATACAAAAAGCCCTAAGCATAAGACCTAAAACTACATAAACTCTTAGAAGAAAACATAAGGCAAAAGCTTCATGACATAGACTTGGCAAGGATTTATTGGAAGTGATACCAATAACACAGGCAACAAAAGAAAAAAACTCAACAAATTGGACTTGATCAAAATTAAAATATTTCATGCGTCAAATGTCACTATCAACTGTGTAAAAGGCAATTCATAAGATGGGAGAAAATATTTGTAAATCACACATCTAGTAATGTGTTAATACCCAGAACGTACACAGAACTAAAACTCAAAAATAACAAATAAAAAACAACCCAATTCAAAAATAGACAAAGGACTTAAATAGACATTTCTCCAAAGAAGATATACAAATGGCCAAGAAGCACATGAAAAGATTTCAACATGTCTAATCATTAGGGAAATGCAAATCAAAACCACAATGAGAGACGAGAGGAAGATGGCGGAAGAGTAAGACGCGGAGAAGACCTTCCTCCCCACAGATAACACCAGAAATACATCTACACGTGTAACAACTCCTACAGAACACCTACTGAACGCTGACAGACGACCTCAGACCTCCCAAAAGGCAAGAAAGTCCCCACGTACCTGGGTAGGGCAAAGAAAAAAGAATAAACAGAGACAAAAGGATAGGGACGGGACCTGCACCAGTGGGAGGGAGCTGTGAAGGAGGAAAGGTTTCCTCACACTAGGAAGCCCCTTCGCGGGCGGAGACTGTGGGTGGTGGAGGGGGAAGCTTCGGCGCCACGGAGGAGAGCACAGCAACAGGGGTGCGGGGGGCAAAACGGAGAGATTCCCGCACAGAGGATCGGTGCCGACCGGCACTCACCAGCCCGAGAGGCTTGTCTGCTCACCCGCCAGGGCAGGCAGGGGCTGGGAGCTGAGGCTCAGGCTTCGGTCAAACGCAGGGAGAGGACTGGGGTTGGCGGCTTGAACACAGCCTGCAGGGGGTTAGTGCACCACGGCTAGCCGGGAGGGAGTCCGGGGAAAAGTCTGGACCTGCCGAAGAGGCAAGAGACTTTTTCTTCCCTCTTTGTTTCCTGGTGCGCGAGGAGAGAGGATTAAGAGTGTTGCTTAAAGGGGCTCCAGAGACGGGTGTGAGCCGCGTCTAAGAGCGCAGACCCCAGAGACGGGCATGAGACGCTAAGGCTCCTGCTGCCGCCACCAAGAAGCCTGTGTG
>NW_020175527.1:353663-408925 GCF_003031525.2 Neophocaena asiaeorientalis asiaeorientalis
AGATTTATTATTTTTTCCCCTTTTCCTCTTTTTGTGAGTGTGTATGTGTATGCTTCTGTGTGAGATTTTGTCTGTATAGCTTTGCTTCCACCATCTGTCCTAGGGATCTATCCGTCCATTTTGTTTTGTTTTGTTTTGTTTTTTCTTAAAAAAATTTTTTTTCTTAATAATTATTTTTTATTTTAATAACTATTTTATTTTATCTTACTTTTATTTTATCTTCTTTCGTTCCTCCCTCCCTCCCTTCTTCCTTCCATCCTCTTTCTTTCCTTTTCCTTCTTCCTTCCTTCCTTCCTTTCTCTCTCTCTCTCTCCCTCCCTCCCTCTCTCTCTCTCTCTCTTTCTTTCTTCTTTTTCTCCCTTTTATTCTGAGCCGTGTGGATGAAAGGCTCTTGGTGCTAAAAAAACACAGCAAAAATAAATAAATAAATAAATAAATCTGTTCTTTTAAAAAAAAAAAATAGACAGAGGACCTGAGTAGACATTTTTCCAAAGAAGACATACAGATGATCAACGGACACATGAAAAGACGCTCAATATCACCAATCATCAGCAAAATGCAAATAAAAACCCACAATGAGGGCTTCCCTGGTGGCGCAGTGGTTAAGAATCCACCTACCAATGCAGGGGACATGGGTTTGAGCCCTGGTCTGGGAAGATCCCACATGCCACGGATCAGCTAAGCCCATGTGCCACAGCTACTTAGGCTGTGCTCTAGAGCCCGCGAGCCACAACTATTGAGCCCGTCTGCTGCAACTACTGAGGCCCACGTGCCTTGAGCCCGTGCTCTGCAACAAGAGAAGCCACCACAATGAGAAGTCTGCACACTGCAACAAAGCATAGCCCCCGCTCGCCACAACTAGAGACAGCTCGGGCGCAGCAACGAAGACCCAACGCAGCCAAAAATTAGAAAAATAAAATAAGCCACAATGAGATACCGTTTCACATCCATTAGGCTATTATCAGAAAAACAGAAAATAACAAGTGTTCACAAAGATGTGGAGAAATTGGAACTTTTGTGCATTGCTAGTAGGAATGTAACACGGTGCAGCCACTGTAGAAAACAGCAAGGCAGTGCCTCAAAAATTAAACATAGAATTACCGTACAATCCCACTCCTGGTTATATACTCAAAAGAACTGAAGGCAGGGTCTTGAGGAGATATTTGTATACCCGTGTTCATAGCAGCATTATTCAGAATAGCCAAGAGGTTAAAAACAACCCAGATGTCCCCCAATGGATGAGTGGATAAACAAAATATGTTACATACATACAATGGAATATCATTAATCTTTAAAAAGGAAGGAAATTCTACACTATGCTATAATGGAAGAACCCTGAAGTCATTATGCTAAGTAAAATAAGACAGACACACAAGCTAAGTATTGTTATGATTCCACTTATTTAAGGAACCTAGGATAGTCAAATTCATAGAGCTACAAATTCGAACAATGCTTACCAGCGCTGGAAAGAGGGCAAATGGGAGGTTATTGTTTAATGGGCACAAATTTCCATGTAGGATGATGAAAAGGTTCTGGAGATGGATAGTGGTGATGGCTGCATAACAATGTGAATGTACTTAATGTCACTGAACTATACACTTAAAAATGGTCATAATAGTAAGTTTTATGTTATCTATCTTTTACTACAATAAAAAATAATTCAAACAATACTAGAATTCACCTAAACCTTTAAATTAAGTGTTATGGTGAATAAGGATCATACTTTCATAAAGTAAGATTCACAACTTCAGTTAATAAACAGTATGTAAAATATATTTATACTGCCATTTATACTGCCTCCTTTTCTTTTTTATATGAAATATACTGAAAACCATAAAAAAGGTGTAAAAAAACCCACCCATAATCACTGCATAAAAATTATATACTGATCTTGTAAGGCTAATATAACACAGTACATTTTACTAAACAATTTAAAATTTGAGTTTTCTGTAATTACTTGCAGCAATACATAGGTATAATTTGTTCCTTTCCTTCCTTCATTTTACTTATTTATTCATTTATGTATTTTGCTAGGCACAAAAAGCAGTAAGATGGCAAATCTCTGCCCTCAAGGCATTCATAATTTTGAGGAAGGCAGTAAATAAACAGTTAAAATATTAATCAGTGGCATAATAAAGGTATGCATGAAATGCACAAGGTATTATGGGGTACAAAAGAAAGAGCCCATGAAACTGCCTGGTTAAGACAAAGAAGGCTCCACAGAAGAAGTGATAAATTAGCTCTCTTCAAAGACAAGGGAGGAAAGGCATTTCAGGCAGGCGAACTGACATATGTCAAAGCATGGAATCAGGCTTAGCATGTTTGGGAACCTGCACATTGTTCAGGATGTTTAGAACTCAAGGTATGTATGAAGAAGTTATGGGAGAGGATGCCAACAGAACAGACCAATATGATGAAAAGCTTTGAATGCCAGGCTAAGAAATTTGGAGATACACTCTAGCTTTTGAAATATTTTGTGAACAGAAAAGACAAAGACAACTACAGCAGTATTGTAAATGAGACTAGGATAGAAGAAAGAAGGCTACTGCAATACCTCAGGAGAGAAACAATACTAAGGAAAAAGCAAAGAGATACAGAAGTAAGGATAAATTCCATTTAATCCAGGACTTTGTAAATAATTAGATGTTGGTACAAATGAACTTATTTACAAAACAGAAATGGAGTCACAGATGTAGAAAACAATCTTATGGTTACCAGGAGGGAAAGAGGAGGAGGGATAAATTGGGAGATTGGGATTGACATATACACACCACTATACATAAAACAGATAACTAATAAGGACTTACGGTATAACACAGGGAACTCTACTAAATACTATAAGTGGATATATGTGTATGTATAACTGATTCACTGTGCTGTACAGCAGAAAGTAAGACAACATTGTAAATCAATTATACTCCAATTAAAAAAAAATATTGAGCCACTGAGTCAAAAAAATAATAATAGACATGACTCCAAACACATGCACACACACACACACCTGAAGCACAAGTTTCACAAATAATACTTACACTCATCATGCACTATTTATTCTAATATTTTTTCTATTCTTTTCATTAAAAAAAGACAGACACAACTAAATTAATTTCAAGACATGCCAATGAAAATAAATAGAATGTAGGGTGGAAAAATAAAAATCATTTCAATAAAGACAGAAAAGGTAAAGTTCAACTAACTGTATGTGTTTACAGACACACATTGAAAAATTGGAAGAGAAAAGTGTATTAGTCAAATACTGAAAAATGAAAGCTAGTACAGCTATCTTAATGTCAGATAAATAGATTTTAAGGCAAAAAACATTAGAGATAAAGGCCACTATATCATGATAAAAAGGGATACTTCACCAGAAGACATAACCATTCTAAGTTAATATAGCCTTAATAACATTGCCTCAAAATATTTTCAGCAAAAATTAACAGAAATTGTGATATTAAAGATCCAAAAACAGTGAGAAATTTTGACATAACTCTTCAGTTATTGATAAATCAAGAAGATTGAAAATTAGTAAGGATATGTAAGATTTGAACAGCACATTAATAAGAAGCTTGATCCTAGGTACATATATAAAACCCTACATCTGTCAATTAAAGAATACACATTCTTCTCTAGGAGACACAGACCATTTAAAATACTGTACATGAACCAGGCTCCAGAGCAAATCTCAACAAACACTAACGAACTGATGTCACGTATTCCTCAACTTTAAAATATTAGCTTAAAAAAAAAAATCACTGTGCTAAATCACCAAATAAAGAAAGTAGGTAAGAAAAATGAGAGGAGGTTGGTTTGAAAGAAAGTCCAAAGAGGCTCTAGAAAGCTCTCCCTTCCTGCCATGTATGGCATAATCTTCCATATTTTTGCATGTGTTTTTTACAACGCTTTAAAAAGCAAGAAAAATACTATTAGCTTGAGGGTCATACAAAAACGATCTGGCCTGTGGTTTGTAATTTGCTTACATCTAGAAGAAGGTACTCCTCATTCTGTCATATGTTGTCTCTGCAGTCTGATAGCTGGCTCCTTACTAGCTCTTCCAGAAAATAAATCTGCCAGTCAAAAGTTCTACCCAGGTACATCTGCAAACCAGGAAGCAGGCACTCACCAGAACCCAACCAGGCTGGCACCCTAATCTCAGACTTCTGGCCTTTAGAACTGTGAGAAATAAATTTCTGTTGTTTAAAAGCCACCCAGTCTATGATATTTTGCTATAGTAGCCTGAACTAAGACCCTAGATTTCTTCCCATTACAATGATTCTCCAAATTTCAGTACTCTGAACTCTTTCTTTCAACTTATTCACTGCAGCATAACAGACATTTATTTAGTATACAGACAAGTATTAAGTACACAGCTTAATAGAACACATACTCTGACTACCATGCAATTAAATTAGATATAAATCTTAAAGGATAACCAAAAAAAAAGAACCCCATACGTTAAAGAAGAAATCATGATGGAAAAAATTTTAAACTCAGTACTGAACAACAGGCTATAAAATTTGTAGGAAGGAGTTAAAATGTATTTGGAAATTTTTAACATTAAATACTGTCTGTTAAAAAGAAGGCTAAAGATCAATGAACTGAAGACCAAAGTTAAGGACTCACAATGCCTGACTTCACTTATTATAAAGCTACAGTTATTGAGACTATTTGTTATTGGTAAAAGACAGAAATACAGATCAGTGATTTAGAATAGCCCAGAAGTAGACCCACACATATATGGTCAATTAATTTTTGACAAAGATGCAAAGGCAATTCAACGGAGAAACGATAGCCTTTTCACCCATATAGCTACACCAAGATCAAGATACAAAATGTTACTATTTTTTAATTATTAAATTTATTTTTTCTGGTAAGCATTTTGGTTTTGTTCTATGAATGCCACATGCCATATCCCCTTATAAAGAATCCAGAATGAATATATCATAAGATTAAGTGAACCCTGGGAGTTGTACTCAAAGGCCATTTCTTTAATTTTTTCCTAGTTGTATGACTTTTGGCAAGTCAGTTAATTTTTCATTTTCCCTTTATTTTTCTATTTCCTTAGGTCTCCTCTCCCCCTTTTCTCTAAGGTTTTTCTGAGAATGAAACATGAAAATGTAAATAAAGAATATGGTCAGTAAAGAAATTGGGGGGATAATGGAAATGTTCTGTATTTTGTGGTGGTGGTGGTTTCACAGGTATAAACATTTATCAAAATTCATCAATTATGCACTTAAAATGAACATAGGGACTTCCCTGGTGGCGCAGTGGTTAAGAATCCGCCTGCCAATGCAGGGGACATGGGTTCGAGCCCTGGTCCAGGAAGATCCCACATGCCGCAGAGCAACTAAGCCCGTCTGATATAAACATTTGTCAAAATTCATCAATTATGCACTTAAAATGAACGTAGGGACTTCCCTGGTGGCGCAGTGGTTAAGAATCCACCTGCCAATGCAGGGGACATGGGTTCGAGCCCTGGTCCAGGAAGATCCCACATGCCGCAGAGCAACTAAGCCCGTCTGCCGCAACTACTGAGCCTGTGCTCTAGAGCCCACGAGCCACAACTACTGAAGCCCGTGCGCCTAGAGCCAGTGCTCTGCAACAAGAGAAGCCACTGCAATGAGAAGCCCATGCACTGCAACGAAGAGTAGCCCCCGCTTGCCAGAACTAGAGACAGCCAGTGCATAGCAACAAAGACCCAATGCAGCCATAAATAAATAAATAAAAATGAATATAGTTTGTCATACATAAATTATATCTCAGTAAATGGATTTAAAAATGTAAAATAATGTAGAAGCTCCTGGTGGGTGAGAAATAATTGCTAATTTGTTCCTTTATCTCCTTCCTTTTTTACCTGAGAGGAAAAAATGCCTATTTTTAAAAACAGTCACTCACTATTCCCTCCATGAAAACTTCTAAAAACATCCTGAGATAATTATAAGGTTATTTCTCTGCCTCTCCTCCTCCATACTAAATCCCAGTATCTTTCACTTTTCTTGTGAATTTTACTTTCCTATCCTTTAGTAAGATCTTAAATCTAGATTCTATACCTCTCACATTTCAGTTAAGTAACAAAAACAGAGTAATTGATGCACATGCTACAAAGTATCTTTAGATGTTAGCTCTGCTAAAATCTGTGGACATTATTGGTAGTGCTATGTTTTTCATTCACATATTAAAAGAGGTTTATTATAACCCCCTTAAATCCTGTTCAACCAAACTCACACGAAGCCAGCTACACAAGTACTATTTTCAAGTCTTATTGATCACTGGCTATAATGATACTCCCAAAGTGAATAATATTATTTTAAAACAATAATGGCTAAGATACCCTTCTTTTTAAAATTTACTGCTACCATTAGAAAAACTTAACTCTTCATTTTCTTTTTAATATATCAAATGAAGTTTTGGTACCAACACAGTTATCATGTATTCTAAATCAAAGCAAAATATCTCATGTTGCTTTTCTTACATTAGTGAATTCTATAGCTGTTTTGACAGTAATAAGTATAGACTGTCTTCCCTAAATTGCTAAAATCATAGAGTTCACTAAAATGGATTAAAAAATCTGAATAGGCTTGAAGCTACCACTACCAATTTTCAAAGTAAACACTTTTGAGATTGTGATTTGCCACTTTGCTTTGTTTTTATTTTAAAACCATAATTTTGTTCTACATAAATATGAAGATTGTTCCTCACACTTTTTCATCTTATACCCTTTGTTCAATATTTATCACTTCTCAAAGAAGTTAGTAGATGATAAAAAATAAAATCACCCTCTCCCTCAGTCCATTTCACTCACCTACAAAATGGGCTGGGAATAGTAGGTATCACATAACAAATCCCTCCATTCAGGCAAAATGACCTATGACTGGGACCACAGGGCTCTTCATGATCTAAAACATATACATAAATAAAATAGAGAAAAACAAATTATAGTTTTTCTAATAAAATAAGGAAAAGGACCAAGTATCTTATACTGAAGTAGTAATTCTAAAAATTAGAATGAAGAATTGTTTCTTAAAATGAAGGACTTAATCTTATTCCTTATTTGATAAGCAGGGACTTCTATCCCTTTGAGGAAAAAAATGAATCTGTCTTGAAGATATGGTCATTAATTATGATGGAGTTAAAAGCTATATTACAGAAATAGGGAATCTCTATAATAGATTAAAAGGAGGACATTATGATCTTAAAATAAATAGTGGCTTTTCTTATTTAGTACATAGATTCGGGAGCTTTGCTTAGAGTTTTTCTGTCCCAAGTGTATATTTAGATTCCTATCTTTCCTTTAAGGTCTCAAATACATTAAAGTCTGAAATTGTTGTGGGAAAAAAATTAGATTATTAAATAAATTCTGATGTCCAAAATCATCTTTAAATATTTCTACATATGACAATTTGAACATCAAAAAAACAAAAATATAATCTTATTAGGTTTTGGTTTGCAAGGGAATTTTAGGTAATAACTAGTAACTATTGAAAACCTAAGTCATCATCTGATAAATAGCAAAAATTTTCATAATATTAAGAAAATAAACTTCCATTTCTCTCTTGCTTCCTTTCTCTCCTCCTCTTTCTCCATCCTTTCTTCCTTCTTTACCTTTGACCTTTCCTTTATGTTCTTTCTCTCTTTGCCTTCCCTTTCTCTCTTGGTACCTCTCCTTCCTTCCAGTCTCTACCTCCTCCTCCACCATTAAAAAAAAAATCCCACCAAAACCATCAGACAGAAGAATTTAGAATTAACATAGTAGAATTCATTGAGTCATTATACTACTGTATACTACTATTTATGATTAGAAAAGCAAATTGCTGAATGATTTATCTTTTGGTCCTGAAGGGGGAATCACATTGCTTTAAAATCGTACATTGTTGGTTCCTGATTGGTTCTGTCCAGAAAGTGACATAGAATCTATTGTGAAGAAGAAAATGGCATTATTCCAATTTAGCATTTAAAAAAATAGCATACTAATTTTAAAAAGTTATCTAGCATTTATTTGCCACTAAGATATCAATACCCTTAAGATATAACTGCTGTAGAACCAGATGTCTTCACTATCAGAATTTGAGATTTTAAAACTTTCCTTTTGCTTTAGAATTGAGAAGATTCTGTTTCACCATCACATTACAATTATAAAAGTATAAAAATGTAAAGAGGAAAACAGAACTATAAAGAATTTAAGTGGAAAAGAAGAAAGTAAACCAACCAGAACTAATCTTTTAGATTTTTTCTTTTTTACACAATGTCATGCTTCTTTACAACCAAACAACTTTTAATAAGATAATTCTTACAACTCTTCAGGAATAATTTGGCTAACAAATAAAATCCCAGTTGACATTACATTATGCTAGAATCATGGAAGTCATCACATAGGGTTTCTCCATTGAGGGTGGAGTGTCAACTTTATCACAGAATGCTTCCTGTGGCTGAAATTAATGTCCTTGTTTTTAATAAGATTACAACCAGTCCTGACTCAGCACACTGATAGTGAAGAATTTGAGATTTTAAAACTTTCCTTTTGCTTTTAGAATTGAGAAGATTCTGTTTCACCATCACATTACAATTATAAAAGTATAAAAATGTAAAGAGGAAAACAGAACTATAAAGAATTTAAGTGGAAAAGAAGAAAGTAAACCAACCAGAACTGATCTTTTAGATTTTTTCTTTTTTACACAATGTCATGCTTCTTTACAACCAAACAACTTTTAATAAGATAATTCTTACAACTCTTCAGGAATAATTTGGCTAACAAATAAAATCCCAGTTGACATTACATTATGCTAGAATCATGGAAGTCATCACATAGGGTTTCTCCATTGAGGGTGGAGTGTCAACTTTATCACAGAATGCTTCCTGTGGCTGAAATTAATGTCCTTGTTTTTAATAAGATTACAACCAGTCCTGACTCAGCACTTGCTATTTTGTCAGTAAAGAATACTCATCTAACCTGAATCACTATCTCTGAATCTATTTTTATTCTGATTTCATTTACTTATTTGTAAAGTTGTTATCAGATTTAGAGTAAGCCAGAATTTGTCAGTTTGTAAAAAGTGATAAAATATAGGTCTAAAATAAAATAGTTTCATGTTATAAAGGAAGGTCTTTCAAAACCAAGGTATTCCATATTTCTAGGACAATTTTAGATGGAGAAAAATATAGTCTTGGGTTAATATACATTTGTTTTTTGGTTCTATTTCTATGTGACACACATTGACAAAAGTATAAACTTACAAGAAATTACCTGTTGGCATCTTAATTTTTAAATAGTTTCATTCTTGGTCAAAAGTTTAGGGTTGAAAAACAGCACCTAAAATTAACAATTTAGGAAAAATTATCTTCTTTTGAGAGCATTATAAAATGTCAAATATTGTAACAGTAATATTCTTTTAAACGATGAAAATAATTAAGACATTTAAAGGCTAGGACAAAATTCTTTGGTTAGAGCATCTATTTTTTTAGATACTTATCACATATCAATAAAAAAATCTGAACAGATAAAACTACAACAAGCAGTATAAATGCACCAGATACAAATCATTGCCTAAATAATATAATGTACTCTTAAATCTCTCTTTGAAGAAACATCTAATGTTTTACTTTTAATAAACATTGTTAAATTAGTAGTATACTATATGAGATTATATATGAAAGATATGAGTCAGTAAGTGAAACTGAATAACCTGAATTGACTTTTCAACTTTTTCATAAAGCCTATTTCTAATTTGACTTTAACAGAACAACTTTCTATTTTTCAGTTTATTAAAAATGGCCAAAAAACACACTATAGAAAAAACTGCATTTAAAAGGTCTGCATTTCTATAGAAACTTTAAAAATTTTATAAAAGTACTTTCAAATTTACTGTAGATTGCACTACATTTACCAATATACAAATGCCTTTTAAAAAATATCTGGCATCTAGCAAAGCAAAGTAGCTATATATGAAGTTATCTGCTGTAACAGAAACAAAGGAATTACAAAATACAGTTGAAAAGATGACAGATTTATACTTACATTATGATTACATGCTCTCAATTTCTTTTTATAAAAGAGACTCACTCCTGACTTAAGCAGAAAGACTTTGTAACAGAAATCTCAATCAACAACTTCCTATTAACACAGGTGTAATAATCAAGGCCTTCTCTCAAAGCCAGTCACTCTTTCTTAAACAGACAAGCAATGAGAGAGAGAAAGACAGAAGTTAAACCTATTTAATTTGAAATAATCACTGGCTCATCATATGAGTTTCTTTTTCTAAAGAAACAAGGCTTACCTCAATAAAAACTCACATTCATACAAACAATAAATTTTGTTGGATATGCAGCGCTTCAAAAGTTTTTGAACAATGCAGTCTGCAGCAGCTGTGCCTTGCCCTTTATAACACGTCAAAAATCTGATTTATATGGCTGCAGTGTGCAGTGTGGGCGCAGTGGAGACAAAGACCAAGGTGTGCACAGAGGTCAGGCTCCAGCCAAGGGAACCACCCCTTTCAGTCCACATGTTCAGAGTTGCAAATGGAGCAGAATTTTATTTAGAAAAGAAGTTGTACTAAAAGCTGCGCTCTCAAATCACTGTCCAATTCTTTAAGTTATAAAGTAAACCACATTCTTTAGACTGCTAATTTATCTCTGCGTGTCTGAATAATTCCAAAGTGTTGTACAACTTTGTGAAGAAAAGGAATTTGAATATGGAGTTAGTGGACAAGTATTCCTTGGGGTTTTTTAAAAAAAGGAATTTCCTTACAAAACGCGTAACATTTATACAAACGGTGATTTGAAGTACTTATAAAACTGAAAGAAGGTAATATTTATAATACAGCATGTGTACAATGCCATGTGCAATATGAAGTGAATATAATCACTGAACATGACTAATACTGATGGCAATATAACCATCTGCAAACTATAACAAAGCTGTAATACATGCATTAAGGGAAGCTATGAGGTTTAAAAATCATAAATAACTTAAAATATTGACAAAAACTATAATTTTGTTTAAAATGAAGTGCGGGGTTCTTCAGCACGTAATTACCTAAAGTATGCCAACCATTCAGATGGTTATCTTTTCTAAAACCACAATTCAGACATGACTCCTTGTGTGATGTAAAACATGGAAATGAGTACATTTGCTCTTTTAAGAAAATATTAAAATAATCTCATATAATTCATATTCCTAGAACAATTCTTTTCATTACTATTATCTTCCACACTCAAAGGCAATTTTTACATAGTTACAATCTTATACATACACATACATACATATATACACACACACATATATAAAATTTTGTTAGCTTACAGTGTTTCGATTTTAAAATGGTATTTTTATGAAAAATCAGTAACCTTTATTATTTGATTTGAACTATGGAACTATGATGCTGTCCACTAACATGAAAATTACTACTAAATTGTATGTGAGAGATAATAATCTGTGACTTCATTCAGGATATTAAAGATGTATTTATTAGGAGACATACCATGGCAGTTGGTTTGGTATTAATAATTTTTCACACAATACAAATAAACTTAACCTTTGAGGCTACATGATTCTAAAGAAGACCTAATGTTTTTCAAGTTGACTTTTCACTCTAAATAAAAGCCATGGTCTTTAAGAATAATTTATTTGTTCATGCATCTATCAACAAATATGTTGTAAGTGCCCTGCTCTTGTTAACAAATGATAGACACATGAACAAAAACAGGTAACTACAAAAATGTTGTAGGCTGACATATAAACCATATTTTGGCTTAAAATGATAATTGGGCTTAAAATGATAATTTCATGAAATTCAACCAAATATAGTCTCAAAGACACCTATTTATGTCACTATAATAACACACACAAAAACAAAGCTTAACTATTAAGGAGAATCAGAGAAAGACTCCAAGAGGGAGTTTTACTTGTGCTGAGCCTTGAAGAATGAGTAAGAGTTTGTAAACAGAGATGGATGAACATTCTAGACAGAGGTGACAGCATGTTCAAAGGCACAGAAGAAATAAAATCCTAATGTATTCAGATAACTGCAGGTAGATTACAGGTCAGGATGTGTGCGGAGTATGTGTGTGGAGTGTGCATGAGTTCGTAAGAGGATAGGATGGTGGGGGAAGGAGTGGTAAGAATAGATCTTGTAAAATAACCAGGGTTCAAATAGTGACTCTATCTGAAAGGCAATAGGGATGCTTTGAAAGGTTTTTAGCAAAGAAGTGGCATGATCACATCTACATTTTAGAAAATTCATTTTGATAGTGGTGTGGAAAATAGATTGCAACCTGCCAAGGAACTGGTATCAGAGAAAACTATTTGGAGGACATTTTAATAATCAAGAATAGTGAAGAAATAAAGCAATGGGAATGAGGATAAAGGAGAGAACTAAAGATATACTTAATAGGTACACCCACAGAATGGGAGAGCAGGGTACAAAAGAAAGAAAAATCAAGGCTAACTTTCAAGTATCCATTAGAGAAATGTATATTAAACCCACAATGAGATACCATTTCACACCCTACTAGAATGGTTATAGTAAAAATGACAGACAATAACAAAGAGAAACTAGACCTCTCATACATTGCTGGTAGGACTAAAATGGTACAGTCACTTTGCAAAATAATCTGAAAGTTTCTTAAAAAGTTAAACATAAATTTGCCATAAATGTATCCAAGAGATATGGAAATATGGGTCCACACAAAGATAGGAGTGTAATGCTTAGAACATTATACATAATGCCCCAAGCTAGAAAACAACTCAAATGTCCATCAACTGATGAATAGCTAAACAAAATGTGGTACAACCATACAATGGAATACTACTCAGCAGTAAAAAGGAATGAAGTATTGGTACATGTTACAACATGAATTAACTTCAAAAACGTGCTAAGTGGGGGGAGACCTTCAAGATGGCAGAGGAGTAAGATGTGGAGATCACTTTCCTCCCCACAAATACATCAGAAATACATCTACATGTGGAACAACTCCTACAGAACACCTACTGAACGCTGGCAGAAGACTTCAGATTTCCCAAAAGGCAAGAAACTCCCCACGTACCTGGGTAGGGCAAAAGAAAAAACAGAGACAAAAGAATAGGGACGGGACCTGCACCTCTGGGAGGGAGCTGTGAAGGAGGAAAAGTTTCCACTCACTAGGAAGCCCCTACACTGGCAGAGATGGGGGTTGGTGGGGGGGGAAGCTTCGGAGCCACAGAGGAGAGCGCAGCAACGGGGGTGCAGATGGCAAAGCAGAGAGATTCCCGCACAGAGGATCGGTGCCGACCAGCAATCACCAGCCTGAGAGGCTTGTTGGCTCACCTGCCGGGACGGGTCAGGGCTGGGAGCTGAGGCTTCGGCTTCGGAGTTCAGATCCCAGGGAGAGGACTGGGGTTGGGTGCATGAACACAGCCTGAAGGGGGCTAGTGCACCACAGCTAGGCGGGAGGGAGTCCGGGAAAAAGTCTGGAACTGCCTAAGAGGCAAGAGACCATTGTTTCAGTGTACGCAAGGAGAGGGGATTCAGAGCACTGCCTAAACGAGCTTCCGAGATGGGTGTGAGCCACGGTTATTAGCGTGGACACCAGAGACAGGCATGAAACGCTAAGACTGCTACAGCAGCCACCTAGAAGCCTATGAGCAATCACAGGTCACTATCCACACCTCCCCGCCCGGGAGCCTGTGCACGCCACCACTGCCAGGGTCCTGTGATCCAGGGACTACTTCCCTGGGAGAACATGGCATGCTTCAGGCTGGTGCAATGTCACACGGGCCTCTGCCGCGGCAGGCTCACCTCGCATCCCGTACTCCTCCCTCCACCCCGGCTTGAGTGAGCCAGAGCCCCCTAATCAGCTGCTACTTTAACCCCATCCTGTCTGAGCGAAGAACAGATGCCCTCAGGCAACCTAAGAGATGGGTGTGAGCCACGGTTATTAGCGTGGACACCAGAGACAGGCATGAAACGCTAAGACTGCTGCAGCAGCCACCTAGAAGCCTGTGAGCAATCACAGGTCACTATCCACACCTCCCCTCCCGGGAGCCTGTGCACGCCACCACTGCCAGGGTCCTGTGATCCAGGGACTACTTCCCTGGGAGAACATGGCATGCTTCAGGCTGGTGCAATGTCACACGGGCCTCTGCCGCGGCAGGCTCACCTCGCATCCCGTACTCCTCCCTCCACCCCGGCTTGAGTGAGCCAGAGCCCCCTAATCAGCTGCTACTTTAACCCCATCCTGTCTGAGCGAAGAACAGATGCCCTCAGGCAACCTACACGCAGCGGCAGGGCCAAATCCAAAGCTGAACCCCAGGAGCTGTGAGAACAAAGGAGAGAAAGGGAAACTTCTCCCAGCAGCCTCAGGAGCAGGGGATTAAATCTCCACAATCAACTTCCTGTACCCTGCATCTCTGGAATACCTGAATAGACAACGAATCATCCCAAAACTGAGGTGGCGGACTGTGTGTGATTTTGTCTGTATAGCTTTGCTTTTACCATTTGTCCTAGATTTCTGTCTGTCCTTTTTTTTTTGGTATAGTTTTTAGCGTTTGTTATCATTGGTGGATTTGTTTTTTGGTTTGGTTGCTCTCTTCTTTCTTTCTTTTTTTTTTAATTACTTTTTAATTTTTTTACTTTTAACGATTTTTTTAATAACCTTATTTTATTTTATTTTTCTTTCTTCCTTTTCTTTCCCCTTTTCTTCTGAGCTGTGTGGCTGACAGGGTCCTGGTGCTCTGGCTGGGTATCAGGTCTGTGCCTCTGAGGTGGGAGAGCCCAGTTCAGGACATTGGTCTAAAAGAGACCTGCCGGCTCTATGTAATATCAAACAGTGAAAGTTCTCCCAGATATCTACATCTCAATGTTAAGACCCAGCTCCACTCAATGACCAGCAAGCTACAGTGCTGGACACCCTATGCCAAACAACTAGCAAGACAGAAACACAACCCCACCCGTTAGCAAAGAGTATGCCTAGTATCATAATAAGGTCACAGACACCACAAAACACACCACCGGACATGGTCCTGCCCACCAGAAAGACAAGATCCAGCCTCATCCACCAGAACACAGGCACCAGTCCCCTCCACCAGGAAGCCTACACAACACACTGAACGAACCTTAGCCACTGTAGGCAGACACCAAAAACAACGGGTACTATGATCCTGCAGCCTGCAAAAAGGAGACCCCAAACTCAGAAAGTTAAGCAAAATGAGAAGACAGAGAAACACACAGCAGATGAAGGAGCAGGTAAAAACCCACCACACCAAACAAATGAGGAGGAAATAGGCAGTCTACCTGAAAAAGAATTCAGAGTAATGATAGTAAAGATGATCCAAAATCTTGGAAATAAAATGGAGAAAATACAAGAAACGTTTAACAAGGACCTAGAAGAACTAAACGGCAAACGAACAATGATGAACAACACAATAAATGAAATTAAAAATTCTCTAGAAGGAATCAAGAGCAGAATAACTTAGGCAGAAGAACGGATAAATGACCTGGAAAATAAAATAGTGGCAATAAGTACCACAGAGCAGAATAAAGAAAAAAGAATGAAAAGAACTGAGAAAAGTCTCAGAGACCTCTGGGAAAACATTAAACGCACCAACATTCGAATTATAGGGGTCCCAGAAGAAGAAGAGAAAAAGAAAGGGACTGAGAAAATATTTGAAGAGATTATAGTTGAAAACTTCCCTAATATGGGAAAGGAAATAGTCAATCAAGTCCAGGAAGCACAGAGTCCCATACAGGATAAATCCAAGGACAAACATGCCAAGATACATATTAATCAAACTATCAAAAATTAAATACAAAGAAAAAATATTAAAAGCAGCAAGGGAAAAAAAGAGACAAAGAAGGACACTACATAATGATCAAGAGATCAAACCAAGAAGAAGATATAACAATTGTAAATATTTACACACCCAACATAGGAGCACCTCAATACATAAGGCAAATGCTAACAGCCATAAAAGGGGAAATTGACAGTAACACAATCATAGTAGGGGACTTTAACACCCCACTTTCACCAATGGAGAGATCATCCAAAATGAAAATAAATAAGGAAACACAAGCTTTAAAAGATACAGTAAACAAGATGGACTTAATTGATATTTACAGGACATTCCATCCAAAAAGAGCAGATTACACTTTCTTCTCAACTGCTCATGGAACATTCTCCAGGATAGATCATATCTTGGGTCACAGATCAAGCCTTTGTAAATTTAAGAGAACTGAAATCGTATCAAGTATCTTTTCTGACCACAACACTATGAGACTAGATACCAATTACAGGAAAAAATCTGTAAAAAATACAAACACATGGGGCTTCCCTATGGCGTAGTGGTTGAGAGTCTGCCTGCCAATGCAGGGGACATGGATTTGTGCCCCGGTCAGGGAAGATCCCACATGCTGTGGAAAGGCTGGGCCCGTGAGCCATGGCCACTGAGCCTGAGTGTCTGGAGCCTGTGCTCCGCAATGAGAGAGGCCACAACAGTGAGAGGCCCGCATACAGCAAAAAAACCCAAAAACCAAAAAACAAACACATGGAGGCTAAACAATACACTACTTTATAACCAAGAGATCACTGTAGAAATCAAAGAAGAAATCAAAAAAAATTGTACTGCTAGAAACTTCCGTCTTAGAACTGCTTTTGCCACATCCCATAGGTTTTGGGTCGTTGTGTTTCCATTGTCATTTGTTTCTAGGAGAAAAACCATATGACCATCTCAATAGATGAAGAAAAAGCTTTTCGACAAAATTCAACACCGATTTATGATAAAAACCCTCTAGAAAGTAGGCATAGAGGGAACTTACCTCAACATAATAAAGGCCATATATGACAAACACACAGCCAACATCATTCTCAATGGTGAAAAACTGAAACCATTTCCTCTAAGATCAAGAACAAGACAAGGTTGTCCACTCTCACTACTATTATTCAACATAGTTTTGAAAGTTTTAGCCACAGCAATCAGAGAAGAAAAAGAAATAAAAGGAATCCAAGTCAGAAAAGAAGTAAAGCTGTCACTGTTTGTAGATGACATGATACTACACATACAGAATCCTAGAGATGCTACCAGAAAACTACTACAGCTAATCAATGAATCTGGTAAAGGAGCTGGATACAAAATTAATGCACAGAAGTCTCTTGAATTCCTATATACTACTGATGAAAAATCTGAAAGAGAAATTAAGGAAACACTCCCATTTACCATTGCAACAAAAAGAATAAAATATCTACAAATAAACCTACCTAAGGAGACAAAAGATCTGTATGCAGAAAACTATAAGACACTGATGAAAGAAATTAAAGATGATACAAACAGATGGAGAGATATACCATGTTCTTAAGATATGGGGATATATGTAAACGTATAGCTGATTTACTTTGTTATAAAGCAGAAACTAACACACCATTGTAAAGCAATTATACTCCAATAAGAATGTTAAAAAAATAAAGAAGACAATAGGATAACATTTGGAGTGTTAAAGGTATAGAATTTTGAAACTAGACATTTATAACCAATAAAATATCCTTTAAGTTTAAAAAAAATAAAACAAAACATGCTAAGTGAAAGAAGCCAGTCATAAAAACCACATATTGTATGATTCCATTTATAAGAAATCTTTAGAAAAGGCAAATCAGAAGAGACAGGAATAGATTAATGATTGCTTGGGACTGGGGCTGGGAAAAGGAAATTATGCAAATGAGCATAAAGGATGTTTTTAGAACGATGGAAATATTCTACAATTGGATTGTTGAGGTGGTCGCAAATTTGATAGAGCTAAAATATAGGGCTTCCCTGGTGGTGCAGTGGTTGAGAGTCCGCCTGCCAATGCCGGGGGCACGGGTTCGTGCCCTGGTCCAGGAGGATCCCGCGTGCCGCGGAGCGGCTGGGCCCGTGGGTCGTGGCCACTGGGCCTGCGCGTCCGGAGCCTGTGCTCCGCGACGGGAGAGGCCACAGCAGTGAGAGGCCCGCGTACCGCCAAAAAAAAAAAAAAAACAAAAATATAAAATAAGTGCACTTTATGGTATATAAATTATGCTTTAATAAAGCTGGTAAAAACAAAATAAAGGAATACCAAAACAGATGTCATGAGTAAGATAATGATTTCTCTCGAGTCATGGTATATTTTAAATGTTATTGGGACATGTAGAAGGAAATGCCTGAAAATGCAGATCTTGCATGTACGATAAGAATGAGGTTAGAGATAAGAGATTTGGGACTCAAATTCCACAGGTGGCTGCTGAAGTCATTAGCTCAGAGTGTGTACATGTGTGAGACAGAGGCCATGGACTGATCCCTGGAAAATATCAACATTTAATGGTTGGAGAAGGAGCCCACTAAGAAATTATCAGAGAAATAAGAGAAGAACCAATATGACCAATGGCAAGCTCTTCTTCCATAATTCAAAATGCTTATCCTCTCTATTTCTAGATTTAGCACTCTAGACAACATCTAACTCCCAGTGATGAAAGATGAGGCTTCAGCTCTCTTACACTACCCTCTACCTCTTTAATATGAATGTTTGAAAAGTTACACTATTATCTATTTCTTCTCTTTGTTATATCTGTAATTTTAAATAATATACTCATACTTCTGTCCTCATCAATGAACTTGAGTCAATTCACAGACTAACTTCTTAACATGTAAAATAAGTAACTGTACTGCTAACTTTGCTTCCACCTTTTCTCTCCCCACTTCCTCTTTCTGCCTTAGCAGCTATGCCTTGACTCTTACATCATGAAGGTTTTTAACATTTACATTCTCGTCTGTGACCTTAATGAAGTGTTTTCATAACTTTGCCTCTAGACGTAAAACTTGAAAACCAATAAACTACAGTTCTGTCAATATAACCGTAAATAGTATTCACGGCAGATCCATGCAGTGTGAAAGAATAACATTTCCTTCTATTGTTTCAGTGTCACCATACCTGGGCCATTCATAAGATAATATTCCCAAAAGCAAGATAAAATAAATTGTCTTTTCTTAAACTCTAGGTTGATTAAAATCATGCTATATTTGAATTTGCATCTTATTTGTATCTTGTTTTTTTTGCACAGCTTTAGAGTTTACAGTTTCCTTCTTTTTGGGGGGCGGGCAAGACAACTGAAAAATAATGTGCTTTATCATAACATCCCAAACATTCAGCTGCTTTTTTTTTTGTAGTGTAGAGATTTATTTATACCGATAGCACATGATCCAGCATAAAACCAAATCTCTTGAAATGTTTACTCCGTGACTTCCTAATTATTCAGGGACAGGGCTCATCAGCTAATCTCTTCACACACCAGGAGTCCAAGGTAGGAATTTCTTAAACCACAGGTATGACGTGGCTGCACAGAGTCTATACCAGGTGAATGATGTACTGCAGGTGCTCATTCCTCAGAGTGACTCTAGTTTGCCCTCCAATAGGTCTTTTAAGAACTGTGCTCTGGAAGTCAGCATCAGTGAAAATGGGGTCTGCACCTGGGAGCCTGGACGTGGTCTCCAGGTTGTGGTAATGCCAGTGGTTCCTGTCTGGATTATTCTCAGAGACAAAGGGCTTCCTGGTTTCTGTCAGCCTCACCATCACAACTAGGTCCACTTCTCCCTCAATCTGTCCTTTACACCATGTTTCAGGATTCACTTTCTTCTTGGGCACAAACTGCCTGTTTAGCAGGATGGTAATTCCCAGGTCAGCACAGTAAAAAGGTAGCACCACCAAACAAAGAGAGCCAGTAGGCCAGCCTCCTGGGCAGGGTTCACCATGGTCCAAAACATCATGACAGCAACTTGGAGTGGTCAAAGTGCCTCCTGACCTTCACTGGCCTGTACTCCAGATTTTTCAGTTCCATTGGGTCTGCTGGCAGTGAGATGGGCTTGGCCACCACTCTAGACTAGCTCTGTGATCAACTTTAGCTTCTGACGTTGGACCTGCCATGTCCTTGGGCCAAAGATAGCAATAGGAATGAGAAGCAGAAGCCACTAGAGAAAGGAGTCGTCTTCTGTTTCTGTGGCAATTGCTTCGGCTTAAGAGCTGCCACACCTACTGGGTCTCTAGGCCAACACTTGGGAGGAACATGCCAACCGTGATGATTAGTTATGCTTTCCTTTAGGATCCTAGACACCTGGGTTTCAGTCTTGGGTTGGCCCGGCACTAGCCCAAGGAGGCATAGGAAGTTACTGCATGTCTACAATCAAGTGTATAATACAGGAGTGCGGGAGGAGCCAGCCCTGGGGCTTTCATGAGGACAGAGTGCTAACCAGAGCGGGTACGCAACCAGGGCCTGATTCAGAGGCTCAGGGGGCAGTTCCAGAGCATATTGCAATGCCCATACTCACCGACCCTCCTGGGTAAAGTGGAGGGCAGGGACAGGGCAGCTTTTCCTAGGTACATAGGGCATACCTGGATGAGTCCTCACCTGGGCATAGGACAACCCCAAGAATGTTCCTCCTGATGACACCGGCCTGGTGCCCACCCTGCACAGCAACAGCCCTAGCCTTGTGGCCTGCAGCCCCAGCCCTCAGATATTCAGCTTCCTAATCATACTATGTATTACATGTAGTCTTCTTTCATTTTCTTAGACATCCTTTCCAAAGCTCTTTCTACCTCCTACTCAAATCTAGAGCTATTACCGAATTCAGCATATCAGTAATAATCACTATCTTTTTAACTTTTATTTTTTTATTGAAGTATAGTTGATTTACAATGTTTCAGGTATACAGCCAAGTGACTCAGTTACACATATATGTATCTGTTCTTTTTCAGATTCTTTTCCATTATAGGTTATTAAAAGATACTGAATATAGTTCCCTGTGCTATATAGCAGGTCCCTGTTATTTATCTATTTTATATATAGTAGTCTGTATTTGTTAATCCCAAATTCCAAATTTATCCCTCCCCCTTTTCCCCTTTGGTAACAATGTCTTCTGTATCTGTGAGTCTATTTCTGTTTTGTAAATAAGTTCATCTGTATCATTTTTTTAGATTCCTCATATAAGTGATATTATATGATATTCTCTAAAACCATAACAAAAATAAACTCAAAGTGGATCAAAGACCTAAATGTAAGACTGGACACTATAAAACTCCTACAGGAAAACATAGGCAGGACATTCTATGACATAAATCGCAGCAATATTTTTTTGGATCTGCCTCCTAGAGTAATGAAAACAAAAATAAACACAAGAACAAAAAATAAACAAAGCTTTTTAAACTAAAAAGCTTTTGCACATCAAAGGAAAGCATAAACAAGAGAAAAAGACAACCCTCAGAATGGGAGAAAATATTTGCAAATGAAGCAACTGACAAAGGACTAATCTCCAAAATATACAAATAGCTCATGCGCTCAATATCAAAAAAATAAACAACCCTATCCAAAAATGGGCAGAAGACCTAAATAGACATTTCTCCAAAGGAGACATACAGATGGCCAACAAACACATGAAAATATGTTCAACATCACTAATTATCAGAGAAATGCAAATCAAAACTACAGTGAGGTATCACCTCACAGTGGTCAGAATGGCCACCATCAAAAAATCTACAAACAATAAATGTTGGAGAGGGTGTGAAGAAAAGGGAACCCTCATGCACTGTTAGTGGGAATGTAAACTGATACAGCCACTATGGAGAACAGTATGGAGGTTCCTTAAAAAACTAAAAATAGAACTACCATATGACCCAGCAATCCCACTATTGGGCATATACCCAGAAAAAAACATAATTCAAAAAGATACATGCACCCCAATGTTCACTGCAGCACTATTCACAATAGCCAGGACACGGAAGCAACCTAAATTCCATCAATAGAGGAATGGATAAAGAAGGTGTGGTACATATATACAATGGAATATTACTCAGCTATAAAAGGAAACGAAATTGGGTCATTTGTAGAGACATGGATGGACTGAGAGACTGTCATACAGAGTGAAGTAAGTCAGAAAGAGAAAAACAAATATTGTATATTAACACATATATATGGAATCTGAAAAAACTGGTATAGATGATCTTATTTACGAAGCAGAAATAAAGACACAGACGTAGAGAACAAACATATGGATACCAAGGGGGAAAGCAGGGGTGGGGTGGGGCAGGTGATGGTGGTGTGATGAATTGGGAGATTGGGATTGACATATATACACTACTGATACTATGTATAAAATAGATAACTAATGAGAACCTACTGTATAGCACAG
Source organism: Neophocaena asiaeorientalis asiaeorientalis (assembly GCF_003031525.2). Taxonomy (NCBI): domain Eukaryota; kingdom Metazoa; phylum Chordata; class Mammalia; order Artiodactyla; family Phocoenidae; genus Neophocaena; species Neophocaena asiaeorientalis. The sequence goes on from NW_020175527.1 coordinate 375,814, forward strand.
GGAACTCTACTCAGTGCTCTGTGGTGACCTAAATGAGAAGGAAATCCAAAAAAGAGGGGATATATGTATACGTATAGCTGATTCACTTTGCTGTACAGTATAAACTAACAATATTGTAAAGCAACTATACTCCAATTAAAAAAAAAAAGGAAGAAGGAAATCTTGCCATTAGCAACAACACAGATGAACCTGGAGGGCATTATGCTAAGTAAAATATGCCAGACAGAGAAAGACCAATACTGCATGGTATCACTTTTATGTAGAGTCTAAAAATAAGTTTCTTTTAATTAAAAACTCAGACTCATAGAAACAGAGAATAGAACGACGGTTGCCAGGAGCTGGGGGTAGGGGAAATGAGGAAAGGCGGTAAATGGGTATAAACTTTCAGTTGTAAGATAACAAGGTCTGAGGATCTAATGTATAACAAAGCAACTATAGTTGATAATACAGTATTGTATAACTTAAATTTGCTAAGAGAGTAGAACTTAAGGGTTCTCATTTTAAGAAAATGTAAATATGATATGAGGTAATGGATGTGTTAACTCGATTTTGAAAATCCTTTCACAATGCACACATATATCAAATCATCACATTGTATACTTTAAGTATATTATAATTTTATTTGTCAATAATGCCTTGATAAAGCTGGAAATGAAAACTCTGCTCTACAAAAGGCACTGTCAAGAAAATGAGAACACAAGCCACAGACTGGGAAAAAGCATTTGCAAAAGACATACCTGAGAGAGGATTGTTATCCAAAATATACATAGAACTCTTAAAATTCATATAAGAAAATGATCAAACCAATTGAAAAGTGGGCGAAAGGCTTTAACAGACATCTCTCCAGAGAAAATATACAGATGGCAAATAAGCATAAGAAAAGATTCTCAACATCATATGTAATCAGGGAACTGCAAATTAAAACAACGAGATACAACTACACACCTATTAGAAGGGCAAAAATCCAAAACAGTGACAATACCAAATGCTAGTGAGGAAGTGGAATGTCAGTAACTCTTTTTTTTTTTTTTTTTTGCCACACTGCACGGCATGCAGAAGAACTTCCCGGACTAGGGATTGAACCTGTGCCCCATGTAGTGGAAGCATGGAGTCGTAACCACTGGACCACCAGGGAAGTCCCAGGAACTCTTATTCATTGCTGGGAAGGTAAAAGGGTGCATCCACTTGCATGACAATTTGGCAGTTTCTTACAAAACTAAACATAACTCTTACCATAAGATCCAGTAAACGCATCCCTTGGTATTTACCCAAAGGAGTTGAAAACTTATGTCCACACAAAAACCTGTACATTAATGTTTATAGTAGCTTTATTTATAACTGTCAAAACTCTGAAGCAAGCAAGATGTCTTTCAGTAGAAAAACAGGTAATTAAACTGTGGTACATTCAGACAATGGAATATTATTCAGTGCTAAAAAGAAATGCAATAACAAGCCATGAAAAGACATAGAGGATCCCTAAGTGCATATTACTAAGTGAAAGAAGCCAACCTGAAAAGGCTACACGATGTATGATTCCAACTATATGACATTCTGGAAAAGGCAAAACTACGGAGACAGTATGAAGATCAGTACTTGCCAGCAGTTACAGGGGAGGGAGGGATGAATAGGCAGAGCACAGAGGATTTTTAGGGCAATGAAACTATTCTACAGGATATTATAATGGTAGATACATGTCATTATACATTTGTCAAAACTGAGAGAATGTACACCACCAAGAGTGGACCCTAATATAAACCATGGATTCTGGGTAATAATGATGTGTCAATGTGATGTTTATAGCTGGGGAGGCTGTGCATGTATAGAAGCAGGAAACATACAGGAACTCCATGTATTTTCTGCTCAATTTTGCTGTTAACCTAAAATTGCTCTAAAAATTTCACGCAGCAACAAAAACCCAATGCAACCAAAAAACAAAACAAAACACCTCAAGGATGAAACATCTAAAGAGAGAGAATAGCATCCAAATACCCAGACTGTACATTAAGAAGCGCTGGGCTTGTAACTTAAAACAATGTACAATGCAAAAGCAGCATTCTGCATTCAATAGCATTACCGGGACTTCCCTGGTGGCGCAGTGGTTAAGAATCCACTTGCCAATGCAGGGGACACAGGTTCGAGACCTGGTCCAGGAAGATCCCACATGCTGCGGAGCAACTAAGCCTGTGTGCCACAACTACTGAGCCCGCATGCCTAGAGCCCTTGCTCCACAACAAGAGAAGCCACTGCAATGAGAAGCCCCCGCACTGCAACGAAGAGTAGCCTCTGCTCGCCACAACTAGAGAAAGCCCGCGTGCAGCAACAAAGACCCAATGCAGCCACAAATAAATAAATAAATAAATACTATTACCAATTAGATATAATTAGTTGAAAACATTGCTAAAATTTGGCCTTAAGGCCAAATTAAAGCTTCCTCATAATTCAGTACTTGAACTGGATGAATTTTTGACTACTGAAAGATTTTACTCTTACTATTTGAACTGAAAATATTATTAATTTTTTTTTTTTTGCGGTATGTGGGCCTCTCACTGTTGTGGCCTCTCCCGTTGTGGAGCACAGGCTCTGGACGCGCAGGCTCAGCGGCCATGGCTCACGGGCCTAGCCGCTCCACGGCATGTGGGATCCTCCCGGACCGGGGCATGAACCCGTGTCCCCTGCATCGGCAAGCGTACTCTCAACCACTGCACCACCAGAGAAGCCCTGAAAATATTATTTTAATATTCAATGGCATAGATATAGTACAAGCAGAGATGTCAGAAAAAACGCAAATAACTGAACCAAATTCATCCTTCCTCTTAAGAACAGATCAAATAAAGCATCCTTGTTGATTATAGCTTAAAGGTGCTATGCTCCAAGGTTCAACTCTGTACACTCTCTCCTTTGGAGGTCTAGTCCATTCCCATGGCTTCAATTACTCCTCTATGGAAAAAACTCTCATTTTTATTTACAGCCCTAATCATTCTTATAAGCTCCACTTTTGAACTCTTACACATAAATATCCCACTTCTATTTAAATTCAAAATACAGAATTCAAACCAACAAATACTTACTGAGTCCCTACTCTGTAGCAGACAACAAAAGAATCGCAAAAGAGTTAAATCATTTTCTACTCTTAAGAAGCATATAGTCTAGTTGATGAGAAACATGAAAAGTTCAACAGCAAATGTATAGCCATACAAAGCAGTTTCTACATGTTACACATACATGAATTATAAAAATAGTTAGTTGTTATAGTATTTTGCTATAACATTATTGAGAGGTTCCCAATCCTCCATCAGTTCACACTAATAAAAAGAAAATCTCCAAAAATCTTTGCAACTTTGGAGAAAGCAGATTTCTTAGAACATAAAAAGTATGAACCATAAAAGAAAAAAAATGGATAAATTAGACTTGAGCAAATAAAACCTTTTGCTCTTTGTTGTTGTTGCTCGTTTTTGGCCACACTGCGTGGCATGCGGGATCTTAGTTCTTTGACCAGGGATCGAACCCATGCCCCCTGCATTGGGAGCATGGAGTTTTAACCAGGGAAGTCCCAAAACTTTTGCTCTTTGAAAGACACCATTAAGACAATGAAAAGGCAAGCCACAAAGTGGGAGAAGATATTTCCTATAAATGTATCTGACAAAGGATTTGTATTTTATATTTATATATTTTATGTTTTTATATATGTTTATATATATATATATAAATGAACTCTTCCAACTCAATAATAAGACAGCTCAATTAAAAGATGGGCAAAAAATATGTGAAGTCATTTTACCAAAGACGTATGAAAATAATAAGCACATGCTCAACATCATTAATCACCAAAGGCAACATAAAAGCCCAATAAAAATCTACATCCCGGGCTTCCCTGGTGGCGCAGTGGTTGAGAGTCCGCCTGCCGATGCAGGGGACGCTGGTTCGTGTCCCGGTCCGGGAAGATCCCACATGCCGCGGAGCGGCTGGGTCCATGAGCCATGGCCGCTGGGCCTGCGCGTCCGGAGCCTGTGCTCCGCAACGGGAGAGGCCACAGCAGTGAGAGGCCCAGGTATCGCAAAAAAAAAAAAAAAAAATCTACATCCCTATTAGAATGCCTAAAATTAAAAAGGCTGTCTGTCCATATCAGATGTCAGCAAGGATGTGGAACAACTGTACTCTCATCACACTAGGGGTGTAAAGTGGTATAAAGACTTTGGGAAACAGTGTGACAATTTCTTAGAAATTTGAGCAGACATCTATTGTGGTGGAAAGCCTTTAAGGTGCATCCCAATGAACACCACTTCCTGATACTCACACTCTTGTATAACCTTCTCCCCTTCAGGGTGGGCTGGACTTACTGACTTACTTCTACAGAACAGATACGGCAGAAGTAATGACGTGCTGCTTTCAAGACTAGATTATAAAGATGGTGGCTTTTGTCTTAGATGTCTGTTTTTCCCTCTTTTAGATTTCTTTCCTCTGGGGGAATCCAGCTGCCATGTCATGAGGCAGACCTGATAAAGAGGCTCACATGACAAGGAACTGAGGCCTGACAATAGCCACATGTGTGAGCTTGGAAGTGGATTTTCCCCCAGTCATCCCTGAGATGAGCACAAGTCCTGACTGACACCTTGACCGACCCTGAGCCAGAACTCTCTGGCTAAGTCATTCCTGGATTCCTGACCTAAAGAAATTGTGAGATGATAAATTTTTGTTGTTTTTAGCCTCTGAGTATTTGTTTGCAGCAACAGATAACTAATAAAGCAACCATATGACCCAGAAATTCCACTCTCTCATATTTACCCAAGACGAGTAAAAAGCACATCTGCAGAGTGATGTGTACATGAGTATTCACAGTAGCATTATTCGTAACAGCCCCAAGCTGGAAAAACCCAAATGTCCGTCAACAGGTGAAGGGATAAATCAGCAAGCATCAGAATTATCTGGAAGGTCTGTGGAAGAATAGACTGCTAGGCCCGACCCTCAGAGTTTCTAATTCAGTAGATCTGGTGTGGGGTCTGAAATTTTGCATTTAGAACAAGTTCCCAGATGATGGTATGCTGCTAGTTTGGCGCTTTGAGAACCATCATATTAGTCTACAATTTGAATGTCTATGGTATTCTGTGCTGTATAATATCTTTTAGGACTGAAACTAGAACATATCCACAGGATACTACCAGGTTGATGAAGGGAATAAAACTCTAAGGAATGCACTGGAAGAAAAATGGAGAATGAATCACCTAGAGAAAAGATAAAAAGGAGAAACTCAATAACTTTCTTAATTTACTACCATGGATTTCTCTTTAGTCTCTATATGAAGATGCTTTATTTCCTTACTGGACTACAGGTTTCCTGAAAGAGGAATAGTGTCTTATTTATCTTTACCCCTCTAGGCTAAATCTGGCCTACTGCTTTATTAACAGCAGATGTTTAACAAATATTTTGTTATGAATTTATTGCTGATAGTTGACTGCTAGACTGACTTGTAATTTCTTATGTTTTACTAAAAAATGACAAGCTTTTTAATAATTATCAAGGGAATTTCTTAAAAGAGCATATCAATCTTCCCATATTTCATTTTAATTTATGTAAGTAAGACAGAAAAATTATCAACACCTCAAACTTCATCTTCTTACACATAAGCTGAATAGAAGTGTGTGTTTCATAAACCCTAAAAAGTAATTCTGTATGGAATGAACTGGAACTGCACAAAAGAATGTACTGGCCAGTGACACACCTTTAAATCTCATTCTTACAGGTTCTACAGGTTCTTCTGGTTCACCTCCCAAACACAAGAAAAGAATGCTAGCTGCCACTAGTCTTATCTCAAAAAGATAAAAACCCAACAACCAGAAAACTTTCTGAAATTTTTCAATGCCTATGATGGTTATGCCTTTGCAATATCCAAAATAGATTACAGTCCTGATAACAAGAAATTAAACAGAGAAACTTCTGCTTTAAAGAGAGTGGTCTATTAATTTCCAAAATATACAAAAAGCTCAATCAACTCAATATCAAAAAAACAACCCAATCAAAAAATGTGCAGAAGACCTAAACAGACATTTCTACAAAGAAGACATACAGATGGCCAAAAGGCACATGAAAAGATGCTCAACATCGCCAATTATTAGAGAAATGCAAATCAAAACTACAATGAGACATCACCTAACACCAGTCAGAATGGCCATCATTAAAAAGTCTACAAATAATAAATGCTGGAGAGGGTGTGGAGAACAGGGGACCCTCCTACACTGCTGGTAAGAATGTAAATTGATGCAGCCACTATGGAAAACAGAATGGAGGTTCCTCAAAAACTAAAAACAGAGTTACCGTATGTTCCAGTAATCCCACTGCTGGCCATATAACCAGAGAAAACCATAATCTGAAAAGATACATGCACCCCAGTGTTCATAGCACTATTTATGAAATAAATAAATGTCCTATTTATGGAATAAGTAAATGTCCTAAATGTCCGATGACAGATGAATGGATAAAGAAGATGTGGTACATAAACACAATGGAATACCATTCAGCCATAAAAAAGAATGAAACAATGTCATTTTCAGTAACATGGATGGACCTAGAGATTATCACACTAAGTGAAGTAAGTCAGAGAAAGACAAATATCATGTGATATCACTTATATGTGGAATCTAAAAAATGATACAAATGAACTTATTTACAAAACAGAAACAGACTCACAGACATAGAAAACAAACTTACGGTTACCAAGGGGAAAGGTTGGGGGGGGGTAAATTAAGAGTTTGGGATTAGCAGACACAAACTACTATATATAAAATACATAAATGATATTCACTATCTTGTAATAAAACATAATGGAAAAGAATTCAAAAATAAAGACAGTGGCCTAAAGTTGGCATTTCTCTTTTCTTCCTGGAAATAAGCATACTCCCTTATTACTACAACAGCAAATTTTGAAATCAGGTAGTGTAAGTCCTCTAGCTTTGTTCTTCTTTTTCTAAACTGTTTTGGCTATTCTAAGTCCTTTGCCTTTCTATATAAATTCTAGAATTAGCTTGACAATTGCTATTTTTAAAATGCTGTTGTGATACTGATAGGGAATGTGTCGAATCTACAGATCAAGAACTGTGCACTGAAAATAAACCCTTATATTATTTTGACAAAAGAACCAAGGTAATTCAGTGAGGAAAAGATAGTCTTTTCAACAAATGGTACTGGGATATTTGAATATCCACGTGCAGAAAACAGACTTATACCTTTACCTTAAAGCATACAGAAAAATTAACTCAAAATATATCACAGACCTAAATGTAAGAGCTAAAACTATAAAACTTCTAGAAGAAAATCTTTGTGACTTTGGGTTAGACAAAGATTTCTTAGATATGACAGCAAGAGCACAATTCATAAAAGAAAAAATTGACAAAGTAGACTATCAAAATTTTAAACTTTTTCAATTAAAAAAAATTAAGAAAATGAAAAGGCAAGCCACAGAATGGGAGAACATATTTACAAATCATATATCTGATTAGAGACTTGTATCCAGATGATATAAATAACTCTTACAAATGAAATAAAAGGAAGACAACCCAATCAAAAAATGGGCAACCACTTTTTCAACTTAGGGAAATTGAAATTAAAACCTCAATGAGAGGACTTCCCTGGTGGCACAATGGTTAAGAATCTGCCTGCGAATGCAGGGAACACTGGTTCAATCCCTGGTCTGGGAAGATCCCACATGCCGCAGAGCAACTAAGCCCATGTGCCACAACTACTGAGCCTGGGCTCTAGAGCCCACAAGCCACAACTACTGAGCCCGCATGCCTAGAGCCCGAGCTCTGCAACAAGAGAAGCCACTGAATTGAGAACCCTGTGCACCACAACGAAGAGTAGCCCCTGCTCGCCGCAACTAGAGAAAGCCCGCACGCAGCAACAAAGACCCAATGCAACCAAAAATAAATAAATAAAAAATAAAATACATTTTAAAAAAAACCTCAGTGAGATAATACTACATACCTACTAGAATGGTTTGGCTATAATAAAAAATACTGACAATACAGTTTTGGCAAGGATGTAGAGAAACTGGAAGCCTCATACAAAACCGGTGGAAATGTAAAATGGTACAGCCACTTTGGAAAAGTGTGGCAGTTCCTTAAAAATTTAAACATGTGCTTATCATACAACCCAGCAATCCTCCTCCTAAGAGTCTACCTAAAAGAAATGAAAACATATGTCCACTAGAAGATTTGTAAACAAATGTTCATAGCAGATTTATTTTTTTAAATGTAAACACTTTTTGGATAAACCAAACATGAAAAAAGTTCCACTAAAAAAACTGCATTAAAGTATGAATGGAAAGTACTGAAGAATGAATGCAAGAAAGGAAAATGATTCTAGCTAACGATATAGATGTGAGAAGGAATTAAGGGCAAAGAAAGCTGTGCATATGGTGGTAAATCTAAATAAACACTATATAAAAAGTGGAAATGTCCTTTGGGTTTAATTAATATGCATGTAGCATTAAATACCTGAAAACAAAAGCATCAAAGTTAGGAAGGAGTAAGTTAAATGTATCCTAATGTCCTTTTATTTTCTGGAATGACAGCAAAAGTATTGAATAACATTAGACTTTGCTAAGTTAAGAATGTATGTTGTACTTAATAAGGTAACTACCAGCAGAATAGAAACTGTTTAAGTTCAAACCAGCAGAGGGGAAAACTGAAAAAAAAAAAAATCCCAAAGAAGGCAAAGGAGAGAAAATAAGTACGAAACAGATGAGACAGAGTAAACAGGAAGACTTCTCCCCTCTCCTCTTAGGAACTCAGCCAATGAAAAAGTCACGGACTCTTTGTTTACTATAGCCTTTCCAACTTGTTTCTCTCCTCTATAAAAGTGTTCTCCTTCCTTTGCTGTGTGGGGACTTGCACGTAGCTCACCATGGTTGCAGACCCCAAACTGAAATTCTCTGCTGATCCCAAATAAACTCACTTTTCTTGTTGCTGGAAAAGTAACTGGCAGATTATTTCATTTAGGTAAAAAGTTAGAATAACGATATACGTTTGAACTACATAATAAACAAACTTGATCAAATGAAGATATACAAAACAATGCTCCTAACAACTGCTAAATATACTTTTTTTAAGCATACACAGGACATTTATAAAAAACATATCATTATTGAAAAGCAAGTCTCAGAAACGTTTAAATGATTAAAATCATACAGAGTAAGCTCTCTGACCACAGTGAGAATAAACTAGAAATTTTAAATGGGTCAGTGAAGAAATTTAAAACATATTTTAACTCAATTTTGCAAATATTGTACATTAAAACATGTGGATGAAACTGAAGCCACATTGAGAGGAAAACTTACAACCTTAAATGCATATATTAAGGGGAAAAATTGCTTACAAATGATAAGCTAAACATCCAACTAAAAATAAGAAGAAAAACAAAATCAAAGAAAGTTTAAAGAAGGAAATAAAAAGCAAAAACAATAAAATGGAAAGCAAACATACAATTGAGAGAATTAACAAGGCCAAAAGTTGATTCTTTGCAAAGACTAGAAAAATTGACTAACATTTATTGAGATTTATCAAGAAAATAATTTTAAATTACAGGTCAATATCCCTGATGAAATAGATGTAAAAATCCTCGACAAAACACTAGTAAAACAATTCAACAGCACATTAAAAGTCACCATACACCATGATCAAGTGGAATTTATTCCTGGGATGCAAGCGGTTCAACATATGCAAATCAATCAATGTGATTCACTATATTAACAAAAGTGATAGGGATAGAGTAGGATAATTAAAGAGTCAGTTTAGAAATCCCACTAGGGGATTAAAGACAGAAAGGGAATGTTAAGGGAGGTTTGGAGACTGTTGTAAGCTAATGACCACTCAAGAAAAGAATCCAGTAACCTAGCAACAATCTACACTACCTTGAAGGAAGACCAGGTGCGTCCAAGTGCCAACACACTCAAGCCACTAACCCTGACAGTTAAAATACAAGACAATAGATACAGGGTCTCAATCTTGTGAAGTCAGAGAGTTAATAGTCCTTGAAGAGTAGCATTTTTACATGTAGCCAAGACAGAAATACAGTTGACAGGGGAAATAAATTAGGTGAAAGGGGACATTATACTGAAACCTAACATTAATTACCATATTTTAGTATATGTCACCACCCTTTTGCTAATATATGTATGATTTAAATAGCACCATGACAGTCCCGGTTAAACCATGCAGGGCCGAAGGAGGAACTAATGATGTAAGTCTTGATGTCTGCCAAAGAATGAGGAAGTAGGTGGTCTTCTCCCCTCCCCACTTTTTCTTTGATTATAAAAATGTATCCCTCTTTGTTCTTGGGGCTTTGCTCCCTTGCAGGCCTCCTTGTATCTCTCACCAGTGTCCTATGCTAGTAAACTCACTCTGCCTCAGGCTGAATTGTTTCTGTAATGAGACAAAAGAACCTGAGCTTCAGTAAGTATTGACACCAAGTGAGCAGTTCTAATCAAAAGACAGTGGGTTCAAGTCCCCTCCTAAGCCAGGGATTGTGTGTTCAAGCCCCACTCTGAGGTGCGGGTGGGTTCGAGTCCCACCCAAGAAGGAGTGCAGTTTCAAAAGGACGGATTAAAATCCTACCATCATTTCAACAGTTACAGAAAAAGCATTTGACAAAATTCAAGATCCTTTCATGATTAAAAACTCTCAACAAATTAGGTATAGATGGAATGTACCTCAACATAATAAAGGCCTTATATGACAAGGTCACAGCTAACACCATATCCAACAGTGAAAAGCTGAAAGCTTTTTCTCTAAGATCAGGAACAAGACAACATAGTAGTGAAAGCCCTAGTCTGAGCAATTAGGAAAGAAAAAGATATAAAAGGCATCCAAATCAGGAAGGAAGAAACAAAATTCTCTGTTTGCAGATATATGATATCACATATAGAACACCCTGAAGACGCCACCAAAAAAACTATAGAACTAATCAATGAATTCAGTAAAGCTGCAAGATACAAAATCAATATACAAAAAGCAGTTGCATTTCTATACACTAACAACGAACTATCTAAAGAGGAATTAAGAAAATGATCCCATTTACAAAAAATAAATACTTAGGAACAAATTTAACCAAGGAGGTGAATGTACAGTGAAAGTCATAAACACTGATGAAAGAAATTGAAGATGACACAAATAATTGGAAAGATGTTCCATCTTCATGGATTGGAAGAATATTTCCATATTACCCAAAAAAGATATACGATTCAAAACAATCTCTATCAAAATTCCATGGCATTTTCCACAAAAAATGGAAAAAAAAAATCCTAAAGTTCCTATGGAACCACAAAAAAACCCTGAATAGCCAAAGCAATCTTGAGAAAGAACAAAGCTGGAAGCATCACACTGTCTGATTTCAAAATATACTATAAAGCTATGGTAATCAAGGCAGCGTAGTACTGGCATAGGACAGACATAGAGACCAATGGAATAGGATACAAAGTCCACAAATAAATTCTCACATTTACAGTAAGTTGATCTTTGACAGGGGTGCACAACAGAGATGAGATGGTCTTTTCAATAAATGGTGTTGGGAAGGCTGAATGTCTGTGTGCAGAAGAGTGGGGTTGGAATGTTGTTTCACACCACATACAAATGTCAACTCAGGATGGATTACAGACCTAAACATAGGACCTAAAACTGTAGAACTACTAGAGGAAAGCATAGGAAGAAAGTTTCTTGACATTGGTCTGGGACGTTCTGAAAATGACCCCCAGGAGCACAGGCAACAAAAGCAAAAATAAACAGATGAGACTGCATCAAACTAAAATCTTCTGCATGGCAAAGACACTCAGCAGAGTAAAGAGGCAGCCTATGGCACAGGAGAGGATGTCTGCAAATCATACATTTGGTAAGGAGTTCAGAATATATTCAGAATATATGAGAGACTCAAACAACTCCACAGCAAGAAGATAGATCACCTGATCTTATTTTGGTTTTTTTTTGTTTTTTCCCAAACACCTTATAGTTCTTTATTTAAAGATTGAATTATTTATCTTTAGTAAATTGAAATGTCTTAAACCTGTTAACACGGCCAATGAATTAAAGTTCTGAGTGATAACTTATTTTGTAAATAAAGGACCTGATTTTAAAAATGGGCAAAGGACCTGAATAGACATTTCTCAAAGGAAGACATACAAATGGCCAATGAATATACGGGATGATGCTCAACATCAATGAAAAGTAGGGAGGTGCAGACTGAAACCACAGTAAGATATCACCTCACACATGTTGGAATTACTATTATCAAAAAGACAAAAAATAACAAGTGTTGGTGAGGATGTGGAGAGGAGCCTTTGTGTACTGTTGATAAGAATGTAGACTGCTACAGCCATTATGGAAAACAGTATGGTGGTTCCTCAGAAGACTGGAATTGGAACTGCTATGTGATCCAGTGGTCCCCCATCTAGACATGCATCCAAAGGAAATGATATCAAATCTTGAGGAGATATCTGCACTCCCACGTTTACTGCAGCGTTATTCATGATACCCAAGATATGGAGTCAATCTAGGTGTCCATCAACAAATGAATGGTTGGAGCTGGTGTGGTGTATAACAATGGAATGTTATTAAGCTTTAGGGAAGAAGGAGATCCTGTCATTTGTGATAACGTGGATGAACTTGGAGGACATAGCACTGGGTAGACTGAGCCAGACACACAAAGACAAGTACTGCATCATCTTACTTGTATGTGGAATCTGGAAAAGTCAAACTCATGGAGGCAGGAAGTGAAACAATGGTTGCCAGGAACTGGGGGGTGCAGGAAATAGGGTGATGTTATTTAAAAAAAAACCAATGGCTAATTTCTCATCACAAAATAAGTCAGAAGAGAAGAATAAGGACCTCTTTCAAGTGCTGAAGAAAAAACAAAAATTCTTCTATCCCAGAAATTTGTACCTAAGAAAAACATTCTTCAAGGAATGACACAAAATAGAGACACTTCAAAATGAAAGCTGAGAGTATTTGTGGCTAATAGACCTACTCTACAAAAAAACAACAAAGAAATTTCTTCAGGCTAAAGGTAAATGATCCCAGACTGAAGCCTGATTCCACAAGAAGAAATGAAGAACTCTATGGTAAAGAAACTAAGAACACGGTGGTAAATTCAATATCTATTTATGATAAAAACTCTCAACAAAATGGATGTAGATGAAACGTTTCTCAGCATAATAAAGGCTATATATGACAAGCCCTATCAAAACCCCAATGGCATTTTTCACAGAAATAGAACCAATCACCCTAAAATCTGTATGGAACTACTAAAGACTCTGAATAGCCAAAGCAACGCTGAGAAAGAACAAAGCTGGAGGCATCACATTCCCCAATTTCAAATTCTATTACAATGCTATAGTAATCAAAACTGTATTGTATTGGCATAAAAACAGACACATACAACAATGGAACAGAATAGACAGCCAAGAAATAAACCCATGCCTATATGGTAAGTTAATCTATGACAAAGAAGGCAATAATATACAATGGGAAAGGACAGTCTCTTCACTAAATGGTATTGGGGAAACTGGATAGTCTCATGCAAAAGAATGAAACTACTAACTTATAGCATACACAAAAATTAACTCAAAATTGATTAAAGACTTGAATGTAAGACCTGAAACCATAAAACTAGAAGAAAACTTAGGCAGTTAGTACCTTGATATGGTCTTGGCAATGATTTTTTGGATCTGATTCCAAAACCAAAGTCAACAAGAGCCAAAACAAGTAGGACTGTATCAAACTAAAAAACTTCTGTACAGCAAAGAAACCATCAACAAAATGAAAAGGTAACATGAACTGAATTCAACTTTGATTTGGACAAAGTTGACTGGGTGTTTTAAAGGGAGAATGAGGGAATAGGGAGGGGAGGTGAATGGGGGCTTAACAGAGTTGAGGAATTGAAAAATTACAAAAAGCAAGAAGGTGGGGTGGTTTTTCCATGTGCGTCCCATCTGGGTTTGTTAACTGTCAGTTATCTAAGGTAGGCTCCTACACTCCCATAGAGGGTGGGAGATAGGAACCCTATCTTTGGGTAAATTCTTTTGGCAACCTTGAGTTTCCTGAGGCAGGCACTTTGGGGGTGGGAGGGAGTGTAATTCTAGGGATGTGGCCTTCAGCTGTTAGAAGGTATGTTACTGTTCTGTTCAAGGATGAGGCTTAGTTGAGAAGAGGGTTTAGAGGACCCTGGCTAGAGACTGGTCAAGAAGAAAATCTTTGTTAGCCCCCAAATGTGAAACAGATTCAGATAATACAACTGATTACTCAAGAATGAACCTAATATATATGGAATCTAAAAAAAAAAAAAAAGGTCATGAAGAACCTAGGGGCAAGACGGGAATAAAGACGCAGACTTACTAGAGAATCGACTTGAGGACATGGGGAGGGGGAAGGGTAAGCTGGGACGAAGTGAGAGAGCGGCATGGACATATATACATTACCAAATGTAAAATAGATAGCTAGTGGGAAACAGCCGCATAGCACAGGGAGATTAGCTCGGTGCTTTGTGACCACCTAGAGGGGTGGGATAGGGAGGGTGGGAGGGAGGGAGATGTAAGAGATATGGGGATGTATGTATATGTATAGCTGATTCACTTTGTTATAAAGCAGAAACTAACACACCATTGTAAAGCAATTATACTCCAATAGAGACGTTAAAAAAAAAAAAAAGAATGAACCTAAATTAGATCTATGATATTTTGGCTTCACAGAATTGCTCGATGCCCTCTCAGTATTTTATGAACAAGAACAGTGGATAAAATATCAAAGTCAAAAAAATGTTCACATGTGAATGACATTAATATCCATGTGAGTTAATAATAATGGCTACCATTTCCTGTGCACTCACAGTATGCCAGACAAAATAATAAAAGCTTCATATACCTTATACAGGACTTAACAATAGTTTTACAATGTAGGGATTATCTTCTTTTTACAAAGGAAACTGACGCTAAGAGAAGTGAAGTGGCTTTTCCCAAGGTACAGCTTGTAAGTGGCAGAATTTTAAAAAATTTGCCATGGTAAATAAACTACACATACTTAGTCTTATGAATTTACTTATAAATGGAATATGTAAATATATTCTCAAAATCCAAGATATAGGATATATAAAATTCTTTTAAATCCCAGGTACAGAATGTATCTGAGATCCTCTTTCTCTGAAGATGATTGCTATTATATAAAAAAAAGCCATTTAAAGTTAGTCCACGTAGGGACTTCCCTGGTGGTCCAGTGGTTAAGACTCCATGCTCCCAATGCAGGGGGCATGAATTCGATTCCTGGCTGGGGAACTAAGATCCTGAACACCTCATGGCACAGCCAAAAAAAAAAAAAGTCTACTTAAAAGAGATGAAAATTTCGTATAAAAAGAGGGGTAAGAAACTTCCCTGGTGGGCGTAATGGTTAAGAATCCGCCTGCCAACGCAAGGGATACAGGTTCGATCCCTGGTCCAGGAGGATCCCACATGCCACGGAGCAACTGAGCTGGTATGGAGCAACTATGCTGGTGTGGAGCAACTGACCTCGTGTGCCACAACTGCTGAGCCTGTGCTCTGGAGCCCGTGAGCCACAACTACTGAGCCTGCATGCCACAGATGCTGAAGCCCACGTACCTGGAGCTGGTGCCATGCGACAGGAGAGGCCACCGCAATGAGAGGCCCACGCACAGCGGCAGGGAATGGCCCCTGCTCACCGCAGCTGGGGAGAGCCTGCACACAGCAACGAAGACCCAATGCAACCACAAATAAATAAATAAAAATTAAATTAAATTAAAAAAAATAGTGGTAAGAATTTTGATGTTTATTTCATCTTTTATTTAACAAATTTGGGTTATAATTGTAATTATGTGCTAATTCTTTTTTCATAATTAATTTTTTTTTTTTTTTCCTGTACGCGGGCCTCTCACTGTCGTGGCCTCTCCCATTGTGGAACACAGGCTCCGGGCACGCAGGCTCAGCGGCCATGGCTCACGGGCCCAGCCACTCCATGGCACGTGGGATCTTCCCAGACTGGGGCACGAACCCGTGTCCGCTGCATCGGCAGGCGGACTCTCAACCACTGAGCCACCAGGGAAGCCCCATAATTAATTTTTATTGGAGTATAGTTGATTTCCAATGTTGTGCTAGTTTCTGCTGTACAGCAAAGTGAATCATTTATACATATACATATATCCACTCTTTTTTAGATTTTATTCCCATATAGGTCATTACAAACTATTGAGTAGAGTTCCCTGTGCTATACAGTAGGTTCTTATTAGCTATCTATTTTATATATAGTTGTGTTTATATGTCAATCCCAATTCCCCAGTTTATCCCTCCCACCCCCCACTTTCCCCTTGGTAGCCATAAGTTTGTTTTCTACATCTGTGACTCTATTTCTGTTTTATAAATAGGTTCATTTGTACCATGTTTTTAGATTCCACATATAAGCGATACCCGTGTGTGCTAATTCTTAGAAGGAACAAATCAAGTGGGGATTTGAGCATAATTTTTCTGACAAAATTGTGTTATATATAAACAGATTTCATCTAATGTCTAGTTTCCATATGGACAGTTGTAAAGAAGGCTGTAAAAATTTTGACATTGTTGACAATTTTCCCAAGGCCCTCCTTTAATCCTGATATCCAAATATTTTAAGAAATGAGAGTCATCATCATCATTGCAATTTCTCTATTTTTCAATTGTTGTGGCCTAACTCTGCCAAATCTTCATTTGTCATTGGTTTCATTTGTGATTTGAGTTCACCAACATCATTTTCATCATCTCTCCTACATCTTTTCAAGATTCACAATTTTGCCCTAAAATCACTTGTATTGTATTTGTGTTTTATAGGAGTATTCAACAATCTTAAAAAGACTGGCCAACAATGCCTCTAAGCTAGACAAGGATGCATGCATGAGGGACAACCAATTTTATAAGTGGTTTGTTCATTAGTGAGTGTTATTATAACTTTGGCTTCCCTTTGGAATCTCATAACTGTGGGAACTTAGATAACAGTCAGATAACTAGGGTACCTGTACTAAAAGACCACCTGTGAAGTTTGAACAGATAATGGCATAAGATGAGGCCAGAGTGGGAGGCATCCACCTAGCAAGGCTGCTTCTCATAGTGAAAGAAGATGGGCACATGTACATCATATAGGATTTAAGCCAGCAAACTTAACCATAAAAAGTAGATAGAGAATCACCCAGCAGACTTTATACAGTAGTCATAAAAGCCACCACTCCAATAATAATACATGCTTAAAAATAAGAGTAATTTAAATCAAGAAAATCCCCAAGCTTTACACTCTGTTTCAAACTCTTTCTATAGAGTGTTCAAATCTTAGTAGAAATAGATCAAAAAGAGTTTTCATCGGTTGGCTAAAAATATCCTTATCATATATTTAAGAATTTCCCACTTAGATGTTAGCTTGCTAGTCTTACAATATTAGTAGTTTTTTGGCAGGACTGACTCAGGGTACATCAGGAAAGGAAAGCAAAATGTCATGTATGAAACCAGCAAGCAAGAAAATCACAGTGGAGACCAATATATCTAAATACGCCAAAATCACTTCATGTATATTTAGATATGGTAATAATAGGATCTTCAGTGTCAGGCCTTTCCAGCTTATTCTAAAAATAATTTAAAAGCTTTTGTTTTTAGGGCTTCCCTGGTGGCGCAGTGGTTGAGAGTCTGCCTGCCAATGCAGGGGACACGGGTTCATGCCCCGGTCCGGGAAGATCCCACATGCCACGGAGCGGCTGGGCCCGTGAGCCATGGCTGCTGGGCCTGCGTGTCTGGAGCCTGTGCTCCGCAACGGGAGAGGCCACAACAGTGAGAGGCCCGCATATTGCAAAAAATAATAATAATAATAATAAAATAAATAAATAAAAGCTTTTGTTTTTAGAATTTAATGTATTTTAAAAGAAACTTTCAGATTAAAATACTTTTTTAGGAAGTGAAAAAAATGATTTGGATCACATTTTGTCAATATGTGAACACAAAAAGTTAGCTTTTCTTGAAGCCAAATGTAATTTTTCTATAAAATACATCCAAATAAATATGTCTGTTCTCCTTAATTCCATATTTACCTTTGGTTAGTGTTCAAGCATTTCCTTTTGATATAAAAAGCTGGCACACATGGCTATTACCACTAATTAATTTTAAGAAAGGCAAAAATAGAAAAGTACAATCACGAACCTCATATGGTTGAGTCAAAAACTGGAATAAAAAATTTTTCTGAAATGATGAACAAAAACATTTAAAAGGACACTGGAAGAAAAAGTACATGTTCTGATATAAAGGCTCTAGAGTAAAACATCATTTTGGAAGTAGTAAACATTTACTAGTAGTCAATGATGCAGAAATAAAAGATTGTCCTATACAAAAGTCAAGACTTACATTGAACCTGTTCTACTCCAGTCAGCAATTTCTTCCTGAAGACTTCTATTTGGTTGTAACAATTTTTAGCTTTTCTTGCTGTATACCTCAGCAGGAGAAACCAATTTCCAAAAGGTGTTCCCTAATTATATTAAATGTGCATGCTGAGCCATGCCAATATTCTACTCCAAAAAGTAAAAATGTAAGATAAGTCACATATGGAGGAGATGCCTGTCAACAGTAACGCATCAATAATGCAATTTATATGTGAATCAGGCTATTGTCAAAGTTTTTTTAAAAAAATCTTTTCCTCCAGGGATCAAACCCACGCCCCCTGCATTTGAAGCACAGAGTCTTGACCACTGGACTGCTAGGAAAGTCCTATGTCTGCTTCTTTCACTCTGTATTATATATCTGAGGTTCATCCATATTGCCATATGCAGTTGTAGATTGTTCACTGCTGTATAGTGTTCTTTTATGTGAATATACCATTAAAAGTTCCATTATCCATTGGAAAAAAATATTTTCCTCACTTCATATGACTATTTACTAATAAGACTTCATGGTAAAAATGAACCAACAAATAAAAACTATCCTTGAGGTTGCAGTATAGGAAAGAGACATTTATACTGCATCAGTTTAGAATGCTTTGGATTGCAGGTAACAGAGAATTCAGTTCACAACAGCATAAACAAATATGGATTCACTTCTCTCACAAGACAAAAAATCTTGAACTGGTGATTGCTAAGGTTGGTGTTTACCCATCAATGGTGCTATCCATATCTTCAATATTTTTGCTTCACCATCCTGAGTGTATTTACTTTTAATATTCGTGTTTGTTGCCTAATGCTTTCAAGATGGTCACTGCAGCTCCAAGCATCACATCTAAGGTCAAAGCAAGAAAAAAGTTAACCCCAGCGCTGTCTGACCCTTTTATCAGAAAAAGGGAAAGCCTTCAATGAAGTCCCCTAGCAGGTTTATGGGCTAGAATTGTATTACATGACTACTGTAGCAGTAAAGAAGACTGGAAAATCAAATATTTAACTTTGCTAATTTTTATGGCAGAGGTAAGAAATGGATATGGATTGGCCAGCCAACAGTGTCTGCCAGTCCTCAACTCAATATGCACACACATACTTCTTACACATGTGTTAAACACAACATACTCATCCTCTCTTCAACATACTCATCCCCCACTATCTCATCCAATTACTGCATGACGCAGGATCTTTGGTTGATTTTCTGTCTGCTCTATCAAGTCCAAATATCACAACTCTTATCTGACCATTTGTATGGCTAAAAGGGAAGCTGTCTCTTAACCACTCCCCTCACATATATACAACGATGAAAAAGAAAGAACAGAGTGACCCCCAAAAAATTCCATTAAGAAAGGGAGATAAGAGGAAGTACACAGTAGTCAACAATCCACAATCTATATCATATCTTCCTAGACAGAAATCACAGATTCCTGGGCAGGCAATAAAGTAAATCCCTTGGCCAGTCAATCTGACAGCGCCTACTTTAAGTCTCAGGAGGATCTGCTTTGTCATTGTTCTCTGTAGCCATTTCTAAGGCAGGTTTTGAAGCAGATGTCTTTCCCAGGGGATCCACAGCTTTTGTAGCCTACTTCACACTGGTCTGACTCAGGGAGGAAAGGATGAGGATTGCTTGGAAGGTAGAGACAATCACAAGGAATCGCCAGCTTTGTACTGCAGGTTCCCTCAAAAACATATCAAGCTTCTGGTCTGTCTGCTTCAGATCAATTCCTTGTGTGAGCAACCACACCCAAAAAACATTTCCAGAAATAATCTTTAAGCCTGGAGATTCTAATCTCTTAGACGCTGACCTCTGAGCTCTCATAACAGACAAGGCAATTCCAACAATAGTCTTAGGTAAGAAGGTCCTACCCTTAATCCCTACAAAATTCCAAATTACAGGGCTCTTTTGTCAATTTTGAGTACAAGCTAAAGGCAGAATACCTCTGGAGCAAAGCTATATTCTTCTGCCCTCTCTGCTTTCATGCTTGCTGAGGAGCACTAATTTGAGTTCACTCCCTTCTGTAGGATCCTACTGAAAAGCCACAAGAAGTCACCAATATAGCACAATATTCCAAATTCTTCCTTTCATTTCTCCTAACACTACAGTCTCAGTTTGCATAGTCAGCCTTCCACAGAACAGCAGGTACAGATTAATCAAATGCTTTGCTACTGTATAACAAGGGTTACAACTTTCCTTATTTTTCTCCATAATGTCTGGAGGTAGGCAGTCCAAGATTGGAAGAGCTGTTCAACAATGTCCAGACTCTTTCAATCCTTCTCCTTCATGGTCCTCAGCTTGTCAGAATCATCTTTTCTCTCTCATACTTGTCATCTCATAGTTGCAAAGATGGCTGCTATATCTCCAGGCTTCATGTCTGCATTTAAGGCACAAAGAAGGGGAAAAGAGGAGAGTACCAGCCACCACTGTTCTCTTTATCAGGAAAGCAAAAGCCATCCCTGAACTTGGGAGCCTTCCCTTCATGATCACTGGCAAAGGAGAATGGGATTGTCATGACTGGCTTCAACTAGTCAGGATTTTTTGCTTGAAGCTGGGAACATTGTTGTCCCTAACAAAATGAAGGTAAGCAATAGGGAATGGGTATAAGGAAGGTCACTAAGAATATCTCCACGCATAGACATTTACAGTTTTAAGAGAATGTTTGAAAAATGAAAAGCAATCTCTATTTGGTGAAATTTCAAGCAATATAAGAGAAGCGGGGGAAGCTCCTCAGGCAGTGCTATAGAAATACACTTTAGGTAAAGAGATCTCTACTCAGGCATACCCATCCTACTTAGGAGTCTATCCCTTAAATTAACACCCTTTAGTAACTCTGCTTTTCACAGACTCTTCCCTTCCTTCAATTCTGAACCCACAGATTCTCTAAAATACCTATGTTTATTCAACAGCTGTTTCTACGGCAGCAGAGCCCCTGGTGGAAGGGCACAGGGGTGGAGGCTATTTATAATTTAAGAACTGACAGTACATGCCAATAGCAGCTATTATTGATGAAATCCTTGAGAAATGTATAAAACAGATAAATACTGTGAAAAGCCAAAACCAGAAATATTCATGGTGCCTGCTGTTCACCAAGAAACCTCTTATAATTTGGTTTCCCATCTATATCCACCACCTGGAAGAAAATACACTGATCCTACTGGTACAACCGGTTTTTGTAACAATTTTATCTCATTGTATTGGGTTGGCCAAAAAGGTCGTTTGGGTTTTTCCATGTTACCGAAAAACCCGAACGAACTTTTTGGCCAACCCAATATTTAAATTAATTTGCTTTCTGGCTTTACATATTAGGCTGATGAGGTCGTTAGACTAATTTAATCCTCTTTGGGACACTTACTGACCAGATCAGGTTTCTAAGACCACAAGACTGAGAGTTAGACCCTAGTAAACTCACTAAGGTTATACCACCCAATGTGGTCTTTTGAATAAAAGCAGCTGGCCTGCCCCAAGCAATAGCCCTTTACATCACTGAGTGTATTGGCATGAACTTCTTTAAAACATTTAATCAATTTTCATTCCATGTAGCTGCTCACAAGAGCCACTTTCTTTGATGTAAATTGTGCTACCTATAAACATACTCGAGTCACCAACCATTCAAAGTAAAATAGTTTCCAAGCAACCCTCAAATCACCATTTTTATGTATAAAAAGATAAGTAGTGTAGGGGTTATGGGCATGGGCTCTGGAGCCAGAAGGCTAGAGTGCAAATCCTAGTTCCACATTAGAACATTCTACCATAGAATCGGGCACAAATCTTTGTGCCAATTTTCCTCATCCATATGTGAGGCTTGAGGTAGTGAGGGACAGAATAATAGTGCCTACTTCAAAGAGTTGTCTGAAAATAAAATGAATTTATATATATAAGGTGCCTGGAACACAAGAAGCACTCAACAGGTGTTAGCTATCATTATTCTTCACTGGAAAATCTAATAGTATATGGTTGCATTTAATGCAAATGTAAAATGATTTGATAATAAAGATTCACTTTATATGCAAAATATGAAATAACACAAAATCCCCCCCAGTTAATAATTCATCAAGAATCACAGTTTCGGGCTCCCCTGGTGGCTCAGTGATTGAGAGTCCGCCTGCCGATGCAGGGGGACACGGGTTCATGCCCTGGTCTGGGGAGATCCCACATGCCGTGGAGCGGCTGGGCCCGTGAGCCATGGCCGCTGAGCCTGCGTGTCCAGAGCCTGTGCTCCGCAACGGGAGAGGCCACAGCAGTGAGAGGCCCGCGTACCGCAAAAAAAAAAAAAAAAAAAAAAGAATCACTCTTTCAAAGCTGCTTGGTAATTGACTTATAAACTCTTTTAAGCTACTGCCCACATGGCAATAGCAAACTTCCCATTCTTTGCTGCCAGGAATAGTCTTGAATTACGCATGTCTCCTACAAAAGGCTACAGCTCTATACAGAGATGTGAAGGAGATAATAATCATAGCACTTCCCAACCCCACTGACCTCTCAGTGTTGATCCTGGTCTTCCTGGAGGTTTCCTATGTCCTTGGAGCCTAGAAACTCTACAACCAATGTCCAAACAGAATTAAGTCTCTGAACACTGCCCCAGAAAACTTTTCTTGAAATAAGGGGTCACTCAGCCTGGTTGTTTTTCACATGTGTGTACCCTTCTCAGACCTGGAGTAATTACCATCCATTCCCATTTTCCTTACTGTACATAGTTTTTTTTAAAACATCTTTATTGGAGTATAACTGCTTTACAATGGTGTGTTAGTTCCTGCTGTTTAACAAAGTGAATCAGCTATACATATACATATATCCCCATATCCCCTCCCTCTTGTGTCTCCCTCCCACCCTCCCTAACTGGTCAAGTTTAATACTTCCTTGCTCACAAAGAAATATTATCCTAAATGGCCCTGATTTTCCTTTAACCTATGTCTACTCTTCTCTCCTACTCAAATACTTCTTTCCCTTCTGTTTTATTTACTCGTCTCCATCAGCACAAGTCTTTTTTCCCTTTTGCATGTGACTGGCACATCTTCACTCTCAAACTCCCCCAACCACGCTCATTCCACACCCAATTCTTCAACTTCTGTCATTCTTTACCCTCTGCCCTATCCCCCATCTACTAGACAGTCCATTTATTTGAGGAAAAACTCTTTTATCCAAATTTATTTTTCACTTTTCTGCAGTTTACTCTTTTTAAAAAATATTTTATTTATTTAGTTATTTGGTTGTACCAGGTCTTAGTTGCTGCACATGGCTTCCTTAGTTGCAGCTCAAGGACTCCTTAGTTGCAGCTCACCAGCTCCTTAGTTGTGGCAGGCATACTCCTCAGTTGTGACTCGAACTCTTAGTTGTGGCGTGCATGTGGGATCTAGTTCCCTGACCAGGGATTGAACCCGGGCCCCCTGCATTGGGTATGTGGAGTCTTAACCACTGCACCACCAGGGAGGTCCCTCTGCAGTTTACTCTTAATAAAAATCTGGTTCCTCCTTAGATCACAAGGCACCTTTTCCAATATAACTTATTTAGTCCTTATTTTCTGCTTTCTCTGAATCGATGGGAAGAAGTGAGGAACAGCCTCTTCCTTGCTCCCAAATGCCATCTTCAGATCAGCACACTGTGGCCCACTCTCCACTGTTTGAAATCTCTACCTTATCTCACATTTCAGAGAGCCATTCTCAACAATCCTATCTGAACACACTCATCTTTAAATGTATCCTCCCATCCTTCTCTCTAGTCTTGATAGAGGTGATTCAATTTCTGTTGACAGTAACATATGTATTTGAAGAGCATTATACGAACCAGAAAAATTAAACGTGTTAATGGTGATCACATGGTCAACAATGGAACAAACTGAATAAAACACATGACTACTTCTGTGCTCATAAAAGAACTTTATAATTTTCTATAATACTCCTAAAGTCAAGTTCTACTAGTTCATATATTCTATCATTAGAAATATATCATGTTAGCTACTGCCTTAGACATAAATCACCATATGTTTGTCAAAATAAACCGTAGCAACAGAAAATTAGAAGGCCTTATGATGGATATATAAGCTATTCTTGGCAGATGATCAGTGTACTTAGAAGACCTTCCAAAAAGAGGATTCTACAACTTCCCAAGGTAAATCATTCTAATCTTACACATCCTGAATTTCAAAAGCTTTGACTCTTCTTATCTAAATTTCTCCTGCTGTTTTTCCTCTATAGAGATGGAAAAAGGACAGGCACCATCCTCAGTAAGTCAGCATCTCAACTACTTGAAAAGCAATATCATCCCTTAGCCTTCACTCTTCTAAACTCAACAACTTGAACTGTTTTCCAGACTCTTGTTCTCCAAGGCTTTCTTAACCTTCTTTAATTCTATTCATATTATTTTTAAATTACAAAGACCAGACCAGCTTACAAGTTTGTTGTTTTTAATATGTTTTTATGAATAGTTAACACATACTTGAACATGGCTCTATACACACACACCTTTCCAACTTTAGAATGGAGACCCAAGCTTCTGTAATTTAAAAGTTAAAGAACTTTCCATAATGTGGAGTCTACCACTATTTTCTCTTAGTTGAATTAAAACAATGATCTATGGCTATAGTTGACAAATTATGGCTCCACAAATGGCCCCAAAACATTACAAAGTATAAATTAACAAATAATTACTTACCTGACCTGTCCTTGGGCGAAAGTTTTTCTCCTAGATTGCAGAGTAGAGATGAAACTGGCTCTCACTTTATAGTTCACCTCTTTTTCTTCTGCTTTGATAGAAATTGTGGCCACCATAAAGAAAAATAAAAACAGAAAATATTTTATATAACAATTTTAGCAACACATGGAAGAGAAGAGTAGAATCTGTTTACAAATTTTATGGGCTTTTTCTTTTACTTAGTAATACTCTCAAAGAACTTCGTAATAAGTAACAGAAACTTTAATATTTTTAATTTCTCCTGCTTCCCCTTTTTTAAGCCTCAGGAAAACTATTTATTGTTAATACTTCTAAATACTAGGCTAGGAGCTGGATTAAGAGGGAAATAGAATTTTATTAGAAGATTATTGTGTGGGAGGAGAAAAACCCTTTCAAACAGAGACTTTTGGGGGATGGCAAGGAATTTTATTTCTTTTTCTATGAAAGTTACTTTTTGTGTTATGTCTCCACCAAGAAAAAATTTTACATACAATATTATGGATAGAGAGTTAATAAGGATTGTCATTTCAATAAAGTGGTAACCTTCATGAGAAAGAAAGGGAAAAGTGGTATAAAATATGATCTATCTTCCACTTTAAAAGTACCTTTTCCCAAAGAGCTTTACTTTATACGGCATGAAGAAGGTGGTCAAGGCTCAGAACACCTTAAGTATATAAAAGTGGCATATATGAATAATATAAATTTTTATATCAAGCCAATTATCAGAATGCATAATCAATCCCTCAGAAGTTTATGGTCTTTCTAGACCCATATGCTGAAAACTATAAAACATTGATAAAGAAAGCTGAGGATGATTCAAAGAAATGGAAAGATAGCCTGTGCTCTTCGACTGAAAGAATTAATATTGTTAAAATGGCCATACTTCCCAAAGCAATCTACAGATTTAATGTCTATCAAAATATCCATGACATTTTTCACAGAACTAGAACAAATAATCCTAAAACTTATATGGAACCACAAAAGATTCAGAACTGCCAAAGCAATCCTGAAGAAAAAAAGAACAAAAGCTGGAGGTATAACCCTCCCAAACTTCAGACTATACTACAAGACTACAGCTATCAAAACAGCATGGTATTGGCACAAAAACAAACACAAAGATCAGTGGAACAGAACAGAGAGTCCAGAAATAATCCCACTCACCTATGTTCAATTAATCTACAACAACAGAGGCAAGAATATACAATGGAGAAAAGACAGCCTCTTCAACAAATGGTGCTGGGAAAACTTGATAGCTACATGTAAAACAATGAAATGAGAACATTCTCTCACACCATATACAAAAGTAAAGTCAAAATGGTTTACAGACCTAAATGTAAGATATGACACCATAAAATTCCTAGAAGGGAACATAAGTGAAACATTCTTTGATATAAATCATAGATCAGTCTCCCAAGGCAAAAGAAATGAAAGCAAAAATAAACAAATGGGACCTAATCAAACTTAAAAGATTTCGCACAGCAAAGGAAACCATCAACAAAATGAAAAGATAACCTATGGAATGGGAGAAAATATTTGCAAATGATACAACCCACAAGGGGTTAATATTCAAAATATACAAACAGCTCACACAACTCAATATCAAAAAAAAAAACAACTCAATCAAAAAATGGGCAGAAGACCTAAACAGACAGTTTTCCAAAGAAGACATACAGATGGCCAATAGCCACATGCAAAGATGCTCAACATCGCTAATTATTAGAGAAATGCAAATCAAACCCACAATGAGGTATCACCTCACATTAGTAGAATGGCTATCATCAATAAGTCTACAAATAATAAATGCTACAGAGGGTGTGGAGAAAAGGAAACACTCATACACCATTGGTGGGAATATAAATTGGTGCAACCACTATGGAAAACAGTATGGAGGTTCCTTAAAAAAACTAAAAACAGATCTACCAAATGATCTGGCAATTCCACTCCTGGGTATATATCCAGGAAAAAAACCGAAAACTCTAATTCGAAAAGATACATGCACCTCAGTGTTCACAGTAGCACTATTTATAATAGCCAAGCCATGGAAGCAACCTAAATGTCCATCAACAGATGAATGGATAAATAAATTGTGGAATATATATACATATGTGTGTATATGTATATATACAATGCCATTAGAAAGAATGGAATATTGCCATTTGCAGCAACATGGATGGACCTAGAGAATATTATGCTTCGTGAAATAAGTCAGAGAAAGACAAATACTACCTATCACTTATATGTGGAATCTAAAACTAATACACATGAATCTGTATACAAAACAGAAACAGACTCAGACATAGAAAACAAACTTATGGTTACCAAAGGGGAGAGGGTGAGGGATAAATTATAATGGATACAATAAGAATTTATTATACAGCACAGGGAATTATACCCAATATCTTATAATAATCCATAATGAAATATAATTTGCAAAAAACCAAAATCACTGTGCTGTACACACGAAACTAAGACAATATTGTAAGGCAATTATATTTCAATTAAAAAAAAGAAGTTTATGGTCTTTCTGTAGTCACAGGAATAATGAACATGAAAAGTTTAATAGTAGCATAGGACTTCCCTGGTGGCACAGTGGTTAAGAATCCGCCTGCCAATGCAGGGGACACAGGTTCAAGCTCTGGTCCAGGAAGACCCACATGCTGTGGAGCAACTAAGCCCGTGCGCCACAACTACTGAGCCTGTGCTCTAGAGCCCGTGACAACTACTGAGCCCGCGTGCCACAACTGCTGAAGCCCTCACGCCTAGAGCCTGTGCTCCACAACAAGAGAAGCCACTGCAATGAGAAGCCCACTCACTGCAATGAAGAGTAGCCCCCGCTCACTGCAACTAGAGAAAGCCCACCCACAGCAACGAAGACCCACAACACAGCCAAAAATAAATAAATAAAATTTTTTTCAAAAAAATTAGTATAATTTTGTAACTACAAAATATCAAAATTTATCTACCTTCAAATTTAATCATGCTAGTTTTTTTTCCCCCTCTGGTTCATTTTTAGTCTGTTAGATAAGTGAAAAATCAAATTTTCTTCTTTACATAAAAATAATCATAGAAACAGAAAAATTTAGAGCTAGAAAGAAATTTAGAGAATTTCTAGATGTACCAAGTTCAACCCTCTCCAAATCAGAGACATTCATTTAATTGCCTTTTTCAAAGTTAAAGAATGAATTGGAGGTGAAACCCTGGAATCCAGAATGCTTTTCCCACTTAATTCCTCAAGCTTACTGAGCCACAACTTTGTGTGTGTATGTGAGGCAGTAGGGTTGAACTTGAGGTCTCTGAATCAGACTGTCCAGGTTTGAATCTTAGTTCCTCCACTTATTATCTGGGTGTTCTTGAGCAAATTACTTAATCCTACGGTGCCTCAGTTTTCTCATCTGTAAAATGAGATAACAACTATACCTTCCCAACAGGACTTATGAAAAAGTTAATGCAAATAAAGCTCACAGAATGATGTCTGACACATTGTAGGCATTTAACAAATGTCAGTAATCATTAGGAGTCTATCAATAAACACATGGACATGTACTTGCTAGGTTTTAAAATAGCCTAATTAGACTAGAATTGGAATACTAGATCATTTTTATGTTTTAAAATACATATACAATCACTGATATTTCATTTTGCCATATAAACAGTGTCCCCCAAACGGTTTCCTCATGCAAAATTCCAGATATTAAACACATAATAAAGCTCACTTAATTTGAATACCATTTATTTTGTGATCACTTGAGCCCAGTGGTATACTCAGAATATGACACCCAAAAGGATCATTTTTTTTTCTAACACACCCTCCTCTACATGACAAAATTATTTTTAGTAATGACCGTGAAATGAAACAAATAATAATAGCCAGGAAAGAAACAGACAGTGAAAATTCTTTTACTCAACTCCACTTATATGCAAATATAAAATAAATATTATAGTACAAAAAAGGAAAAATGCAACGGAATTCATGTTTCTGAGAAAAGGAATAACTTAAACCTACATATTGTTTTGTGGAAGTACTAAGTAATAACATTGCACCTCCTATTGATTCCTTCTTCAGTTTTGAAGTAAACATTAATAATTTAAAAAGAACAAATTTCAAAGTAAAAGATTTTTTTAATTCAATTATTCCGAAGAATAATTTCACATATTAACTAAACTTGTACTTACAAGCCAAAAATATTAGACTTTGTTTCCCTCAAATGTTACATGCAAAATGAAAACCCTAAGTGGTCATACAGAATGACAACACTGAAGTCATCAAGTCTGTTTCTTCATCCTTATAGTCGCTATGCAATCACTGCTTAAGAATCTACTATATAAATGCAAAGATATGGACCAAAGGGGCTGCACACATGAACTGCACCTGAAGCCTTGAATTACCCTGTTCTTATGAATTTATTTGGAAAAATATCTGTAGAGCTGAGTCTATGTTTATTGAAGGCCAACTGTATAACTGGGAGTTCTCTGATTTAACTTCTATGTAGAATATGATATTTATTAAAGGATCAATAATTAAAATGTGCTAATTTGAAGCTTACATATACATTACTAAAACTTAACAGTAACTACAGTAATTGTTTAGAACCTAGACTCATAAGAAATTTTTCAGGGAGAAATATTTTATCATTGACACTGTTTAGAATTTCTGGTACATAGAAATTGCTGGTAATAAAAATTGGACAGACTTTTAGTGGGTTTATTATAGTTTAATTCCCTACAGACAATGAGAATTTTTGTTGCCTACACCCCAAGTGATGCTCTCATTGCCCCCACTCCTGGCATGCCACCGCTCAAGGTGAAATCTGCCACTGAGGTACTATCCTTGAAGATGGGCTCGCTACATTAAGCGTATTTAAGCTACTTATGAGAAAACGTTTTTAAAAAGAATGTTAATTGAGGACCTATTCAGTGCATGGTACTGTGCTTTGTTTTATCCACATAGAATGTAAGCACATGAATTTTGCTAGTTACAAGTCAATCACATTTATTCATTAAAGCCCTCTCAGCAGAATTTTTAAAGCTATTTTGTTAGCAGTTATTATGTATACTTAAATTTTTAAATAATTATCAGAGTCACATATATTCCATTTTTCAAGTTTTTCATTAACTTAAATTGGCTTTCTCCCTGTGTGTTCCAAATAAGTGAGGGTGCATCAGAAATCAACATTCAGAAGAGGTTTTAAAATATTAACATTTACATAAACATTAACAACTTAAAATCTCTTGATATTTTAAAATTTCACAACTCATGTGGCATCAGATTCAAATGTCCTACTTTTTCAAGCAGCTACCTCAAGAGAACAAATTTTAACTCTCATAGCAATCTTTTTCATTCATAGGATCAACATAATCTCCAGTCTGCCTTCTCATAATCTTGCAGCTGCATACATGCACAAATTTTCTGGTTATGTGATTCTGGTACTCCTGAAAAGACAGTCTTTTTAACTGAAAGAAAATCTGACTTACCTCAAAAGGTACTTTGGTATGGGATAGCGTGCCAATTACAGCCACATTAGAAGCAGATATATCTGGCAAGAAAGTGACACACAAGCCTTAAAACTACAGTTAATTTCTTCTACTCCTGCTGTATAGGTCCTATTTTCTTTTATGCTGTGGGGCTCCTTCACCCACAAAATCCCTCTCACTAGTCACCTACAGTCTACTAAAGCCACACCTGTTCCCTTTATAGCTCTAGGATTCCCCAACCTCTCCCATTGATAAGAATCACCTGGGACAGTTAAAAATAAAAATAACAGGCCACACTCCTGTAAATTAGATTTTAATGGGTTTGAGGTGAGGCTCCGATATCTGATTTTAATCAAGTATCCTCAAGAGATTCTTACAGACACATTTAAGAATAAACTAAAGAGGCCTGCCAGAGATCTTCACAGTTCCTCCAAATTGATCAGTCTCAAGGGCTAATCCTCCTTTGGGTATTAGGACTTAGGGTATTTGAAAATAGAGCAGGAGAAGTTTGGAGAAAGCAGAATACCATCTTGTCTACAACTCTGATTTAGGTTTCCAACATCCTAAAGAATTAAAGAAGCGGAAGATTTTAGTTTGGATAGGTGATGTGAAGTACGACACCACCAGGGAGCAGCATAGAGCTGATAAATTACACATGTTTGGGGATTTTTTGACTTCACACTACCACATAAAATGGTGTACCTACATTTTCCATGAACTCAGATTACAAAGAAACAAAAACAAACAAAAACTCCAAAGCAGCACACTTAAAAGACACAGATAAAATATGTTAGCTTGTAATTTCCAGTTTTCTCTCTCTAGAGGGTCTTCATTGACAGCTGTTGTAGGAAAAAATTTCCCTTGAAGTAGCCTTGCACCTGAATCCAAAACTGGTATTAGACTACAAAGATTCCAGGTAAACCAAAGTGGTGTTCCAATTTTTCTGTCTGCAAGTTTCAAAATACTTGTCCTACTCTTTTAACTAGCATTGTAACTGGATGCTTTTCAATGGTTTTAATCAAGTCTTTAGAGTTCTACTAAGTGTGAGGGTGGGGGGGAATGGGGTGGAAAACAACTTTAACAAGCTATGCCGAGGTTTTGTTTTTTTTTTTTAACACTTTTTAAAAGTGTAGTTGAAATTTTGCCACCACCTGTCAGAAAACTATACCCACCCACCCAGCAATCCCATCCATCCTCCCAAGTTTTCTTGACTCATCCCCACTTTCTCTTTTCCAGTCCACATTAAATGTAGAAAAAAATCCTCTGGCAACCCAGGTAGCTTCTACAAATATCACCTCCAAGGGCTTTGTGTTCCTCTGAAATTCCATTACAGCTGGGTTAAGAAACATTGAAAGATGAAGGAGGACTTGAAGAAGGAATTTTACTTACTTCCCAACTTGCCAAAATTCGATACTCATTCCCTACCTAGAAATTCCTGTGTCTAAGAAAAGTATGATCCAAGCCCCTGTGGCAATTCTGTGACCTGGGTTTTGATTTCTTCTAGCTAGAAAAGCTGAGGTGGGAGGAGGAAGAGGTAAGAATGACTAAGACATTCCTGGGAGACCAAATAGGCCTAACCAAAAAACAAACAAACAAAACAAAAAACCCACTCTAGAAGAGGTGTGAGAACCGGAAATCAAGGCTGTCTGCAGAGCTAGAGCCCATCCTGGAACTTAGCGTTCTAGAAAAGAGGGTTTCCAATCTTTTCAAGTATTTTAGCAAAAATGTCAGGACCCTACTGGAATATGGCTAGTTTAGCCTGAATTGAGACGAGTAACAAAACCTATTCCGAATCCAGAAGCTGCTTAAGTGATTGTATTCCACTGCTCACAGCAGCACCTACAGACATTAGAAAGAGTTGTATGGGAGGACTTTAACCTACAGAGAGTATTATGGGTGCATCCACAGCCCTCACGTACTCCACTTGCTCCACCCGCTAAAACCAAGAGCCACGGTCCTAAAGCAAGCATTCATTCTCCACGGGGTTGTTGTTATCTCCAAGGGGCGAAATCTTACTCTTTTCATGTATAAAGCACAGATACACGTATGGTACATAAACAGCTATTCAGGATATGAATGGTATTATAATTTCATGGCGGGTGGGGAGGAAGGGACTGGTGAACAAAACGTTTAAAAAGGCTTTTCTTAAGAGGACGATAATGGAAAGAAAAAAAATAGGCTGAGTAACACTGTCCTATAAGTGTCCTGAGCTAAAACCATCAAATGAAGGTCCTGACAGGTAATTTTCTCCCAGACAGCAGCCTAAGGGTCAAGGGTCTCTGATTCTGGTTCGATCTCGGCCACAAAGAGGTGTTTTCCTCTCCGTGCCTCAAACCTCAGAGGGCAGTGAATGCCCGCCGTTTGCTCCCTCACGGGGTGCCGTGTGTGGATGTGCCCAACAACTAGCAAAGAGTTTTGGAAACCGCAAAGCGCTGCACCAAGGCCAGAGGAGGTTTCTATTCTCGGCTGCACGAAATTCCCCGGGTGGGGCCCCCTCGGCCTCCGCACTTGTTGCTTCCCGGCCCCGCCGGCCTCCACCTCAGACCTTCTCTCCGCGAACCC
>NW_020175527.1:408970-410481 GCF_003031525.2 Neophocaena asiaeorientalis asiaeorientalis
CGCCGCTGCAGAGCCGAGCGAATCCACAGCCCGGGCAGCAGGTATGTGTCCCCGCAGCCGGCCGTGGCCGGGGCTTCCCCTGCCACTCTTCCCGGGTCCTGTGGCCGGGGCGGGGGTGGGGGCCGGTCAGGGTTTGCAGGGTACGTGTCCGGGAGGGCTCGGATCTTACCACTGACCTTCATCCCCTCTGGTCGCTGTAGCAAGGCGAGGGTGCCTGGGGCAGCCTAGGGCTTCAGCTCCAGCCTGGGGATCTGCTTCTTGTCACATGCTTCTTATTTATTTTTGCAAACTGCCCTGGTTCGGGTCCAGCTGCAGATGCCTTACCTCCCATTCTTTGCCTCTGTGTGCCATCTTGCATTTATTAATAAAACATGCAAGCTGGGGGTTGGGGATTGCTGCTGGGGGGAATCCCATTGCAGTATAACAAGCGGGTGCCTATTTTAGGTTTTCAGGCGTGGTATTGAGGTGGAAATCCCACACCCTGGGGATTTGTAGCTTTGTTGGTCGTGACCACTTCCTAGTGGGCTTCCCCCATTTGTCTGGAGGCGCCACAGCGGCAGGATGGACTGATAGGAAAGGATGGTGGGTTTTCACCGTCAGGCCAAAACCCCGTTCTAGGGACAGGTGCAAGCTACGGCGGACAGTTCCCTGCTTGCTAACTTGCCAGGGTGGCTTAAAACCAGAAAATTGTTTCCCTTGATTGCCGAGAGGAGGCCTTGAACAGAATCCCTGAGACTTGCATACTCAAACTCATTAAGGTTTTGCATCTGAAGATGACTAAAGCTTGCCACCTGTTGGAAGTTAGACCCCATGAAATCCCCCGTAATCTAGCCCACCAATCCCTGTTTCAGTCACTAATACTGAGATAGCAATAGGCCCATATTGATTCCTTCCATATTCCTTAATACTGCTTGGCTTTTGTCTCTTTTAAAATAAAACCTACCTATGATTTGATGCCCCATAGGTTATAGGTTGAAATTACATGATTTGTTTATATTCCATACACATATAACATCATACCCTAAAGAGTAAATTTCTCTTCAGTGTATATGTTGCCTATTTCCCCAGCTTTTCACCTTGCTTCAAGAAACAGTTCAAAAAGTGGGATGTATGTAACTGATTACCTTTCTTCCCCCCCACCCCCGAAATACTGTGGTGAAAAAAATAGTAAAAGCTAGAAATATAGAATGAAAATGGTTACCACAAGATGTTGGGGTATGGCAGCAGGACTGTAATTTCTTCTAAAATATATAGTAGTCAGAGTGCCACATCTAATCATGAGAACACATTTCTTAAATGCTCATATGTGCCAGGTACTGAGCTACAAGCTATTGGTACATATCTCATTTCATCCTCATAACAAACCTGTTTTCTCCATGTTGAAGATAAAGAGACTAAGACTTAGAAAGGTTAGCTAACTTGCCCAAGGTCACACAGCCAGGGACAGGATAAGGATGCAAACTCTAGTGCATCTGATTGCTGGGGGGTGGGGGGGGGGGATGAGAGAAGGC